>NC_056735.1:260279209-260652959 GCF_019279795.1 Protopterus annectens | reverse complement strand
CGTATACAGACACCACACATTATAATAATATCTGCTCACAGTTATTCAAGAACTACATAACGGACCAGTTCAGGACTAAACACACATGCTGTCATTCCTACTCCAAAAAAACAAAATACTTTCTCACACTCCTCACCAAACTCCAACATCTGTATAACCATTTTAACTCCAGGCTCACCATAAGTGGGGATATCCACCCCAACCCAGGCCCAAATCCATCCTGTCCAACTCAAACTGCTCCAACACAAATGTCAGAACATAACATCCCCACTTTCTTCATCCCTGGGCAAATCCACAACAGCAGCAAAACCAACCATCTTTTAATGCTAAATATTAATATTAGAAGTATCAAAAATAAAATACCTGAACTCCAGGCCACAATAGCACACTACTCCCCAGACATAGTTGCTTTAACAGAAACCTGGCTAAATAAAGACATAGCTAACTCAGAAGTTCTCCGTACTGGCTACAATATCATTAGACAAGACAGACCACTTCGTAAAGGGGGTGGAACTGCCTTACTGTACAAGTCAAACTTAACTGTCCATCAGTTACCAAACTCCTCCCCCAATAATTGGGACATACTTATCTCACAACTTCAACTTCACCCTAAAAAGGTCATCACCACAATTGTGATCTATATTCCACCTGGTAATACACCTGCTAGCCTTGAAGACTTCTTATCCTGGTGTTCTTCCACATACTCACAAGAAACCCTTATTCTGGGGGACTTCAACCTAGATTGGTTCACCTGTATATCAGAACCACCAAGTAATCTAATAAATCTCCATGGCTACCAGCAGCTAGTCCAAATTCCAACTAGATGTGATAAAAAATCTAAAAGGGAATCCATCCTTGACTGGGTCCTAACTAACAACCCCACATTGTACCCTCACACAGGCAGTCTCCCAGACACCTTAAGTGACCACAACATAATATACTTTATACGTAGTAGAACAAGCATATGCAAAACCACTAACTATATATATCCACTAGAAACACAAAAAAATTCTCTCCTGAGGTCCTCAACGCTTTACTCTGTAACTGTGACTGGACCCCCCTAAAAACCCTCCCACTTGACCAGGCTGTAGCATATTTCAACAAAACATTTCTACAACACCTAGACACTGTCGCTCCATTGCGCAAAATCAAGGTTAGAACCTCTACAAACCCCTGGCTCAGTAAAGAAACCAAACAAATCCTCAAGTCCAGAGACACTGCCTGGCTTTACTATCAAAAAAACAAAGAAACACAAAGCCTAACTAAGTACCAAGAACTGTGCAACCGTGCAAAAAAATGCATTGGGCTGGACAAAAAATCCTACTACACAACATTGCAAACTAAATACCAACACAACCCGCAAAAATTTTGGAAAAATGTAAACCAGCTACTAAAATCCGCCCAAAAGGCTACCCCCAAACCAACCACCCCTGACACTAAAGTTCCCATCGAAACACAATTCAGCTCCCACTTTGTGAACAAAATTCTATCCTTAGTATCACAGGACAGTTCCTTCCTCACTATCCCCCCCAACACAAATAACACTAATACAAGCTTTACCCACAAAACAGTTTCCACCACTTCAATCAAAAGCATGCTCTCCAAACTAAAAGCCTCATCAACAGCAGCCGACCTACTCCCCAGCTATTTCTTGAAACTTGCAGCAGATGCTATTGCTATCCCAGTCTCCACTCTCATAAACAGATCAATTGTTGAAAACTATGTGCCCAAACTCTGGAAAATATCCTATGTTACACCCATACATTAAGGTGGGACCTCCACTGAACTTAATAACTACAGACCCATTGCTTTACTCTCCCCCCTGGCCAAAATCCTAGAAAAATGCATCCATACCCAGATGCTAAACTATCTCCTAGACAGAAACATCCTGTCACCTACTCAGCATGGTTTCAGACCTGCCCATAGTACCACTACAGCCCTCCTCTGCTTCACAGACACAGTAAACCGTCTCAAAAATGAAGGCCTACAAGTGTCAACTCTTTTTTTGGATATGTCCAAAGTATTTGACACAGTCTGACACCAAATCCTGCTAAACAAACTAAAACAATATCATCTATCAAATTCCACTCTTACCTGGTTCCAAAGCTACTTAACTGACAGGTACCAAACTGTGAAATGGGAAAATTCTCTCTCTCCTCAGCTGCCCATAACTATAGAAGTCCCACAGGGTTCTGTCTTAGGACCACTACTATTCACAGTCTTCACAAATGACCTCCATACCTCCACACAGCATGCATCTATAATTTGGTATGCAGCTGACACTACCTTAATCTGTGCTGCACAAAACATTCCCACCCTCCTGCAAACAACTCAACTAGCATTCTCTGACGTTGAAAACTACCTTACCAAAGCCCAACTTATCCTCAATCCAAAGAAATCTCAGCTTATGATTATAACCAGTTCTAACAAAAACACTAACAGTCAATTCACTATCTACTCCACTAATGCTACTCCAAATGCTCCAGTGGCACAGGCTAAGCTATTGGGAATAACCATAGACTCTCACCTAAAATTTGATAGTCATCTCAACTTAACTATTAAAAAAGTACATGCCAAACTGGGGTCGCTCTACTGTATCGAACCATTTCTTACCAACAACACAAGATCAGCCATTGCTCGCTCCCAACTTCTATCCACCCTACTCTATGCATCTCCCATTCTGACTAATCTCAACAAAACTGAACTAAGCAAAATGGAAGCCTGCTATAACAGAATTGCCCGCTTTGCTGCAAATTGCTCATATAGAACTCATCACTGTACTGCTTTGAGACAGCTCCACTGGCTTGAACTGCCCAACCTCCTAACCTACAATCAGCTCTGCCTCTGTCATTCTATCTATTACCTCCCCAATAAGTGTCCTGCCCTCAAAAACGTAGTACAGCATCACTCAGCCAAAAGGCCTCTTAGATCATCAAGCAAACTACTACTAGAAGTCACCAACAGCTATAATAGCTTTGGAGATGCACTATATAGTAGTTCAGTGGCTAAAAAATGGAACTCTGTCCCTACAAGCGTTCAAAACACATCATCCAAAGCCTCCTTTAAAGACCTCATCAGGCAACATCTCAAGGAAAGTTGGCAGTGCCATGATTGCTCCCCAGGCTAGTGAAAGCGGATAACACATACATACAAAATCTAGAGCACTTGATAATAGTTTTCAATCTTACTCACAAACACTGGCTAATCTACAATGTATGTACTGTACCTGTGTACTATGTATGTGTTCTACCTATGTTCCAAATTTCAGCTGTACACCACAAATCTATTAATTACCTTTATTTTTAAAATTAATATTTTTTTGTTTGTTCTCTCTACTGTAACTGTTTATGTGCTGCATACCACTGTAAAAACATGTCTCCTGTAATTTGTGTGTATACGGATCATGTCTAAATAACTAAATGTTTCTGTAATTTTTCTTTGTGGAGCTTTTTTCCCCCGGGCCTCTGCTGAAAAAGGGCCTTTTCGGCTCAGTCAGACACTCCCTGTTGACAAATGTAAAATAAATAAATTTAGGTTAGTTTTTGGACTGGTATGCAAAAGGTCTTTGCCGTGCAGACATTCGAGCCTGAGTACCGAAGTCAGGTCAAATATCCAGCATTATTTAGGAGGAAAAGACTGCTTTAGTTGATATTATTTAGGAGAATCAGCATATTCGTGCAGAACCTTTGGATACATTTATCAGTACTGTTACTGTTATCCAGCATTCCAGAATATTATGTTGTTTGGATAGCATTTATTTTTACTGAACATAATAAAACATTTTAACTGAACTACAGTTTGCAAAATAATGTGATGAATTCTAGTTTGCATGTAATTCAAGGTGTAGAGTTAAGTTGTAGTATGGTAAATACAGACTTAAACAGTCAGTGTACGTAACACGAACATTTCTAGACAAAAAAAATTGCTAGGTCTCAAGTTCATGTTATTTCAATACAGATGTTCAGAATGTAATAAATCCTAGTTTCTTGTTTTCAGAAGCCAGTGCAAATATTACATGGAAGGGGGTTGAGTGATCAGATTACAGGCCAGCCTAGTGAGTTGAATTAGACAGTACTGTATTGCCATAAAACAGTATGGTAAGATCAGTTTAATATTCCTGGTGACAGTTTATGCAATTACAGTTCTACAATTTATCCAGACAAATTGTAGACAGTAATGATAAATACTTGCAGCATTCAGTAGTACTGAAAAAATTAAATGTCAGATAAAGGAATGGCTGTGTTACGACAGTGGGTGGAGATTTACATGCAGAAGGCTTTGTTATGACCAGAGGGTCACAGAGTTAAATGTAGAAAGTTCAACAATTAAGATTTATTTTATAGAGATGCAGAAATGCAAAAAAAAGGTAAAATATTAATAGTGTTAGATTAGTACTTTTAGTTTCGTTCGAGGTTATTACAGGAAAAAACAATGCCACTGAGGTTTCCATTTAATTTAATAATAAAGTTGCTGCCTTTCCATTTTACTGTAGTATATTATCAGTTCAGTTACAGATGTGCAAGAATGCATTTATTAGTAACATTGGTTTAGTTCATTATAGAACTTTTATCAGTTTGATAACAGGCTTACAAGAATTTATTAGCAGCCTGCAGAAAAAAATTAAATAATCAGTGCAACAAGCAAAGCTATCAGTTTATAATTGTTAAAGCTGCAAATGTTATTTTAAGGACCTGATGGTGTTTTTTTTTGTGTGCTTTGCAGAAATAATTTCCATGTTGATTTTAAATACGTTAAAAAAAAAAAATCAGTCACCCAGCCTTGCACAATAGATGGAAAAGGGGAGGTTTGGAAGGCCTAAACAAAAAAGGGACACAGAAAAAGACGCCTGAAAACAGCCTTTAATACCTCAGTAGTGACTGGGACAATGCAGAGTAAGGTCTAAACTTGGTAAGAGCTGTGGTGCACAAATCAGTTATCTACAGAATAACACTGTACAACAGATGTGCATTTATGTAAATTAGAGTTGAAGCAAGTATGTAAATGTTCTCATGTTTTCAGACAGTTGTATAACTGTACTAGTTTTCAATTTAATGTTCTCATGTTTTCAGACACTTGTATAACTGTACCAGTTTTCAAATTGTTTTTGTCTATGTTCAGAAAACTAAACTGGGTGATTAGCAATTACAAATGGTAATCTAACTAACAACAGACTCCAAGCTCTAATGGGATTTTCAACTTAGTCCTAAAAGTACTGTAATTCTGTATGATGATTTAGGTAAAATTTGAAGATAAGATATTGAAAACAAAAATATATAAAAGTGAGTCTATATTGCTTTATAGTAATCTGATATATCTTATCTGAAAAACAGGTGAGTGCTGCTGTAAAATCCGTTCTTCATTGTGTGATATTGTTTCTTATACTGAAAAAAAATGTGTATAAATATATATATATATATATATATATATATATATATGTAATCTCATTGAATTTCACAACATACTAAAAGTCAGAGCATTAACTAAAACAAGATTGGTTGTTCTACAAATATTAAAATTACATTATAATGTAAAATTGTACATGAAACCAAGTATTTTCTCATTGGTAATTTAGTTAAACCTGTTTTTTTATTGATGCAACTGCATCAGCCAATATTTGCTAATTTTGAGAAGAAACTGTGACCATGGTTGGATGTTAAAATTAAAATAGTCCATTGGAAGTTGTTTGTGTGGAAATTCTCTGCCAATGGGGAGGTCTTGTGAGCTATTGCGTTTGTGTTTAAGGATAGGGTTGTGGCATCTGGCGGCAATAAAGTAGGAATATAATTGGTTGGTGTCTGTCCTATTGCTGTAGAGTAATGTGGAGTCTTGTAATTGGTGGGTCAGAGTTGCATGGGAATCTATTAACTAATTATGTTTTGCTAAACCAGTGTTTATGTATAACTGTTTTGTTGTTAAGTGTCTAGTTCCAACTTTTATGTTACGTGCATGTACTGTCCTGCAGGTTGGTCTTTTATACAGTTGTTTCCTTTCATATCCATTTGTGTCTGACACATCCTGCATAACTTTTTGTTTGTTAGAAAACCCTCAAACAGAACAACTCCCCCAAACCTATTAACTCAATAACAACACACAAAAGTATGTACATCTTCAAATATTGAAGTTTTTGCTTCCTAATAGGAACAAACGTTCTACATTGATAGCCACGCAGACAGGCTAGAGTTAACCAAGAAGAAAGGTTAGTCATGCAAAGATGCATGATGCAACCTGTGCTTGTTAGCAAGAGCTACTTGATTTTGTCTATCTTTATAGGTCTCTCAGCTAAGAAAACACTTGAATGCTTTCAGAAAGCACCTTTTGCAAGACATTTCTCTTTATCAAATTGTCTTCTAGTGACTTGCAAACCAGACACAAAACTACTAAGGATACCCTTGTTTACCAGAAAAAAAACTAATAGTAATCAATATTCTTTTTCATTTACATACTTTGTAATAAACATGTTACTGGATAATACCTAGGGTCTTGACCCAGTCATTTCTCTATGTAAGCATGGGAAAAAGCACATTGATTTTTCTTTTGTTATACTCTTAACCAGAGCCTTCCTGTCCCCCCCTTTTTCATTGCACTTCCTACATTTCTTAAAACTGAACAAATAAAAAGAGAGAGGAAGGGAGAAAAAAAGCACCTGCGTATATTAGTATCCCCATTGCATTAAAAAAAAAACCTGAGAAAAACTATTTCATGTCTAATATATTTTGTATTATCTTTGAAGCTCCCAGAACTGGGAAAACCCCTTATTTTCAGAGAACGTTATGTCTTAGCAAATTTCTCTGTTCTTTTTTTTTCTTTTCCCTCAGCCAATCCTCTTCAACTAAACTGTCTGCAGTTTCACTTTGTCAGATTGTCTCCATGGAGACATGAAGACCAGCTACAGAATTGCTACTTTGTATACATGCCTTTGTTAGAAATAAAGCCTTATAATATTCAATATTCTTTTTCATTTACATGTTCTCTCTCAAAACTAATCAATCTAAGGTCCTTAAGCCAGCCATTTCTCCATGCTAGAATGAAAAACCCACATTAATTTTAACTTTGTCATGCCTTTGACTTTCATCAAAAGTGGAGAAAATATGGGACAACGGTGACGTTACAAAGAACTGGATGTCCCTCCAACATTGATGAAAAGACGAGACGAAAACTGGTCAGGGAGGCTGCCAAGAGACCTACAGCAACACTGAAGGAGCTGCAGGAATTTCTGGCAAGTACTGGTTGTGTATTACATGTGACAGCAATCTCCCATGTCCTCCATATTTCTGGATTATGGGGTAGGGTTGCAAGAGAAGCCTTTTCTTGCACAGAAAAACATCCCGACCAGGCTGAAGTTTGCAAAACAATACATCAGGTCTCCCAAAAGCAGGTGGGAAAATGTGTTATGGTCTGATGATACCAAGGTTGAATGTTTTGGCTACAATTCCAAAAGGTACGTTTGGTGCAAAAACAACACTTCACATCACCAAAAGAACACCATCCCCACGGTGAAGCGTGGTGGTGGCAGTAACATGCTTTGGGGTTGCTTTTCTTCAGCTGGAACTGGGGCTTTAGTCAAGTTGGAGGAAATTATGAACCGTTCCAAATACCAGTCACATTTGGCCCAAAACCTTCAGGCATATGCTAGAAAGCTGAAAATGAAGAGGAATTTCACCTTTCAACATGACAATGACACCAAGCATTCATCCCAATCAACAAAATAATGGCTTCACCAGAAGAAAATTAGTTTTGGAATGGCCCAGCCAGAGCCCAGACCTAAATCCAATAGAAAATCAGTGGGGTGACCTGAAGATGGCTGTGCACAAGAGATGCCCTCGCAATCTGACAGATTTGGAGTACTTTTGCAAAAAGAGTGGGCAAATATTGCCAAGTCAAGATGTGCCATGCTGATAGACTCCTACCCAAGAAGACTGAATGCAGTAATTAAAAGGTACTTCAACAAAGCATTAGTTTAAGGGTGTGCAGTAATTAAAAGGTACTTCAACAAAGCATTAGTTTAAGGGTGTGCACACTTATGCAAACAGAGTATTGTACGTTTTTTATTTTTTTTATATTTTTTCCCCTAACAGATTTGTTTGTTTTTCAATTGAATTGTACAGGTTATAGGTCCCATTAAAGGTGGGAAAAGTTTTGAAATTATTTATTGTGGTCTCATTTTTTTGTATCACAAAAACCTGACATTTTAACAGGGATGTGTAAACTTTTTATATCCACTGTAGAAACAAGCTGTTATTCAGTGTGCAGTCATCCTGGAAGGCTCCATAAACTATACTCTTATCTGTCTTGCAGCTTTCGCACCACTTCACCTGATTTACCCTTCATACTTCTAATCTGCTGATGGATCTGTACATTTCTAATCATCTTACAATTTGAATGGCATATTGCTGACTTGTTTTGACTTTATTGAATAAGTACTTCAATTCTGTTTGTTGATAATTGTATATAACTGCTTTTGTAATTTATTTTTCAAGCTTACTGTTTTTTAACCTGAAACCTGAATATGAATTTAACTTCTCATACCTAGCCTGAGTCTCAAATTGGTCATTTGCGATCAGTGCCTACCCTGGCTAACAACATTTAAATAAAGTAAGCGTAGTGCAGGTATCTACTGTTTTTGGAAAGAAATAGGTTTGGTTCTTTCTTGGTTCAGAAAGGGTACACAGCAACAATGGCAGTGAAAAAAATGATGTCCTCATTAAAAAATCTGAGGTCAGTGGTAAACGAGTCAAAGTTTGACCAGTCATGTATCTACCAAATTTGGATAAGCATATTCTATAGCTTAGATAAGGCACATCTAGTCACTCTAATGGAGATCATTGTACCATACTATATACCTCATGTATTTGAGCTAGTAATCTGACCTACTACTAAATACAGTGGAGCACTTTGTAGCCTTCGAACAAACCACCTGAAACAACTTGAAAAGGTGTGATTCCTTGCAAGAAAGATGAAGTGGTTGAAAAACTTTAAAGCAATGGGTGCTTTTCCTCGGTGCATCCCATGACAGGCCTCCTGTTTTCGTGGAGACTGGGGATCATGCAAAGGTGTGCCAGGGGGGGCAGACCATTTGATTATACACACATGGAGGTATATATGTACATAACAGTGGCTTGTTGTACATTAACACCTTGGATGCTTCAAGTATGCATGGGAGATGTTAGGAATTTTTTTGCAAAACCCCGATCCCTAGAGCTAGTACAACAGCTCCTACTCTAGGCAAGCTTGACCAGCATTCCAATGGAATGATTGGGCTGTAGGGTTTTCACTCGGGGGGGGGGGGGGGGATGATTCTTTAAAGCAGCTGGGAGGGAAGAGTGGATGATCACTGATGGTGTCTCACAGGAAAAATAATAGATCAGGTATATGAAATGTATCCTTTATCTTCCAGAATGCAGATGATTGCACAGAAGTAATTTCATCCTTCCTCCTTGCTAAATAAATAGCATGTAGTTACCACTGCTTGGGGCAGCCATGTCATGTATGGAGGGGTGTTGGCTAGAATACAGGGTTGGGTGGTGTAAGAATTGAAGAAACTATATGATACTGTAAATACTGGAAGAAATGTCTTACTTTTAACTACCATATCTGTGCTGAAAAAGTGCCAGTCTGTCCTTTATGTGCCATTTCTTCATTTATTGTGTAGTAGCGGTATACAATGGAGATAGATGTCATCAGTATTCAAATCCAATCTTACTGTCTGAAATAACAGCGCTGATTACCTGAAATAGACTGAATTACAGTGTCTGTGGCATCTGCACTCATTATTCTGTCTGTAAATTCTCTACTCAGAATTATTCCTTCTGTACTCAATCTCGAGTGTCTGTACCAAACTTCTGTGGACTGTACTGCTTCTAAGAATTACTGTGTATCAGTCTGGACTTACTGACTGACTTGTGTGTCTGAAGTCTCTCTCTCCTAGTAATACCAAAAACCTGTACATTTCTTACAAGTTATACACGCCTTTTTAACCTTGGTTCCTAAATCCCATACCAAGTCTTGTACCATTTAAACAAGATCTGTTTTTACTCAATTTACTGCACATTCTGTTAGCACATTTTATTATTAATCCATATTATTTACTGAAGATTTTCTGTGAAGGATACAATTGAAATATTCTTTTCTATTGAAAGTGCATTTGTTGAAACTGCATGCAGAATGTAAAATATATAGGCCTGCTTTAATATGGCTGCATTTTTAGACTTGTACAAAGAGACTACAGTATTTATGTCTAACTAACAAACTACATTCAAATGAAACTTATTTTTACAGGTAGGCAAGGGGAAGAATGCTAAATTATGCATAAATATGTAAGTAGACGCAAAATCAGATGTGTCCTTATTGACACAGATATTATAAGAACCTTTAATGAGGCAGTCTGGAGTCATGCCACCAGAGCTGTGGCAACATCTGTATCCATTCTTAGACATTCTGATGCACTGCCGAATGTGATTTCATGTAAATAATATCAGATGTTGATGTTACAAATTGTGCATGTCATACCATGATCATGGAAGCTGCTCTTGCATTGTACTTTTATACTTGACCTAAAATAAATGGATCCTATTTGAGTAACTAAGTACTAAAACAAAGAGTGAGAAAGTCACACAGAAAAACCCACCAGTCAAAACTAAATGAAAACGCCAGCCAAGCTGGAACTTCCACTGAGTGACCTCTGAAACCTCTTGTATCAGAGACACATGGGATTATATGCACATGATCCTTATGAACATCAGGTGTTAAGCTATATGGCAAATTTGATTGCCAATGATTATATTCTTTTTAAGTCGTTTTAATGGACAATTTCAGGGCAATAAAGCAAAGTGAAGCTGTGACTATGCATATTTTGACCTTGTTATGACCTCATCAGCACAGCACAAGCAGAATGTTTGACTAAGCATAAGAAACGCAGGGCTGTTATACCCAGCTGATGTCCATTACCATTAGGGTGTCTGCAAAATATCCCAACTAACAAATTAAAACAGAGTGAGAAGGTCACACAGAAAAAACAGTCAGTAAAAACTAAATGAAAACTCTGCTAGAACTTCCACTGAGTGACCTCTCAAACCTCTTGCATCAAAGGCCCTGTGTTTCTTATGCTTGGTCAAACACTCTGCTTGTGCTGTGCTGATGAGGTCGTAACAAGGCCGAAATATGCATATCCACAGCTAGTGGGGTTTGGCTTTATTATCCTGAAATTGTCCATTAAAATGACTTAAAAAGAAAAAAAGTCATGGACATTCAGAATCGCCATATAGCTGAAACACCTGATGTTCATAAGGGTCATTTGCATATATCCCATGTGTCTCTGATACAAGAGGTTTGAGAGGTCAAGAATATGCACCCAAAGTCAGTGTAATGTTTGGTTTCTGATATAAGTGGTGATGCATTTAATCCTTGTTTCTCAAGCAGATAGCGAGCGTGAACATACACACGCACAAAATTGATAAATCCTTACTGAGTCTTAATAGATGAGAAGTCGTGAAGCTTTATGCTTTTAAATTAAGCATACTGTACAGTTTGAAAGAGTCAAGTTTCAAGTTGTTTTTTCACACTAGTTAATGATATAAAGGCATAAAGATTGTCTGTTATCTTTGTCATTGTTTGTATTCTTATGAGCTCACTGTAGGTACATTTTGTCGCTTTTAGTGTATTAGATATTTTTCATTTTGAATCTGATTTTTACATTTAGAAGGGAAAATGTACTACATCTCAACACTAATAAGATTTGCGAATAATTTTTTTTAGAGATGGAAATTAATAACCTGTGTGCATCTCTTCAAAAACATACTCGGTAAAGTAATTTGTGAATATTTTTTTTTTAGAGAGAGAGGCTAATAACACGTGCGCATCTGTTTAAAAATATACTTGGTAAAGTAATCAAAGACAATGTATTATAGTCCAAATAGTAAATTTAAGAAAAAAAATATTTTCAGCCATTTTGTCAAAACGTACCTTAATTATTTTCTAACTTCCTGAGCTGACCTTAATTGTATGAGCAGGCAAGGTCACAATATTCAGTCATTCGTTTTATAGGTTCTGCGTAATGACAGTAATGCTTCCTTTTCTTTTACTTCAACCAGCCACACAATCCCTTTTCCCATTTTCACACACACTGAGTTAGGGTGTCACTTCAACAGTGACAGTCATCTATAGCCAAGTTTTACAGTGCTGGGAAAATGCCACCAAGAGTAGTGTAACACCATCTTAATTTGGCAGTTAGATTTCCATCAGTTATTCAAGACCCCCAGGTCTCTTAAAGATTCCCTTGTTGGTAACAATTGATTATCCATTGCTTATGGATATGTTTTGCTGTCCTTAAAGTGCAAGATGTTACGTTCTTCATGTTCATCTGTATTGGTAACAGTCACTCAAATCGGAGTCCTCTGCAAACTTGCCAATCTGCATTCCTCCACAGGTTGGCAGTGTGAACATAAATAGAGGGGGACTTAACACTGTGCTCTATGGTATCCTCCTATTAATGACTGCCCAGCATACCTCTCAACTGTCCAGATTTTTGCCTAATCTTTTTTGGTGTGCTTCTCATAAAATTTGTGGATTTCTGGCAAATCATCGAAGACTGAAGTCACTAAATAATGGCAGACATTTGAGTTTTAGATTTCATACTGTTCAGAACAGGTATGCTAATGCAAAATATGTTATTCTATCAACTTTCAGATTTAATAAGAGCAGTGTTTAAAAACTGTCACTTTTTTTGGCCTTTGTCCACCCATTATTTTTGGCTTTGTCCATATTTTTTTAGGTTGAGAGGTATGCTGCCCAGTCGATTAATGCATCTGTTATTCTCACCCATGTACTGTTAAACTGTTTTTTTTTTTTTTTATGTTGCAGCCTCGTTATGTATCCATTAAAATTCATATTATCAATTTCCATTAATATCACCTAATTGGGGAGAGAATTGTATGCCTTGGATGAATTCGGGTAAATATTTATTATGAAGTCCATAGTCCAAAACCTCAACTAAGTTAGTATAGAAGATAGGTAGTTTGGTTAAGCATGGCCTGTAGTTCCCCTACAGTAATTGTCTTGCTACACTTTGCTACTGAGACAGTAGATGTTATCTTCAAAACTTTGGGTGCACAGCCAACGGTTAGAGTCAACTTGTCTCCTATCTTTTATCTGGGAGGGGAAAAGGGCAAGAGTCAAGTGGGATAAGTTGATCCTTCCAGTTGAACAAGGTGGTTTGGGATTACCTGATTTGCAGGGGTATTTACGAGCTACATAGTTAAGGCTGCTGTACAGAGAAGCCTCAAATAAAAAATTGTGTTCATTAATACAACAGATTTGTGAAAAATATTACATAGATCAAGAAACTGATCTCTTTGGAAAAAAGATGCATCTGATGAAGTGTGAAAATATAAACAACAAAACCTAGAGATTTTTGTAAAAGTATAAAAAAAATGGACATAAGAAGAAAAGAAAGAGATTTGTGGTGCAATATTTATGCAAAGTTGAAAGCCAAATTAATCGATACAAAAAAGGCAGCCCCAAAGATATTCAAAGAGAAGTACAGGCAAAGGCATTCAGATATGGAAAATTTCACAATAAAGAAAATATCACAAAGGGGGAATATAGGAAAGAAGATTAGTAAAGCAGAAGCTAAAAAAATAGAAGCTGAAGTTATGGAGTGCCTGCAAAGTGAAGGATTTGGTGTAGAAGGTCTGACGTAGGTTACATCACAG
The DNA here is from genome assembly GCF_019279795.1 of Protopterus annectens. NCBI lineage: Eukaryota > Metazoa > Chordata > Ceratodontiformes > Protopteridae > Protopterus > Protopterus annectens. Next base: position 260,639,253 of record NC_056735.1, on the reverse strand, counting down.
CATGATGGAACGAGTCCCCAAAGTAAGGAGAAACAGGAAGATCGCCAACAGACCAGAAATATGTAATCAATTTGGCCGTCTCCCAGACTCTCTTAGTAACCACATCCCTACCTACCTCCTCAGACAAAAAATATGCCCAGCCAAGAACGTTATATATAAACTTGTCCGCAGCAAAAGACACTTCTCCACCAAAACCTTCAACTCCCTCCTAAAACAACACAACTGGACCACCCTAAAACATGTTTAGTTAGATGATGCTGTCCAGTACTTTAATAATGTATTTCTAAACACTCCCAACTCTCTGGCCCCTCTTAGAAAAATGCGTATCAAAGCTAAACCAAATCAATAGTTAACCAAAGACACTGTACAAATCAGGAGAGGAAGAGAGCCTGGTTACACTGTCAAGCATTTAAAACCCAAACTTCCCTACAAAGTTATTGCCAACTAAGAAACTTAGGTAAAAAACACACTCCGAATGACGAAAAGTCTTATTGTACATTAATCCAGCAAAAACATCAAATCAACCCTCAGAAATTCTGGGCCAGCATAAAACAACTCCTAAATCCAGGTCAGACCACCACTCCCTCCCCCAGCCTCCCCATCCTCACCGAGAGTACAGCAGCCCATTTTAACTCGCACTTCGTAAACTCCATACAGTACCTACTAAACAACAGCGACAACTCTTCACTAACTATTCCCAAGATTTCTACCCCTCAACCAACCACTTTTTCATTTGAGCCTGTATAAACCAGCTACATAATTTAAACTCCTTCATCAACCAAAACCCACAACACTTGCAACAGGTAACTGCCCAATGAATTTCTAAAATTAGCAGCAGATTCTCTATCATACACAGTCTCCCTACTCATTAACTGTTCCATCTCTGAACAATATTTCCCTCAACTTTGGAAGATCTCCCACATCATTCCCTTGCATAAAGGAGGCACATCCACTGAATTATCAAATTACAGACCAATTGCCATCCTCTCCCCAGTAAGCAAAATTCTTGAAAAATGTATCCATTCACAACTACTGACCTATTTACTACAAAATAACATTTTCTCCAGCACCCAACATGGTGTTAGACCTAAGCACAGCACCACAACTGCTCTCTTAAGCTTCACAAATTCTATCAACCAGCACAGAAACAGTGGCAAACTTGTATCATCCATTTTCCTCGATATGTCAAAAGCTTTTGACACCGTTTCCTATGAAAAACTACTCTGTGAATTATCTTCCATTAACCTCTCCCAATAATATGGTTACATAGCTGTCTGTTTGAACGTCAACAAGCAGTGAAGTGGCAAGATAATATCTTAGCCCTGCTACCTGTCTGAGTAGATGTCCCACAAGACTCAGTTCTTGGGCCACTTCTCTTCTCTGTTTTCACCAGTAAACTCCGTACTGTATCCAACCAGGCCACAATGGTGCAATATGCCAGTTACTCCACCGTCATCTACACAACATCCTCCCTCCCTCTCAGAACTCTTGCATAGAACCCAAACAGCCTTCACTGCCATAGAACACTACCTTATAGAAAACCAACTCATACTAAACCCAAACAAGACAAAACTCATGCTATTCACAAATAAGAGAACTCCAGTGCCCCCATCCTCCTTTTGCATCCTTTCCTCTAATAATACTGAAATTGAACTAGTCGACAATACAAAGTTACTAGGTGTCACAATTGACAACTCACTGAAATATGATAAGCACATAGCCCTTGCCATTAAAAAAGTCCACATTAAACTTGGCTCACTGTATAGAGCCAAACCATTTCTTACTCCAAACCATAAGACAGTCTGTTGCTAAAACACATCTATCCATTGTACTGTATGCTTCCCCTGTCTTCACTAGTCTTAGAAAAACTGATCTAACCAAATTAAAAGACTGCTACCACAAAATGGTTAGATTTGCAACTAACCTCACCAATAGAACCATTCACTGCACAGCCCTAAAAAAAATAAAATGGCTTAAATTACCAACTCTGCTGTCACTGAACCAGCTTATTATTGCCCATGCTGTTGTTCATCAACCTGATAGATGTCCATCCCTAAAACCTCTAGTACAACCCTACTCAACCAACCAAGCCCTACGTTTCATCTGACAAACTACTGATAAAAGTCACCAAAGCCAACAGTAGCTTCGGAGACTCTCTCTGTTCCCAAACCAAATAGCAAAATCCTGGAACTCTATACCCCAACATACACACAACAGTACCATAACCTCCAAATTCAAACTTCTTCTCAAAGAACACCTAAATAACAACTGGCAGTGCTCTTGCACTTCCCCTGGTGAACAGGCCATGCCTCTCCCATACTACCTACTCATTCACCGTCTTCTTTAGCTTCTTTCCAGTCTCCCAGTCAATGAGATCCCTATATACCTTTCAGTTGAGTCAGGTACAAAAATTGCAGTCTGTCTCTTATCCCAGCACACTGTGTGACACTATCAAGTCTTGTAACAATATAGCCTGCCTTTGTTGACATGCTTATCTATTGCATATGTCAACCACCATTATGCTGGAGTGTGTGTGTGTGTGTGTGTGTGTGTGTGTGTGTGTGTGTGTGTGTGTGTGTGTGTGTGTGTGTGTGTGTGTGTGTGTGTGTGTGTGTGTGTGTGTGTGTGTGTGTGTGTGTGTATATATATATATATATATATATATATATATATATATGGATCTAGGACTTGTGCATGAATGTGCAAAGTCCCAAATCCATAATCACCGAACATATATTAACGAAAGCGCTTTCACCAAAAAAGTGCTTTCGTTAATATATGTTAAAGAAATCTAAGTTTTTGCAGGGGGCAAAGCCCCCCCGCACCCCCTACTTTAATATTCTCACTCTGAGACCACACTACAGTGAGGAAAAGGGAATGTTCCCTTAGTCACACCATAGTGTGGTCTCGCAAACAGGCATACTTACATGAAAGTGCTTCTTCGGTAAAAAGCACTTTCGCGCAAGTATGCCAAACCGAAATTAGTTTTGGTGATTTTGTCTTCGGGGATCTGAACGGATCCCATATATATATATATATATATATATATATATATATATATATATATATATATAAAATGTACTGAAATTCAGCATGCTTTGTATATTTATGTCTTCTCATTGTGGTATAGTACACTGTATGGAGCTTTTCTCCACGGGTCTCTGCAGAAAATGGGCTACTAGCCCAATCCGGACCATCCTGGTAATCAAATGTAAAATAAAATAAATCAGGAGACATCTGAAGAAGAAATATGGACATGAGAAAGAAAAAGAGATTCAGTATAGTGTAATATTTTATGCAAAGGAGAAAGCAAAACTAATCAATACAAAAAGAGCAGCACCAAAGATATTTGAAGAGAAATACAGGCAAAGGAATCTGGACATGGAAAACTTTACAATACAAAAAAAATAGGACAAAGAGGAAAAGTAGAAAAGAAGATGAGCAATGGAGTTAAAGAAATGAAACTGAGGTTATGGTGTACCTGCGAAGTGAAGGATTCAGTGTAGAAAATCTAACGTAGAAAGCACCACAGCAGGATATAGCAATAGACATAGAAATTAAGGAGAAACCAGTGAAATGGGAAGCAACCGGCCAGTTGCCATATGAAGATATTTTGGAGCCTTACACAGGAAACCAGTACAAACATTCACTTGAAGCTGGACAGCAAGACAAGGAACAGGAAACTGTGGCAACTCCTCCAGTTGAGGAGTGATAGGCCAGTGAGTCCCCATATGACCGAGCAACAGATGACACAGGATGAAATTGAAGAGAATGTGTCACAGGAAGATGGTATAGAACTTTCTACAAAATGCCCGCAGAAAATGGAGAGCAAAAAATGTGCCCTCAGTTTCTTAGAAAATGAGCTAAGAGAAGAGTTGCTTGATTTAGTCGAAATTAGTTTTGGTGATTTTGTCTTCGGGGATCTGAACGGATCCTATATATATATATATATATATATATATATATATATATATATATATATATATATATATATTGTACTGAAATGTGTGTGTATGTGTGTGTATATATATATATATATATATATATATATATATATATATATATATGGATCTAGGACTTCTGCATGAATGTGCAAAGTCCCAAATCCATAATCACCGAACATATATTAACGAAAGCGCTTTCACCAAATAATTTTGTAAATAGTATTTCTTTTTAAACCATTGATTGTTATTTGTTACTTACCAGTGTGTTTGATATTTTTGTAAACTCTAACTAACCAGTGTGCACCAAAATGTATTACTATATTTTTTCTCTATGTAAACTTTTTATTAGACACTATTTTACTTTTTATTTGTTACTGTACTGGAGCTTTTCTCCCCGGGCCTCTACTGAAAATGGACATATATCCAGTTGGACTAGCCCGGTCAACAAATGTAAAATAAAATAAATAAATAAATAAAATTTAGTAGAAATAGATAGGTGTATTAAGATCAATGAAGGAAGTAGACTGAAGAAAGTTAATAAAACCCCAAAAGTCAGAAGATTGATAAAACAAATTAACACAGTAATTAGGACTGTCCCTAGAGATCCATATGATACGAAAGAAGTAAACAGGATATATTACTGTGCAGCTAAATTTAATAACGGATACCATTCTTCCACAAGAACACAGGGTAATAAGGGAAAGGTAGGAAGAAATCAAATACCATCATGGAAGTATAGAATAGAGAAAACTAGAAAGCAGTAAGACAAGAAGTGTCACTGTTATAGGAGTATAGAAGAGGGAACAGTTCAACAGAAATGCTCAGAAAGACGGACATGATAAAAGCAATGCACAATATTATAACAGACCAGGCTCTATCATGCACTCTCGCAAATAGTAAACTAAAAATATCAGCACAGGTAGAAAAACTTAAGACAGATAAATGTAAAGAAAAAGTACAAAATAAGCAATTTATTGATGACCCCCTAATGTTTTATAGAGAATTGGAAAACAAGGTAAAAGTAATTGAAAGACCACTTAAAAAAGAAGAAATAGATACATTTTGGAGACGTATTCATGAATATCCTGTGGAACATAACAAAGATGCTAAATGGATATAAGAAGTAAAAGAAAGTATATGAAGTTCAAAGGTACAGTATACGAAATGGGATGAAGTAACAACCAGAGCGATTGAAACAAAGTTAAGAAAAGCCTCTAACTGGAAAACACCATGCCCAGATGCAGTACCTAACTTTTGGTTAAAAGTGTTAACATATTTGCACAAAGATTTAACCATGAGTAAGAACTATTTGTATGCACATCCTGAACAGACACTAACTTGGCGAACAACAAGAAAAACAATGGTCCTACTTAAAAGTGGCCCTGCAAGCTACCCTTAAAATTATAGACCAATAACTTGCCTTCCAACTAGGGCGGCCACGGTGGTGCAGTGGTTAGCATTGCCGCCTCACAGCAAGAGGTTCTCCGGTTCGATCCTCGGCTGGGGTGCCTTCTGTGCGGAGTCTGCATGTCCTCCCTGTGGTTGCGTGGGTTTCCTCCGGGTGCTCCGGTTTCCTCCCACATCCCAAAGACATGCTTCAGGTGGATTGGACACTCTAAATTGGCCCTAGGTGTTAGTGTGCCTTCTGTGGAAGGTTGGGCGCCGGGCTGGCAACTCGACATCGTAAAACTCCACTGCCAATTAATGTGCGGACAAGGTGATCCGCTGTGGCGACCCCTAACCGGGAAAAAGCCGAAAGAAGAAGAAGAAGAAGAACTTGCCTTCCAACTACATGTAAACTAAAACAAAAACACCCAAAATAGGGTAAAACCACGAAAATTGAAAGCACAAACAGCCACTGAAGATGACCACTGGTAATGCGGAAAAAATACTGACTTTATTGAAGAAATGACTAAGCGCTTTCACCAGTCAATACTGGCTTCTTCAGAGTCATTTTACAATCACAATTAAAACACCTTTATAGTAACTGCCCTATGTGAATAAGCTGACATCACACTATAACAACCAATGAACATCCTAATCCACTTTTTAAAAAATCCTAATGTTGAATTAAATACTTAAAATACACACACAACATACTAAATCTAGAAAATGATTATGTAAAAAATAAAAATGTTAGTATAAATATAAATACACATTTTTAAAAAAAATTGCTAGTAATTTAAATCTGACTTGATTTAAATTTTAAAACAGGTTTCAGAGACGCACAGTCGTTGAGACCAGGGTATCTCAAAGCATTTAATGTAAGTTGCCATTCTGCTTCCAAAACAGCAACCCTATTAGCCACATCACCTCTCCCTAGTAAAGAAACACGGTCCACTACAAAGAACAAAAACTTATTAAAATTGGGGCATATGGTGGCATGCAAATAAAGTGCATTGTGTATGTCTTTTTTCCTGATAGATCTAACATGTTCTGATATTCTATCTCTTAATCTTCGAGTGGTCATGCCAACATAAAATGCTTCACATGACATACACGATGCTACATAAACTAAATTTTTACTATTACAGTTACAATGCCCAGGGCAAGCAATAGTATAAAATACCTCCAAGTGTTTCCTGAACATATCATCATTGCTGACTAACCTAGATGTTCTGACCATCTGCCCCTTCACTACACCCTTTCTCTGGTGAAAAGGATGGCAACTTACAAAATGCAACAGGGAATTCAAATAACTCTCCTTTCTGTATATAGTACTTGAAAAGCCCACATTAGTTTTATTGATAGTTAAATCCAAAAAGTTAATACCTTCTTCATTCCACTCATAAGTGAACTTAAAAAAGTTTGTGGTACCATTCAAGTAATCAGCAAAATCTACTGCAGTCTTTTCTTCACCTCTCCATAAAATCAAAAGGTCATCCAAAAACCTGCTGTATAATAAAATATTGCTGTTGAACCTGGAAGGGAAAACAAAAAGTCTTTCCCATGCCAACAAAACTAGGTTAGCAAAAACCGGGGCACATTTTGCCCCCATTGCCACTCCAGAAAGTTGCTGAAATACCTCGCCTTCAAACAAAATAAAATTATTTTTTAAAACCACTTCCATAAGATCTTGAAGTAAATTAATCCGATCTTTGTTCACACTAGAACTAGCATGGAGACTATCATAAACATGATGATATGTTCAGGAAAGAGATTTTCAAGTTAATAGGCATGTTTTTGGAACGAGGATACCCTCTTAAGCTTTTACTTAAAATCAAGAAAGAAGTGCTTAGGAAAAGAAGAACAGATTACATGCCAATTTTGAATATTAAAATTCAACAGGCCAACATGGGGGGGCAACAATAATAACAACAATAATAATAATAAAAAAACTGGAGCATTTTTTGTTTTAAAGTACAACAACAGGGCTGCTGAATTGTGTGCCAGTTTGAGAAACACTTGGAGGTATTTTTTGAGTGATGAAATTAAGGGAACCTTAGGTGTTGAACCTGTGATTGTTTATAGTAGGGGTGAGAATTTAAAGTATATTTTGGAAAAAGAAGTTAAGCCTCATAGCAAATCACGCATGAATAAATGTGGGGCTTGTAAACAGTGTAGGTTCATTGGGGAAGGTTCTTATCTTTGTGTTTTTGATTACAGATATACTATTGCTTGCCCTGGGCATTGTAACTGTAATAGTAAAAATTTAGTTTATGTAGCATCGTGTATGTCATGTGAAGCATTTTATGTTGGCATGACCACTCGAAGATTAAGAGATAGAATATCAGAGCATGTTAGATCTATCAGGAAAAAAGACATACACAATGCACTTTATTTGCATGCCACCATATGCCCCAATTTTAATAAGTTTTTGTTCTTTGTAGTGGACCGTGTTTCTTTACTAGGGAGAGGTGATGTGGCTAATAGGGTTGCTGTTTTGGAAGCAGAATGGCAACTTAGATTAAATGCTTTGAGATACCCTGGTCACAACGACTGTGTGTCTCTGAAACCTGTTTTAAAATTTAAATCGTCAGATTTAAATTACTAGCAATTTTTTAAAAAATGTGTATTTATATTTATACTAACATTTTTATTTTTTACATCATCATTTTCTAGATTTAGTATGTTGTGTGTGTATTTTAAGTATTTAATTCAACATTAGGATTTTTTAAAAAGTGGATTAGGATGTTCATTGGTTGTTATAGTGTGATGTCAGCTTATTCACATAGGGCAGTTACTATAAAGGTGTTTTAATTGTGATTGCAAAATGACTCTGAAGAAGCCAGTATTGACTGGTGAAAACGCTTAGTCATTTCTTCAATAAAGTCAGTATTTTTTCGGCATTACCAGTGGTCGTCTTCAGTGGCTGTTTGTGCTTTCAATTTACATGTAAACTATACACCGGATTTGATGCTGACAGTTTATAGTCTTTTAGAAGAAAACACAATCATGGCAGTAAAACAAAAGGGCAGTTAAAGAAAGTCATATGGAACAAAGGATCACCTCACCTGTTGCTTAATAAAGTCATAATGGAAAACTGTAAAAAGAGGAAGAACCTAAGTAAGGCATGGATTGACTACAAAAAAAGCATTTGATAGTATTCCACATTCATGGATAAAAGCATGCTTAAAAATGCCTACACTGATCGACTGCATTACAGTGACCATGAAACAGTGGCAGACCACTTTGCAATTAAATAATGATAAAGGACAAATTATTATTCCAGGGATAAAATCCAAAGGGGGTTATTCCAGGGTGACTCCCTGTCACCTCTGCTATTCTGTCTTGACCTTAACCCATTAAGCTGTCTTTTTAACAGATTAGGTCATGACTGTAATTTGGTTCCTAGAAAACAAATTGTAAAGACTCCTCGTCTTTTCTGTCGATGATTTAAAATTGTATAGCTCATCAGATGAGGAACTGAAAGTACAACTGCAAGTAGGCAAAATTTTTTCAGATGATTTAAGAGTGTCATTTGATCTTAAGTGTGCAAAAGCAACCTTTAAAGGAGGAAAACTTCAGCACCAAGAAAACATCAGTTTGGGACAAGAATGTGATATAAAAGAACTTGAACAGCAGGGAGTGTATAAATATTTGGGAATTGATAAAGGATCAACAAACAAACCTGAATAAACATGAACAAAACTTAGAAATATTTTAGAACACTTAAATTAATCCTGAAAACAGCATTGACATCTAGGAACAAAATTCAAACTGTTAATCAATTAACTTTTCCTGTCCTAACTTACAGTTCTGGAGTGATTGATTGCCCCCAAAACATGTTGGAGAGATTAGATAGGAAAATAAAAAGGATGCTTCATGCTCACCAAATGATTTATAAAAATCAATGCATACCAAGATTATATATTCCCCATTTCGAAGGAGGTATGGGCCTCCTTGAAATTGATTACACATATAGATTGGTAATTATGGGACTGCACACACGCTGACCTCACAGGACCCAAACGTAGTGAAAGTTTTGAAACATCCCTTCTTAGACTATCAGATGCATATCAGCGTCAAGCAGGAATGTAAATCAAACCAGAAGTAGATATAAATTCGGTGGCAACTGAATGTGTCAAAGAACAAAAGAAAGAATATAAGGTGAAGGATCAGATGAGAAGGCAAGAAGTGTGGAAAATGTATAAATATAGTTACAAGTACAGAAAACTTTTGGAAGAACCTCATCGCAGGAATGGTTGAGGAGAGGCAAATTCATACCAAAAGATGAAAGGTTAATATTGGCAGCCAAAGATAGCAGGCTACAAACACATTAGTTTACAGAGTCCATTGAACATGTGGGCGAAACAGACAAATTTAAGTTTTGTAAAACAGAATTGGAAAGAGTTGCACACCTCATTGCTGGCTGTGGCATACTAATGGCAGAAGGACTGTATCCTGAAAAGCATAACAATGTGGCAAGACCGTTGCACTAGGGATTGTGTAAAAACACTGGAAACACGAGCCAGACAGCATAATAGAAAATGATGAAGTCTGCATCACATGGAATCACCCAATGTGAAGTTGTTCAATCTAGCTGTCCCTCGCCGTTCATTCTATACTGATGGGTTTGGAGCCGATTCCTCAGCTCCGATATGGCCAATTGCAAAGCTCGAGGCCTCCCTATCTCATGATGCACCTGGAATTACCTCCTATCTAGTTTACTGCTGCAACATATCGAAGGTTCTGATTTAGCTCGGCCCATTTAAGCTGTTTTTTTTCATTACTTATTGAAAATTTCTTATTGAAATTTTTTTGTTAGAATAGTTTAGGATAGTTGATAAAGCTCTTATACCCTTCCCATTTAGTGTGCCTTAAATTTCTGGTTGGCCTCTTTTAGGCCTAGTTTAATAGTTGTTTTCTATTTACTGTGTGTTATTCAGTGACTTTTTGTCACAATTTCTCTTAGTTATAATCACTTGATGTGTGGTCTGTTTAGCCTTCTAAAATTTTATAGATAAGGCTTAGTACTTTGTTACTGTTGGTGTAGTTTACAGTAAACCTTAGATAATTTAGGTATGTTTATTGTTTCTTAGCAGCAATCTCCTTCCATTTGAATAGTCTGCTTGGAATTTCTTATTGTGTGTGTGATTAGCCTGCTTTTATTATTTATTTTTACATTTGTTAACTGGGTTAGTCTGTCTGGGTTCTTAGAAGCCCTTTTTCAGCAGAGACCTGAGGAGAAAAGCTCCCCAAAAAAAAAAGTTTTAAGTAAACAAATAGTAAGAACAAAGGTAAATACAGATCACATTTTAAGTATACATACTTCTGAAGTAATTAAATAACATGCAATAAAGGAATATACAGAATGGATGGAAATACAATACAATACATATATGGAAATAAGGCATTTGTGAAGATGAGTTTAGGCTTTTGTGAGTAATTACTGTTGTGTTTTTTTTTTTTTTTTTTTTGTGGTAATAGTAATTTCCTGATATTACTATGGCTGACCAAGATAAGCACCCTAAGTCTGGCTTCAAAATGTGCCCAAAGTTTGGCCAAAATATATCTGTTACAGACAGCCATGTTAATTGTGTTTACTGTCTAGGAGCTCTGCATTTGCAAGAAAGTTGTTCCATTTGTCATTCCTTCTCCTCAAGGGTCCTACAGGAAAGGAAGAGGAAACTCATTGATAGAGGCTTGTTGAAGCCTTCTTTTCAGGAAGCTTTGAGTGGCCAAGATGGATCAAGCAAGTCCTCAAAGTCTTCCAAGACATCGGACTCGAAGAAATCAAAATAGTCTTCGACTTTGGCTTCACTGCCATCAGAGCCGACCGTCTTTACCTTTTGGAGCTGGTCCCCAGTCTTGGAACCGGTGTCTGAAGCTCCTAAGAGTCCACTGCTCCAGTCCGTACCACCTTCAGTACACTCCTCTCGATCATCTATCAGCCTGATCTGGATGTGGATCGTGTGGTGTAGAAGCTGTTATTAGCACCGGCCTTAACAAAAACTCAAATGGCTCAGAGCCAAAGACCCTTGCGCCGACTCTAACTATTCCTCCTCCAAGCCATGCTGGTCTATCGGAGCCGGAGGAGGCTGACCTGATGTTAGTGGAACCCTCGGAGCTGATGCCTGCTCCAGTGTCTTCAGCTCTGTGCACTCTGATGTCTGCGGTGCCGATCGAGTACTCTAGGAGTCAACACTCTCTGGTCGGGTCTGGGGGGAACAGTCGGACCGACTTTGCTTCTCGGGGGCTTGACTCGTATGAGCTTGGCTCCTTCCATGGGCTTGGAGCCCACTGTCCCGGTGCTGGGGGTGTCGGTTTGTTCAGATCCATCGGCTCCTTCTTATCGGAGCAGAGGTGCTTTCAATACCATGAGGAGAGTCATGTCTCCTAGGACATTCTTGACCTCAGGTCTGCCTTCCTCCTCCCCTGAAGTGCCTGTGTGTGCTTCTGCCACACACGTCCTGCCCAAGCATAGAGACCCGGAGCCTCAGGAAACCCCATTGGGTGGCCCCTGCTCTTCCGAGACCTCACCAGAAGTTCCTACTGAATGAGGTTCCCAGGAAGAGATTGTGTAAGAGGAAACATCTAGACTCCCCGCAGGAGTCTCAAACATCAGATACTGACCTAGATGAATTAGAAGAGTCCCCACGGCCCCCCTATGAGGATATCTCATTTGCTGAGATACTCGAGATCCTTAGGCAGAGGGGTGACTGGCAGTCCAAAAGCCCTACTGAGGATGAGTCAGTTCTCGTGAAGGCTTTCGGGTCTCAGCCCTCCACCTCTTGGGTGTCTCCGCCCTTTGATGAGCTGATGCAGCTGGTCTCATGAAGGGCGTGGAAGTCTCCAGATACTATGGAGCCTGTCCCTAGGAGGCCTAATAAATTCATTTCTGCCCCCCTGACAAAACATTTTTAACGAAAGGTGTTCCGGTTGATGCCATGGTGGCAGTAGCAGCCACCAAAAAGGAAATGTCTGAGACTTCTTCTAGCCATCCTCCTAACAGAGACTCCAGGATTATGGATAGATATGGGAAGTGCATGTTTAGCTCAGCGACCTTTGCTCTCTGTTCGCTGAACTATTTAATCCATTTTACTAGGTTGCAAAGAGATGATCTTAAGGAGTTAGGCGATACTCTTCAGGGTACAATAGCTGCAGGAGCTTCCGACAAAGTTGCCGCCCAGCTTGCTACCCTCAATTCTATTGTCAACTCATCCATGCGTATCATCTCTTATGCAGCTGATGGAACGAGTAGGGCAGCGGGTACAGGAGTTGCTCTCAGGAGACATTCCTGGATGCTCTTGTGTTCTTTTGCAGAGCCCTTCAAATCATCCTTTGTGAACACTCCCTTTCATGGCTCGTCCCTTTTTGGGCCTAAAGTGAAGGAAACCTTAACCAGGTGTGAACAGGACGGAAAGACTCTGTCTGCCGTCGGGGTCCGTTTTTCCACCCCTACCCGACCCTATCCTAAAGGTAAAAGGGGAGGAAAGATGTGGTTCTGAAAAGCCCAAGGAGCCTTTCAGGGCACACATAGTGAACCCCCCTCCAGGGGCAGAGGAGGGGGCAGTAATGGAAGATGCCAACCTCATGGGCAGAGGGGGTCCACAACACCAGGGTGACAGAGATCACTTCTCTGGGAAGCCCTACCAGCGCTCCTGAGAGGAGGCCTGACTGTCCTGCTCTGGAGGCAGTCGGGGGCTGCTTTTCTTTATACAAAGACGCCCGGCTCAAAATAACAAAGACAGCTGGGTACAAAGTATCATTTCTAGAGCATACTTTATTCCATTCGCCACACCCCCTCCAATCATAAGAAAAATCCCAGAAGTTCCACCCAGTTACAGGGAACAGGCAACAACAGAGATCCAGACGTTGCTAAGAAAAAGTCATCCAACCAGTCCCAGCAGACTAGACAGATTCCAGAACTTACTCAAGATTCTTTTCGGTTCCAAAGAAGACGGGGGACTGGAGACCCATACTGGACCTCAGCAGACTGAACCAATACATAAAGAAAGAGAAGTTTCAGATGGTCATGCTTCATTCTATACTTCCCTTCTTAGGGAAAGACAATTGGATGTCTTGATAGATCTCAAGGATGCGTACTACCACATAAAATGGCCAGACCATCCAGGGATCACCTGCGCTTACGGCTGGGAGCCAAACATTACCAGTTTCGAGCCCTGCCCTTTGGTCTCACTACAGCCCCCAGAGTGTTCACCAAATGCATGGCAGGGGTCACGGCTCACTTGAGGTGTCTAGGATTCCAGATGTTTCCGTACCTAGACTATTGGCTCCTTACCGCCACCACCAGGCATCAATTCATTCAGGCCAGGGAGTTCACTCTGTCACTCTGCAATCATCTGGGCATTACAATCAACTCAGAAAAATCTGCCTTGTCACCATCGCAGCATATCGTTTGTATCGGGGTAGAGTTGGACACCATCACTACCACACTAAGGCTTCCAATAGAAAGAGTCTTTCTTCTTCGTCAACATATCAGCATTCTGATATCAAAAGACAGAGCACCAGCATCAGAAGTTCTGAAATTATTAGGCATGATTGCAACAGCAATTCTAGACATACCACTAGCTCATATGTACATGTGGATAGTACAATAGCTGTTCACTCAGTGGTCTTACCAAGAGCTCCCCATGACTTACACTATAATGATCACAAATTTTTGCAAAAAGGACCTTCAGTGGTGGTTGACTTCACTTCATGTCATGATAGGATGCCCATTTGTGCTACCCCCTCCAGCGACCACGGACGCACCTCTGATGAGGTGTGGGGGGGCATTTTCAGGGAAAGACCGCTCAAGGCACATGGACCGATCAAGAGACACATCTGCATATCAATGTTCTGGAGATGAGAGCAGTAATTTTGGCGCTGCAGTACTTTCAGTACTCTCTTCCTCTGGGTACGATTGCAATTCAGACAGACAACATGTCGGTGGTCTGGTATTTGAACAGACAAAAAGGAACCAGGCCCCTTTGTCACGAGGCTGTCAGAGTTTGGTAGTGGGCTGTTTCCACCCACTGCTTTCTGTTGGCAACGCACATCCCAGGGAAATCCAGTGTGATAGCAGACAAACTGAGCAGGACAATCTCTTTTTGCCCCACGAGTGGTCCCTCAAGAAAGAAACAGCGGACAGGATGTTCCACAGGTGGGGCCAGCCTTGCTGCTACCTTTTCGCCAGTCACATAAACATGAAATGCAGAAGCTACTTTGCCCTGATTCCCCCTCCGGGAGAAGCCCCAAGGGACGCACTCATACACGATTGGCCTCCGGGTCTCCTCTATGCATTTCCACCAATCCTGTTAATACCCAAGGTTCTACAGAAAGCAAAAGCCCTGGGAAGGATCATCATTCTAATAGCCCCTCATTGGCCTCGTCAGATTTGGTTCCCCTTCCTTCGACTTCATCTTTTGGAGGATCCTTGGATTTTGGACAATTCTTGGATTCTGGACCCAGTTCCAAACCTTCTGACGCACCTGTCGGGGGATCTTCATCCCTCTCTGCAGTCCCTGAAGCTGACAGCTTGGCTGCTCCAATTCCCGTCATAGTCAGGTTCCATAACCTCTCCAGTGAGACAAAAAGGATCCTTTTGTCTTCTCATAAATATTCTACTAGGAAGCTATATCTTAGCAAATGGAAAAAAATTTCTATATGGGTCTCTAAAAATAATATTGATTCTTACCAAGCCCCTATGGCCTCCATCTTGGAGTTCTTGACTATGATATTTAACAAAGGAGCTGCAGCAGCAACAGTTCGGGTTCAGTTGGCTGCTATTTCTAATTTTCATCTTGGATTTGAAGGATTGAACATCATGTCTTACAAGTTATCCAAAGCCTTTCTCAAAGGGACTTTTCATATTAGACCCACCTGTGAAATTTCCCTATTCTCCATGGAATCTACATTTTATGCTTTCCCCACATAATTCTTCCCCATTTGAACCAGCTTCATCTTGTGATCTCAAATGTTTGTCTTGGAAGACCATATTTTTGGTGACTATTACTTCTGCCCACAGAGTGTCAGAGATTCAGGCTTTATCCCTCAAGCCTCCCTATTTGATATTCCATACTGACAGTCTCTCACTTCCCTCATTCTTGCCCAAAGTTTGCACTGAAACCAATCTCAACCAAGTTATTGATTTGCCAGTCTTCTTCCCCAACCATTCTAACAATTTAGAGTATATGCTGCACAAACTTGATGTTCAGACAGCTCGGATTTTATTTGGATAGAACAAAATATTTCAGAAAATCAGATCAGCTTTTGTTTCATTTTCAGACTCCAGAAAGGGGAGACCAGTGGCTAAAACAACTGTCTAAATGGTTATCTGATTGCATCACCTTTGCCTATTCAGCTGCCACTATACCTTTGCAACACAAGATTAAAGCTCACTCAACCAGAGCAGTTTCTACATCATCTGCCTTTTCTGCCAGACTTCCCATTGATGACATTTGTGCAGCAGCCACTTGGTCAAAACCTCATACCGTTATCACTCATTACAAAGTTGACAGGGCCTCCTTTGGATCTACAGTCCTGAGAAATATACTGCCGTGAGCCACCCGAGATTGATGGTGCTTGGGACGCTGCCCATCAGTAAAGAATGAATGGCGAGATTGAACAACTTCACATAAAGAAGTTATGTACTTACCATAACATTCCATGTGAGTTGTTCATCTCGCCTTCATTCGTACGTCCCTCCCTCCTACCCCCTCATGGCCTGATAGATGACCGAGATGCTGGATCCATGTTGGTTACTCAATCCTTCTATACCTTTCTCTTGGGAGTGAAAGAATGACATATGGTATTGTTATATGCAGCAAACAAGATCTGAGGTAATTCCAGGAGCATCATAGGATGGGGACTTGGCCTCGAGCTATTTGAAGACCTCGAGCTTTGCAATTGGCCATATCGGATCTGAGGAATCGGCTCCAAATCCATCAGTAAAGAATGAAGGTGAGATGAACAACTCACATGGAACGTTATGGTAAGTACATAACTTCTTTTTACCAACAGTTCAAAAGATAGATGCGAGAAAACCAGATGTAGTTGTCCATGAAAAGAAAAGTGACATTAATCATTGAAATTGCTACACCCAGTGACTACAGTGTCTTGCGTACAGACACACACTTCTTCTTCTTTCGGCTGCTCCCGTTAGGGGTTGCCACAGCAGATCAACTGTTTCCATTTCTTCCTGTCCTCTGCATCTTGCTCTGTCACACCAACCACCTGCATGTCCTCTCTCACCACATCCATAAACCTTATCTTAGGCCTTCCTCTTTTTCTGTTACCTGGCAGGTTCGTCCTTAGCATCTTTTTCCCAGTATACTCTGCATCCTTCCTCAGCACATATCCAAACCAACGTAATCTTGCCTCTCTGGCTTTGTCTCCAAACCTTCCAACCTGGGCTGACCCTCTAATATACGTATTCCTAATCCTGTCCATCCTCATCACACCCAGTGCAAATCTTAACAACTTCAACTCTGCCACGTCAAGCTCTGACTCCTGCCTTTTTGTCAATGCCACTGTCTCCAACCCATATAACATAGCTGGTCTCACTACCCTCTTGTAGACCTTCCCTTTCACTCTTACTGGTACTCGTCTGTCACAAATCACTCCTGACACTCCTCTCCACCCACTCCATCCTGCCTGTACTCTTCTTCACCTCTCTTCCACACTCACCATTACTCTGAACTGTTGATCCCAAGTACTTAAACTCATTCACCTTCGCCACCTCTGCTCCCTGCATCCTCACCATTCCTCTATCCTCCCTCTCATTCACACACATATATTCTGTCTTAGTCCTGCTGACCTTCATTCCTCTTCTCTCTAGAGCATATCTCCACCTCTCCAGGGTCTCCTCCACCTGTTCCCTACACTCACTACAGATCACAGCGTCATCTGCAAACATCATAGTCCATGGGGACTCCTGTCTGATCTTGTCTGTCAACCTGTCCATCACCATTGCAAATAAGAAAGGGCTCAGAGCTGATCCTTGATGTAATCCCACCTCCACCTTAAATGCATCTGTCATTCCCACCGCAGACCTCACCGCTGTCACACTACCCTCGTACATATCCTGTACCACTCTTCCATACTTCTCTGACACTCCCGACTTCCTCATACAATACCACAACTCCTCTCTAGGCACCCTGTCATATGCTTTCTCTAAATCCACAAAGACGCAATGCAACTCCTTCTGACCTTCTCTGTACTGCTCCATCAACACTCTCAGAGCAAACATCGCATCTGTAGTGCTCTTTCCTGGCATGAAACTATACTGCTGATCACTAATCATCACCTCCCTTCTTAACCTAGCTTCCACTACTCTTTCCCATAACTTCATGCTATGACTAATCAGTTTAATCCCTCTGTAGTTACTACAGCTCTGCACATCACCCTTATTCTTAAAAATTGGTACCAAAACACTTTTTCTCCATTCCTCAGGCATCCTGTCACTTTCCAAGATTACATTCAACAATCTAGTTAAAAACTCCACTGCCATTTCACCTAAACACCTCCATGCTTCCACAGGTATGTCATCGGGACCAACAGCCTTTCCGTTCTTCATCCTCTTTATAGCTATCCTTACTTCCTCCTTGCTAATCCACTGCACTTCAGGATTCACTATCCACACATCATCCAACCTTTTTTCCCTCTAATTCTCTTCATTCATCAACCCCTCAAAGTACTCTTTCCATCTGCTCAACACACTCTCCTTGCTTGTGACTACGTTTCCCTCATTATCCTTTATCACCCTTACCTGCTGCACAGACACACACAAAGTCATAAAATATCAAGATTTGCAGGCAGAAATGAGAGCAATGTGGAAGAAAGATACCCAGAAGGTTCCAAAAAAGAATCTACAGTCATATTTACATGTTACCAATACACGTAACTCCATATGAATTGCAGAAGGAGTCATTATTGGGCACATTACAGGTGCTGCAAAGAGCATTTCTGGCTGACATAAAATATTGAAACAATACTAATTTCATTAACTTTACTCGTACTTTGATTTAGGAGTGGGGTCCATTCCCATCATAGTCATAGAAACCCAAAAGGCTTGGAGAAATTAAAGACAGAATGTTCTATTCATAAAGTAGTAGAAAGTATTCTAAGAATTACGCCAACATGGGAATGGAGAAAGGAGATTCTGTCTATGGGGATGACACCAATTACTGGTGCAGAGAATAGACAAGATGAGGCTAGAATTTACTGGAGAAAACTGGCAAATGAATTGAGGTATTGGGAGAAAATAATTGAGAGGAATGAAGCCAAGAATGCATTTGAACTGGCTAGAGAATGCCTTCTCTTTCAAGGATTGATATTGCAATATAGACAAAGAGAAAAAAATAGGGAGATCCTAAGTAAAAGACCAAACTAGTAGAGTTTTTAGTAGAATCTAGAGCAGAAGTTGTTAAAAAAAGGATAATTAGTAAGGCATAAAAATATTGCATGGCAACTACAGGATTCAATCTGAGGAGGTTAGAAAGGATTGGGAAGAAAAATTTGGATAAGCAATTCACAAAGAAACATTGGGAAGATATATGTATGGCTCCCAAATATGCAGCAAAGTCTAGAAGATGTAGGATTTTCCTTGGAAGAGGTTGCAAAGGTATTTTTATACCCCAAGCAGACTGACTAGATTGGAAATGTTGGAGGTGTGATGGGGAAGAAAAGGGCAATTGGGAGCATTATCTTTTGGGAGTGCGGTGAATTGATGGACTTTAAAAAAAAATTCTGCACTCTACTGTGTCAGAAATACTGGGTGAGTAAATTGTTGTAACTAAAGAAATTATTTTTTAAAGCTGTGATTGAAAAGCAGAAAAAGTCAAAACCAACAGTACTAAAAGCAGTGAATACAGTAATGGAGATTTTTACTGGAAGTGGGATCTTTAGAAAAAGGTAGGAGCAAATTACAGAGGAAGAAATGGGAACTGTGGGAACAGTACGTGAAAATTGTTTTGGAGGACGAATGAGGTTTAAGGGAAGGCAGGAATTGAATGGGCTATGTAATGGTTGGCTGACCATGACTGTATAGAAGATTATAAGTAGTTGGTGCATAATGTTTGCAACTGAAAATATGCCAATATGGTTTGTTTTCATTTTTATTTCTATAAATGTATGATTGCCGATGTAAATGCTAAACAGGACAATTTTTATTGAATAAAAAAAAAACTTGTTTGCTGTCTTGCTTACAAAAAATATGTATACATTTTGGTTGTCAGGGCCAAAACCTTAGTCCCAACTGCAATTCAAACCTCAACTCTGAAGTCACTGACTTTACCATAGTTGAAGATTGTAGCATATCCTATATGTAATGACTGACAAATCCAGTCTCAAGTCGCATACCTGTGTCTTGCTCACCTGGGTAGGAATACACAAGGGATACACTGTTTCTCTTAACTAGCACATGAATTTATACATTATACACAAGTCTGCCAGATTTCTTTTTTGAATATCATATGAGCAGATTTCAGACAACAAAGAGGAGCCGCTCACATTCATTCCTGTTTCCTGCAGAATTATCCCACCAGAAAATTCTCAATCTTAAGTAAGATCAGAAGTCCCGAACTTATGGAAACAAATGAGATACCAGTGAGCTTAATTTGTGCAGTCAGAAATTGCCCTGGCTACATCCATGAAATTTAGAAGCAAGCAGATTTAGTCCACATTTACAGAACAGGTTTTTTCACATTCCCCAATAAATGCAGACTTACTTGCCTCGCATGCAAGCTGTGCAAGATAACGTAGACAATCATCATGAAACTTTTTCTGGGAGACATAGGTAACTAACTTCTCCATGACCTGACCAACTCAGGTTTGCCCAATGTAGAACTTGTATGCCTTCTGATAACAACGTGTGTGCTACCCTGAATGAAGGTTTATTGTCCTTTTATATTGCTGTAGTGTTTGACAATATACTATATGATGTTAACGTAAATGGAGGTGTAACAATTTGGGTCCACAAAGACTTGCACAACAGGTGTGGGTAGGGGAACTACTTTTGCCCATTCCTAGTCACCAATGCAGTCCACCAGGACTCTGTCCTGGGGCCACTCCTTTTTAGCATCTTTTTCCCCCCAGATGTCAATACCGTTTAGTGTTTGGTTCACCAGAGACACAGATTTCTGCAAAATTACGAGCATTGTTCTTACCCCACTGACACCATCTCCCTTCCAATGGAGCTTAACCTTGCTCAAGAATAGTACAGTAGAAGTTATCTTGCTTTCAGTGTCAAAAATGCAGTACTTTGGCATTTGATAAAAATCTCCCATCGGCTTTATATGCTATTAAAGGGCAACAGCTAAACGTTGACAGCATTGTTAAACGTTGGAGACCATGTAGATGTGGGTCTATATTATATTCTCGAATGCCAACAATGTCGAATCTGACATTGTCGACACAGGAATAGCGAACGCTCAGAATCTTGAGCGTGTAAACGGAAATCTCAATAAGGGGAGATTTCCGTTTACTGCAATGTAGTGCGGTCTCGGAGTTGGTATATTTAAGTAGCGGGAGTGTGGGGGGTGCAGGGGGGCTTGCCCCCTACTTAAACCCATTAGGGTACTTTTTTCTTTTTGTCTTTGTATAAGGTTGATGTTTGAAGACATCGATCATATGATGTCGACCATATGTTGTTCGATGTTTTCAACCGTCAGTCTTATAATATAGACCCGTAGATGTTGACCTTTCATTTGATACCCCTACTACAGGATTTCTGTCTTGTTCTTCTGTTTATCTTATTTTCTTATTAGTATCAGTGACTGACATAGACAGCATTTAAAGAACTCCTTACTTTTTGAAACCGTTTTCTTAGAATATTACCTGGTGACCTGAACACCAGATTTGATTTTGAGTATATTAGGAAACATGAGAATTTCATATCTCAAGGCTCCCACTCCTATAGATACAACTTCCTCTCTCAGTTAAAATCAGCCCATTAATCCATTCCTTTAAGGAGGAATTTGGTAACAGTGGGTGGTCACAAGTTCCAAAAATGAATCCAGGGTATCAAGCTGCAGAATGATCAGTAGGACTTGGAATATTCTCACCAAAGTTATGAACCTGTAAATGCCATTAAACACAAACTAGGACAAATTAAGTGTAGCCAGGGGATTTGGTTTTAAGCTTTTTAATGATTAAATGCCCCAAGTCAATCTAAAATTGTAAACCAATTATTTGAATAGCTATCAACTCGCTCTCTCTTTTTTTTTTCTCATGGCCCCCTTCTGCAGCTGACCACCAACTGTTACCAGCTTTTCTCCTTGTTCACTAGATCTTTGGGTTCTGTCTTAGCTTTCTACAGGCTCAGTCTGACCCACATCCGAGGTGAGAAGATTGAGGACCCTGGTTCAGTGTTGACCCTACGGCAATCTTGTGAGATCTGTAATTATCTTCTACGTGAGGTGGATGCAAGCTTCCATGCTGTGTAGCCTCCTGACCAACCAGTATATCACTTATAGTACAGAAGTCACCTGGCTGTTACAAGCCTAGCCTAGGAAGTCTCCTTTAGCTAGCCGATGTTGGCTGCTCATGCCTGTACCCCTTTCCCATCTCTCACTGTCTGTGCCTCTAGTCAACATGGGCCAGACTTGCCCAGTAACTGTATTGAGAAATATTTACCAAATTAACTGTAATTTACAATTTCTGGAGAATACACAAAGGAAGGTTGGTGTTAGTTGATACTTTGTCAAGATGGGATAACTAGGTGGATGTCAGATACAGATAATCTTAAAATGAAGACGGGTGGAAAACCAAGCAAACAGAAATATACTGGTACTAAATCAGCACAAGTACTACTGCTAAAGTGCTGTGAGATGCAGTAGTCCTCCTGTAACTGTCATTTTAACTTAGTTGCATTACTTGGTTACCAACTAGCTTCTGCAGTGCTTTTTGCTTTTCATTTAAGTATATCAGCAGTGACATTTTGTGAGTAGGTGCTTATTTAGTTATACAGCTGTTACTAAAGGCTACCTTTTCCCTAACTGTCCAGTAAGGCACACTGGCTGTTCTCTAGAAATGCACAAGATGTTAGCATTGTGTGTGTGGTGGCGTGATTTGTTATTGTGTCCCAGAGCTTGAAAAATAGATCCTGCCGCATATACTGTAGCAGTAGGGCACTTGTCTAGAACTCTGATAACCAGGGCTCATTTAGTGGCCTGAGTCAGCAGGAAGGAGAAGGACAGAGTGGCCGATGGCCAGCCATCTTATTCTAGAGAGTGAAAGACTGCTGCTGTTGGCCTACCATTTGTTAGAGACCAGTGAAGGGCATATAAGGTGATACAACGGTATAGAGAATGCAAGCAGATCATTAATTCATGCTGATATAAATGCACACTTGCATTCAGGAAATTAGAGGAACAGTGCAGATAATTAAATCTGCAAGTTGTTAACCATCTGCTTTTAATAGTCGGGGGTACCATGACTCCTACCACCTCCAGAGTCTACTCCTGTGAATGTGAGCAAGTCACTTAACCAGACAGTCCTTCTAGGTCACCCTGAAAAGAGAGACTTGTGCTCAGTAAGTTTAACTAGTTAACAAATGAATAAATAAAAGTAAATCCTTTTTTGACTTGCAAGGTAAAGCTTCATCTAACTGCACTTATTTTGTCCTATTACAGCGTCAGTGATGCTGCGATTCACTGAGACAGGTAATGAGATTTCCAGACCAGCAGCCCCAGTTCAAGGAAAATTAAAAAATTGGGAGAGCAGGAAAATAGAAGCTTGAGGCGATGCACTCAGCATGCTGCAAATTGGTAGAAAGATTGCCTCTTGCTTGAAAGCATCAGTTTTGCTGGTAACTGGTACAAAGGAAAAATCTTTATTTCAGATCTGACTCTGTGAAATTGAAGGGCATAGATGATTACTGGCTGACCTAAATGAGATGAAGTGACAGTGGCCACAGACCTGGCCAAAATAAAATGAACTTATGATAGTGCTAACAATGTTGGCATTTGTAAGCATCAAATATCCAAACTCTGAAAACAGGTGTTCCCTTAAAACAAATAGGTTGTGTGAAATGGGTTCTCTGGAAAGCTCAGTGTTATCAGTAAATTGTTTATATATTTTTTTCTTTCTATAGTGACAAAAGCCTGACATTTACATATGACTGCAGCAGGGCAGAGAAGAAACCTCAAGAAAATACAGGGTAAGAAGTTTTGTAATTCTTTCCTCAACATCAGATTTGTTTTGTGCTTTTGCAGGCAACTTTCTTGAGATTGTTTCTGAGCACCTAACATTTTTATTTTAATATAACCAAGATGCAAGAATTGGAAAATATGAATGGTCTGAGATTAAGTGCCGCACACTCTACAGCAGTTTTTTTCTCAGATAGTTTTGGCTTTTTTGTGATGTCCCATCTTTACTCAGGGAGGCTTAAGCAATTCTGAAAATGTGCCTTTAAAGTTGATTTGTGAAAGTCCTGAAGAAATATTGTGTGTAGAACAGGGCTGCTGTGTACATTGCAAGCATGCTTTATCTGTAGTAAAACATTATTTAAAAAAAAGAAAAAAAAATTGCTTGTTGAAAACCTCCATGAGCTGTACTGCGAATCACAGCATTGAAGTGATAATTTATGAGAAGAATAAATTGCTCTTCTGATGCAGTCCATGAATGTGTTTTATTATGTAACTGGGTGTTTGTAGTGCCATTTGCTTTGTGTGACACAAGGCTGCGTATTTATATGCAAATCCGTCTGCATAGAGCAGCATAACAGAGGGAGGTGGGGTGTGGAAGAAGCCAGAGGACAGCTGGCCTTTCTAAAAAACACTTGCCTCCAGTAAAAGGAAGCAGGAAAAAAGGCTGCTTATCCATTGATGCTGCACTGTCTGGCTATTTTTCATAATGTTATGGAGTACAGCAAACTCCAGCATTGCGTGGACAGTCTTGCTTCCCCTGTGTGGAATTTTCATTTACTTTTTATTCTGTGCTGTACCTTGTTGTATAGCACAGATTGCCGTTAAGTCCCTTGCATGGAATGGAGCTATGCAGTAATCTTGATGAAGTAACATTTATGGATCCATACTGAAGGGATATTTTTGAATCATGCTGTCAATCTTGCAGCAGTACTTTTTGTGTAAATTGGAACAAGTGATTTGTGGCATATAACATGTTTTTAAAGATCACACTCTGATTTTTAGATCTTGTTCCTGTGATGTCATCAAGATAAAACAGAAAGTTATTATACAGTGAATCTAACTGCAAATCAGTGGTGAAAGAATAATATGCTAAGCTAATTCGTAGTGTGTGTGTGTGTGTGTGTGTGTGTGTGTGTGTGTGTGTGTGTGTGTGTGTGTGTGTCTGTCTGTCTGTCTGTCTGTGTGTGTGAAGTGACTGCTTCTGTGCACAGTGTGCTTTGAATGGAGAAGACCCTGTGTTGTTTTTTTTTAATCTCTGGGAGAAACTGAAATTTTTTTGCTTCGTTTTGAACATGTTAAAACATTTGTTGTGGGACTGTACAATGATGCTTTTGTTCTAACAGAGGTGTTCTATAGAAACAGTCTGTGGGAAGAGCTGTAAAGATTCTAGTCAGCTTTGTTCAGACACTTGATTGTGAGCAGAAGACTGCTAGTGGTAGGGGACTGTGTTCTGTGATTGTGGACTGGAGCATTCATGGGTGAAGTTGCCTTTGTGAGAAGCATGAAGAGCTTGAACACTCTGCAAGGGGCTAGCCTAAGGCATCTCCTACTCCTACCAGAGAAGCTGAGTGTAGCATACCACTTATCATTGGATGTAGAATTGCACTGACCATATTGGTAGAGACTCCGTGATCCACTTATTTCAGCATAACAATGCTTTAGATATAAAACCTTTTGATATGGGTTTCCAAAAAGTAAGCAAGCTTTATAGAAAAAAGGGACAGATGCATGTAGTTCATGTAAATCTGACATTCATTTATGCATTTTTCGATTATCTAGTTCAGTGTTTGTGGAAGCTGGAACCTATCCTGGTGCTCATTGGGAGCAAAGGGGAAAAGCTAATCCTGAATGGGGTGCCAACCTATCACTGGATATATATATATATATATATATATATATATATATATATATATATATATATATATATATATATATATATATATATATATTAAAAATCCACATGGTTACACAGAGCATGCACATGCTGTACACAGAAATCATCCAAAGATGAGAAGTGAACTGAAGAAACAATTGCTGTGAAGGAGCAACTATGACTGCTGTGCAAAGCTTCCCTGCCCACTTGGTTACTAAACACCCCTTCACTAACAGTACCACTGAACAGGCCACACACACTTATAACAGTACACAAGCACAGAACTAAAACTATTCAGTTTCCTTCCATGATCCTTACTTTTATTCGACCCCACGAGTGCACACAATACTCATTATAAATGAAGATTTTGGCCTTATGACCCACTCCTTCTTACCTAGCAACAGCCGTTCGACCACTTCTGACACTAGAAATGGCATTCTTTGAACTGAACATGTAATGTAAAGAATAGTACGTGTGTAAATCCAAAAAAGGAAAGGTGAATACTCCACGACAATCGAAGCAAGCCAGAAGGATAGTCAACTCATATGACAATAAATCCACAAGTATAAAAGGAACACCTTCTTTATTAAAATCACATATTCATCCATCTAGCTTCCTCCTTTTCAGTGTAGTTGCCAAAGGAAGGTAGATGGATGATTAGGTTATCTGCAGATAAAGGACATGGCTTGAACGATAGATTTACACTGAAACCATTTCTTTTAGATAAACCCCTGAGACATTAAATGATATCTGGATGGTATAGGTATCATGGAGCTTTAATGTATATACATTTGAATGTTTATGCCTTTATTTATGTGCATGTTTTATATTTACTGATATATATGCATTCTTTAGTCCTAGATGCATTGTTTTATTTCCATTTTTATAATAATTGTCATTTATTTAAAAGTGACACATGCAAAGGTCTCTATGAATATGTGATTTTAACTGTATGTACGCTATATACTTTTAAGGATACAGCCTTATTTTATCAGGTGTTTGATATGAAACTTTTCATTGGTTTATTAAGCAAGTAGTGTGATATTTAAGTGACTTTGAATGCTGGTTTTATTTTAAGTCTGATGAAGCATCTAGAGAGACGCGAAAGCGCTTACTTTTTTAATAAAGAAGTTGTTCCTTTTATACTTGTGGATTTATTGTCATATGAGTTGACTATCCTTCTGGCTTTCTTTGATTGTCGTGGAGTATTCACCTTTCCTTTTTTGGATTTGCTTTAGTTATTTGTTAGGTGATATCTTACCCTGAGGTGTGTTTTTGGATATTTACTAATGGTACGTGTGTGTTTGTGGGTTTGTGTGTTTGTTTATGGTTTAAGGACAAAAGGTACAGGGTTGGATTCTCACCTTTGTGAGGTAAATTGCCTAGGTTTAGAATGGCCCATTAAGGCAGCTGACCTAGTAATTAGCTATGAACTTGTGAAACCATGAATCTAAGAAAAGGGGAAAATGAAAATGTCCTATGCAGACCGCCTCAAGGCCCTGTCCTTGTGTTCTGCCTCATATAGGCTGCTGATGTGAGATCTGTGCCTGGCATACAAGGCATTGTCAGACCCCACTCTGATGGACTTCCTGCATTTCTGCAAAACTAACAGGACCAGAATTGCCCATTCTAAAGGCTTAAACCTTGCCTGTGATATAAATAGGACCTGCTGGAGTTACAGGAATGTATCCCAGAGACTGCCCCTTCTCTGGAACAAGTTCCCCATTCATGTGAAACAGAGCTCCTCCCTAATCCAATCCAGATGTTTGGGGAACAGGAAATTCATCCCCGGTTTGGCACCTCTGCCTCTAATGGACAGCCTGTAAATGTTTCATCTCTCAAGCTGCTGCTTACACTTAACAAGAGTAAGAGAACTTGTTAGAGATTTGGGATGCATGGCTAGGCTTAATGCCGTTGTGGTCAGTAGCTTAGTAAGGACCTATGAGCCCATTTATATATAGATATACAAGTATACATATGTGTATATGTATACGTACATAGATTAGATATAGATATATATAAATATACAACTATAGATGTATCGCTATATATATGTATATAGATACATGGGTCTACTACTTAATCTCGAAATACTGAAAGACTGACTTTCAGTATCTCGAGACTGAAATACCGAATACCTACTCTACCGAAATATTACAAAACCGAATGTCACTATACCGAAAATGCAAAATATCGAATTTTCAGCAAGCGACATTCAGTTCTGTAATATAACCTCCACCACAACATCACAAACACCACCTCCCCTCTAAACCTATACTAAAACACCAAACACATACACCTACAAAACTGATACTTAAGCAGGAGGGGCAAGCCCCCCTGCACCCCCCACATCCCTGCTACTTATATATTCCAATTCCGAGATTGCACTACCATGAAAGACACTAATAACCTACCACCATGCACCTTACACGTACTTCACACACCAATAGACACATGCAAAAAACAAACCCACTACACATTCAAAAAACACACCGCCTTCAACAGTAGCACATACACACTCACCCATCTAACCCACCCAACTCCCAAAACTTCCCACAACACTGCAAAGCAAAAAACCCTTAAACACTTGCAACTTGCCTGAATCTCCATACACAGTCACACATCTTCCGCCATATCTCACTTCCAAACTGCAATGCACTTCAAACACAAACCCCAGCACACCACTTCAACAGCACATTCGATAATGCAAGACTCTGTAAAGTGCAATTTCGATTAACTGCACTTTTGCAATATTAGTCTTGGGATACTGAAAGTCTGATCCCAGATACATATATAGCACTATATGTATGTGTGTGTGTGTGTGTGTGTGTGTGTGTGTATATATATATATGCAGGTGTGTGTGTGAATATATATATATATATATATATATATATATATATATATATATATATATTTATATGTATACTTAGATATATATGCACGCATACACACAGTTTGATTTCTATTTATACTGTGTGGGGGGGCAATGAAGTGCGTGGATGTATGGACATGCATGGAAATGTTTAATGAGGTGTGTATAAGATCACTGCAATACACTTGCATGTGTATATGTTTATGCACAAAAACATAAATGCAGCTGCTGGCGTTTAATTTTTTTTTTTTCAGCCATCCGAAAATACAGCTACTTCAGCAACCATACCATGTGGATTCTGCAGTGGTTTAAAAATCACACCTAGCCCACTGCCTGTCAGGCATCCATCAACACAGGATGGTTTGTAATATACTGGATTCTGTAATCTCAGGAAACTTCTACAGTGGAGTCAGTGGATTTAAAGGGTTTGCAAAAAATTAAGCTAAGTGAAAATAGCAAGTTAACTCCAAGACTGCTTGCTTCCAATTTATTCCAGATATTTTCAGTGATCCAGAGAAATGTTACTCTGAAGTAATCTTTTAGAGAAAAAAAAAACTGTTTCAACCTGCCCTGTATTATTTATCTTTTTTTTGGGGGGGGGGGGGGGGGGCTAACCATCTCGGAAACTCCATTGATCAGGGAAGGTTAGCAAGCATGCAAAATCATCCTGTAAAAGGTAAAGACCTACTTTTCCTTGAGAGAGAGGATGCATTACTGGAGTCCTCATCCTTATGTGGCTGGCATGGAGGGGGGGTGGGGTGGGCAAGAGTCAGTATGCTGCAGTGGTTTCCAACAAAGTCTTCCTTTACTCTGCATGCACTGCCAGGAAAGCTAATGCTTAAATGTTCAGCCCTTTTCTTACTGCTGCACCCCACTATCGCCACCAGATGACAGTCATAAGCTAGCAAAATTGTCGTCTCCTCTTTTTCTTTTGGCTGCTCCCATTAGGGGCTGCCACAGCAGACCATCTATTTCCATTTCTTCTTGTCCTCTACCTCTTGTTCTGTCACACCAGCCACCTGCATGTCCTCTCACCATATACATAAACCTTATCTTCAGCCTTCCTGTTTTCCTGTTATCTGGCAGCTCCAAGCTTAGCATCCTTTTCCTAATGTACCCAGCATCCCTCTTCAGCACATGTCCAAACCAATGCAATCTCACCTCTCTGGCTTTGTCTCTAAACCATCCAACCTGAACTGACTCTCTAATATACTCATTTCTAATCCTAGTCCACCCTTGTCACAGCCAGTGCAAATCTTAACATCTTTAACTCTGCCACCTCCAGCTCTGACTCCTGTCTTTTCGTTGGTGTCACCATCTCCAACCCATATAACGTAGCCGGTCTCACTACCATCTTGTAGACCTTACCTTTCACTCTTACTGGTAGCCATCTGTCACAAATCACTCCTGATACTCTCTTCCACCCTCTCCACCCTGCCTGCACTCTCTCTCCTTCATCTCTCTTCCACACTCACCATTACTCTGAACTGTTGATTCCAAGTATTTAAAGTCATCCAGCTTCACCAGCTCTACTCCCTGCATCCTCACCATTCCCCTGTCCCCTCTCTCATTCACGCACGTATATTCTGTCTTAGTCCTGCTGACCTTCATTCGTCTCCTTTATAGAGCATATCTCCACCTGTCCAGGGTCTCCTCGACCTGTCCCTACTCTCACTACAAATCACAATGTCATCCGCAAACATAATCCACCGTTACTCCTATTTGATCTAGTCTGCCAGCAAAACTGTCTCCCTTCCCTCAAAACCCTCAAAAGGTTCTAGCTGATAAATGGCCACTTTTTCCTCTCCCTAAGCAGATGACTTCTCCATCACATGGCTACTAATCTTACTCAGATAATCTGAGACAAAGACGGAGCTTCATTCCTATGTATCTCCTGAACTGACTGAAACATTTTCTGCTTTCACAGCTGACATAAGTTGGTAATAGGAATATAGTCTTTCACCCGTCAAACTCTCTAAACCAGGAGTCCACAGTGACCTCAACACTTTATTGCATGCATCAGTAATCTTCATTTAGGATCGTATGTATATGTTCATTTTAGGAAACCTGCATTATCCACTTTAGTATCCTGTGGGGAACTGAAGTCTGCCATAAAAGATAATGAGCTCATGGCATGAATCCAGTCCTAGAATAGGATGATAGGTCAGTGAAGGACAGGTGTGGTTTGGCAGCTTAGAGAAATAAGGCTATGAGCTGTTGGTGTGCTACTTTCTGTGGTACACAGTTTGATTCTCTCAGCCTTCATTTGCCTACTCTAAAAGTTACTTAACCAGACAGTGTTTGGGGCAACTGGGAATTTGGGTTAGGCTCCTTAATAGAGCATGCCTAGTGACTACTTATGAACCTATTATCCCATACACGTTAGCAATGTTCACACTGATTTGAGACATTTGTATGTTAAAATGCGGAAAATATTTATTCCAGCATTTATTTATTTATTTATGCATGCTCTGTAGCAGGAGCACAGGCTACTCAGATTAGTAGACACTATAAATGAAATTCTGTATGTAAGGCAATGAATATGAATGTCTAGTATGTTTTATATATAATTGTGTCTGTAGGTAGATAAGGTCAGTCATGACAATCACAGTGCTGGTAATTTCATTCTGGGCATGTTTTGATTGGAAGAATGTTGTTGGTTGTCTGTTGTTTTATGAGTCACATGACTCATGGAGTGACACTGCAGGCAGCCTCTACTACCCATGGAGATTTCAAATGAAATCTACCCCCCGTAGGTTCCAGGATCTTTCTTCCATATTACATTTGCATGCACTCACACCTGTGAGCAATTTAGCCCCATGCCCACCTTGACTGCATGTCTTTGGAATGTGGGAAAAACTGGAATAGCCAGAGAGACCCATGGAACTGCAGGGAGGACATGTAGGTTCCACACAGAAAGCACCATGGCTGAGAACTGAACTAGAGAGCCTTTTGTTGTGAGGTGACAATGCTACTTATTCAGTATGCCCCCTTCTGTGCTTTCTACTACTTTTTAATTGGTACATAATGTACTGGATCAAGTAATGGGTGAGAATCTCTCAGATCATCTTGCAAACCATATAATGCAACTGTTATGTGTTGTGGTATTCTAGTTATTTTAGCTTTCTTCACATCAAAAGGATGATATTCAGCATTTCCATTTGTGTTGTACTGTGTAATTGTAGTACAGCCTGTGAAGCTGTATTATCAGCAGCTAATGTAAATGTCCATGAACATATAACTTGCTATTCTTGTTTGGATTAATATTGTGTATTGAATGAAACAATGGGTGGGAATCTCTCAGTCCTACTTGCGTACCATCTACCATTGCTAGAATCTCCTTTAATTCTGACTGAGTGTGCTTCTCAAAGAATTTGGAAATATAGAGCTGATAAGTATATTTTTGGCACATTTAACTATTCAGAGTTCTGCACTGTTTTAATTTTTGCTTGACTGAATTATTTATATATTTGCTGGCATTATTTTCTGATACCCTGAGTGCCTCCATAGGTTCATAGGTTGGTACTAGGCTATCTGCCCGAAGGCATTTATAAACCTAGCCAGAATGTGTTGGCTTTCGCCACCCCCCTAGATTAGTTCCCTGTGCCTCTGTCCAGCAGAGCCACTGAAGTGATCCCTGAGGTAAACTTTCTGTTTCCCATCCACTCATCAAGGTTTCTTTTGAAGAGTGTTAGTGAGGAGCTCTGCTTAATGTAGATTGGGATCTTGTTCCAAAGCATGGGAAGTCTCTGGGACAGGAATCTATCCCTGCAGCACGTCCTATTTATTGTTGTGCTGAGGTTTTGATCCCTAGGGCATGTGGCTCGAGGGGATAAGGTTTTCTTTAGGTGGAGCATGTCCATCAATTCTGGGTTGGACATGGCTTTGTATGTCAGGCAGAGATCACCTCTGAGTAGGCGGTATGCAACCAAGTACAACTGGAGTTTCTTCAGTCGAGCTGCATAGGGCATCTGTTTGAGGCCAGTGATCCTCTTGGTGAGGTACTTCTGTGGTCTTTCCAGCTGTTGCTGGTGTCTTGTAAGGTACATCCCAAATGGGGCGTTGTACTCTATGATGTGTCTGATGAGTGATGTGTAGAGGGGCACAATGACCTTTTTTGATCTGGATGCGAACCCTTTTGTGATTAGATGGGCCACGTAGAAGGATTTTCTAACCACTTTGGCAATGTGATTATCAAAGGTGAGATTGCTATCTATTTGGGTCCCCAGATCCCTTATTACGTCTTCCGTATTTAGGGGACAACCACCTATGTGGTAGTTTGTGGGTACTTTGTTTTTTTCCAAAGGGGATGACTGTGCACTTTTTGGCATTTAGCTTGAGGCCATGATTTTGACACCAGGTATCCGTCTCAGTGAGACTCTTTTGGAGGATGTCTGTGTCAGCCGGAGAGTCAATTATAGCCCCTAGTTTGCAGTCATCTGCGAACTTGGTCAGCCATAGTCCTCCTGTGCTTGCCTGTACCTCTGAGAGATATATGCCCCACAGGAGGGGTCCTAGGACTGAGCCCTGGGGAACACCACTTGTAACCGGTATAGAGTTGGACCTAGCTCCCGCAACTCTCACCATGTGGGTTCTGTCCGTGAGCCAGTTGGCAACCCATCTTGTGATGCAGGGGTTTATGTTCAGGCTGATAATACCAGAATGGTGTCGAAGGCCTTAGCAAGGTCTAGGTAGGCTGTGTGTACCACCTTTCCCTTGTCTATAGCCTTGGTAACTGTCTCAAAGAAGTCCACCAGGTTTAGGAGGCATGATCTGCCCTTAAAGCCAAACTGGGTAGGGTCCAGTGTTTGGAGGTTCTCAATGTCTCTGTTAATGAGTTCCATGATGATGCGCTCCATAGCCGTGCAGACCAAGCTAATCAGGCTTATAGGGTGATAGTTCCCGGGGTCTGTTGTGGCTCCACCTTTTTGGAGCGGAATAACCGCTGCTGTGCGCCACTCTATGGGTATGCAGCCTGCGGAGAGGCTGAGTTTGAATAGTGTGTTTAGGTGAGGGATTAGTTAGTCTTTGAGCTCGTGTAGGATGCAGCCTGGAACACCGTCCGGTCCCATTGATGCTGTGTTTTTGGCTTTAGAGAGGGCTGTTTTAACCTGAGTGTCTGTGATTTCAGGGACTCTACATTCTTCTGGTATGGTTATGGGCCGTTTTGGGGGTGGGAGGTGGGTGAAGTTGGTGTTGAACCTGTCTGCCAGGATGTTGGTGATATCGGTTGGTTCAGTGTATTTTATACCATTTTGCACTAACTCTGAGCAGATCTGAGCATTGCCACTTAGATTCTTGACATAGCTAAAGAATGCCTTGTGGTTATCTTTGGAGTCCTTGGCAATTTTTCTTTCAATGCTCACCTTGGATGATTTTATGAGGGATCGTAGTTTCTTGCTGATACTGATCAGGGATGTCTTCCCTTCTTGGGATTTTACTCTTTTCTGTACTAGTTTCCTCCTTCTGTTGTATAGCTTGTTTATGGCAGGAGTCCACCAGAATGGTTTCTTTTTCTTGGAGGAGTGAGTCTTGGTTTTGCTTGGGATGGCACGATCCATGCATTCTTGTAGCTGCCCTTAGAATGCATTAGTAAAGGATTTTGCAGCTTGGACAGTGTTATCCTTCAGCATGGGGGCTTTGAAACTTTCCACTTCTGTCTTAAGTAACGTGAAGTTTGCTTTTGAAAAGTTTTTCACTGTGGTTTTCTTGTCCGGGGGTGGGGGCGGAATATGGATATCCAAAGTGATTTGTTTATGGTCAGATCTAACCAGCGAGGGGTTGACCTCTGGTGTGGAACACCGGTCGCCCATGTTGGTGATGACCAGGTCCAATATGTTGTCACCTCTGGTGGGAGTGTTGACCAGCTGAACCAGGGCGTTTAAGTGTATAAATTCTAGGAAACGTTGGGCAAGGGAGTTAGTACTTGAGTAGTTCTCCCAGTTAATGTTTGGGCAATTGAAATCCCCCAATATAAGGTGTTTGGTAGGACCTTTATCTTTCCCAGTGTTTCCAGAAACGCGGAAGAATGGGGGTCCTTGGACATGGTGGGTGATCTGTTAGTTGCACGTGGATGATCTCTGAAGCATCGTGCTGTGCCAGTAACCTGGAGGTGTGGGTATCCTTGATGATTATGGATATGCCCTCACCTTTTGTATTTCGGTTTGGGTTCTGTGGCCGAAATGTATGGTATGAGTTGTAGCCTGGTAGTGCTGGGGTGCTCTCTGGAGCCTTAAATTAGGTTTCTGTTACTGCACATATATTGATTTTCTCCATACTGAGGAGTGCCTCGAGTGCGTGCATTTTGAGGTTTAGACTTCTGGCATTGAGTAGCATTACCCTCAGTTTTTTGTTACTTATGCTATTTATGGTGGTGGGTTTGTCTTTTGAGCCTTGCCTAAAAAAGGCAGTATGGGGGTGGCAAGAGCCTTGGCCAGTATTCGAAAGCCAAAGGGTGACAGGTGCAAGCCGTCTCTAACGAAGCAGAGTGGCTTGTCGAGCATGTCATCCCAGGTGGACAGACACTGGATCACCTTTGAATGACACAAGAAACTTAGCCAATTGTTGAAATCGAGAATTTTTTCTTTATACCGTGGTATCATTCTTGGTGAGGGCAGGATGCTACTCAGGGTCAGGGTCATACCGGCCTGGGCTACGTGATCAGAGAGCTCTTCCATGTCTTTCTTCATGTAGTCCAGGGGGGTACGGCTCAGGTCATTCACACCAACATGGACAATGACAGAGTCATATTTGTACTAGGTCTGGAGTGACCTGAGTGCTTGTGTTATCTGGCGGATCCTGGCACCCGACAGGCAGCTAACAGTAACCTTATCCTTATTCAGCCTAGTGAGTGGGACGTCAGTGTGCCTGACTATAGAGTCACCTATTACTAGTATGTTGGGTATGTTATTTTGCCTTAAGGGCTGTGATTGCATGGCACGCTGGTTTTGTGAAGTATGTGTTTCATGGTTTGTGTTGGGGGGTGGAGGTCTCTTTTGGTTTTGCAGATTTTTATTTAGAGTCTCCGAGTATGTTTTCATGTATTTATGTTTGTTTTTGCCGGTCCTGGTTTAATGGGTCTATGTAAGACTGATGGTGTGATGCAAGTATTCCCCTTCTCCTCTTGACTGTCTGATCCAGTCTTGGGTGGAGAGAGCTTAGCCTCTAGTTTGGCTGTATAACTGCATCTCTCGCATGTATTAGTGTTTGGTGGTAGGAGAAGGGGGGTTGTCTGTGTACATGAGGCAGTTGTAATATTGCCTCAAAATGCCCAGATTCACCAGTTGGACTGGAGAGTACACCTGAAACTGCCCTTTGGACATGCCTGGATAGGTACAGTGAACTATTTTACTGGATGGCTGGTAAGGTCGAATAGAGAGCCTTGTCCTTCTGCAAAGTACAGGATGGTCTAGTGCTAGGGTTTATAAGTGCTTCCTATAAGGTTTGAGCAAGTGCCGGGCTGAGAAATGAATGGCTTGAGGACTTAAGTTGAATGTTTGTCTAGCTCCAAGGGAAAAATTGAAGAGGAGACTTTGTGGAGCCGGGAATAGTTTTACCCTAGCTACCCGGCGCACAAAACTGGGCAAATATGGTATTTATAGCAGGGAAACGAAAGAGATAGAAATTAGCCCAAAATGGCCAATAAACTACTAATTTCTGGGCTGAAACCACTCCTTCAGGGACAGATAGGCTGCTCAAAGCTCCCCTCTCTCACAGGTGAACAGAGAAACTGCCTTCTATCCAAGTAAGGTATGGGCAAACACAGAGATTTGTAACACAGCCCTGAATTCAGCACTAACCTGAAAACTGGACTGTACAACTTAGAAAGGCGGGAAGGAAGTATATATATATATATATATATATATATATATATATATATATATAATTTTTTTTTTTATTTTTCAGAAAATAAAGCAGATACACTCAAAAAACAGTTTAAAAGCACAGAAAAGGATACTTATTGTTATATATCGCAGATCAGAGTTGTAGTTACAATAAAGTAGGAAGAAACACAAATACAGTAAAAGCAGATGAATAAAGTGCAATTTTGTTTTATATGTGTGTGTATGTGTGTGTATGTATATATATATATATATATATATATATATATATGTGTGTGTGTGTGTATCTATATATCTATATATATATATATATATATATATATATATATATATAAAACAATAGAAAATTAACAAACTGACTTAAACAAGTTACCCAATTAACCAGAAAAAAGCTCAAAACTGAGCCCTTTTCCAGCAGTCTTCAATCAGACAAGTTCTAACTGCACACCCCTGCTTACTAGGGTGCAGGGGATCCTTCTCCAAAAAAAAGATGGCCTGGATCAGTGCTCAAGTTATATAAACAAAGCTAGATTTAGCAGGCCTGAATCTGGTCTATGCTACAGCAACAAGGCGCACCAATTTCAGAAAGAAACAGTTCAAATAAGCAGTCACAATAAGCCTGTGACCAGAAATTCCCAGCTCAGAAGGGCAGAATCCAGCCTCTCCTCCCACAAGAGTGCAGACCACAAACCTTCTTAATGTAGAATAACTGGCCTGAAGCCCAAGTGCTTAAGCCAGAACTAATACACTTTTAGAATAGCAGACACTGGGCCTTCAATCAGCAATTCCCAGCTTAGAAGGTTGTAAGCTACCTGTCCTGCCACAACAGTGCAAACCACAAACCTTCTTAATGTAAAACAGAATAACAGTTACAATTTAATCAGGCTATGACCACGCAGTAATAAATGCAGCAAAATAAATAAAATTGAGTACTTTTAAGGAAAGTAAAATAAAGTAGGAGGAAACACAAATACAGTAAAAACAAGTGAATAAAGTGCAAAAATTTTTTTTAAGTGCAAGAAGAGAGGAAGGAAGAACCTAAGTGGGCTGGCCTTTTCAAATCTTTTCTCTGTATTAAGTGGCATGAACACTAGACTCAGAATATGATCTAACTGTACTCGGTTAAGTGAGCAAATGAGATGGACCCAGGAGGAGTGTTCTAATACAGACTTACAGGAGGGGTGGGCAATTCCAGAGCCACCAACACCAATACCAACACAGGAACAGGGAGGGGGAGGGTAGGGAACTAACTGCAGAGAGAGGCACAGCACACTGTTCAGAAACACACAATTAGGAAACAGAAAAAATGAAAATACTGATTTTTTTCTAATTTACTGCTTTCTGCACTTGTTTTTGGTCATGTTTTAATTTAATTGCATTTATTTAAACTGTATTTGCTTTAATATTGCTACACACTCAAGTGTGCTAGCTTGCACTGCATTTGAATTGTTTTACTGCTATTTTAGCTGCTTTTCTGTAAAAAGACAAAAAAAACTAAAACAAAAAATTCTAAGTTTGTTTTCTGTCTTTCTTGTACCAGATATAGATTTGCTGTATCCAGGACTGTTTGTAAACTTCTGAGCCCCCCCCCCCCCCCCAAGCATTCTGTGTTTGAGGGGAAGCCTTCTAGCTTATCAGTGGGAGTGGTAAGCATTAGGTAGCCTATCTACCACAAGACAAGTGGTTTCTGGCCCAGAATTGTAGTTTACTGGCCGTTTGGGCAGTTTTTCCATCCTTTTCAACTTTCTGGTTTAAAAGCCTGCTTTTGCACGGGTTTGCACTTGTTTAAGCTCCGTGCAGCAGCGCTGAGCTGAGGTAAACTATTAGTGGTGCCAGAAAGTCTGCTCTTCAGTTTTTCCCTTCGATCTTGGTAGTTCTTTCTCTCTTGAACTTCAAATAGCCTAATCGCTTTGCACTTCAACAGGTTTTTGTAGCAATTATTAAGGGTTGCCACCCTTTCAAATCCCCAAAGTGGGACATTTTTTGTAGAAACCTGAGATTTTGCATGACAAAGGATACCCACTGCCAGTGCAAAGGACAGAACTTCACTTTTTTGCCAAAATAAAAGCTAATTTTTGTAGCATTTGAGTTGCTTATGCTATTTCTTATAATGTTAAGGTGTTTCAGATGAAAAATAACTGTTTTATGCAACTATAAAAAAAAAAATAGGATATTTTTTGTCCTAAAATCTCAGGACATTTGTAATTTTTTTTAGTTTTTTTCCACAGGACACAAATGCTCAAAGAGGGACTGTGCCTCTCTAAGTGGGACAGGTGGTAACCCTAAGTATTGTAGCACAAGTGCCATCAGCACTAGTTGTTCTTCATAACTACTAAGTACTGGAGCTATTTCTGTGATCACCCCTCCTGGCATCATTAAATGGCAGTTCCTTCCTGTGCCTTCTGCTATTAACCTGGTGTACTTGGGCATTCTGAGACAGTGTAGCAACTGCCTCATGTACACAGACAACCCTCTCCTCTTACCTCCCAACACTCAGACTTGTGAGAGATGCACTTATATCACCAAATTAGAAGATATGCACTCTCCAGCCAAGACCGGACTAGCTAGTTAAGAGGAGAAGGTCAACATCTGCACCACACCACATGGAACACACAGCCCTGCAGAACACCCACTATCACAGCTCTCACATAAAACCTCAAGCCACACACACACCTTTGTGGAGGCTCTCAATAGAAATTTACCCAAACAGCAGAGACCTCCAAGACAGAAATGCACTCGGCCACCACAACACAGCACAAACCACAGGACACACAGCTCACCTCCACAGTGTGCCCCTCAACCTAAGCCCCAAAGGCTAAACACCTTGCCCAATACAATAATCATAGGTGAAGCACTAGTGAGGCACACAGATGTCCCACTCACTAGGTTGAATAAGGCAAAGGTAACAGTCAGCTGTCTGTCGGGTGCCAGAATCCGACACATAACACATGCACTCAGGTCACTCCACTACAAGTATGATTCTGTCATTGTCCATGTGGGTGTGAATGACCTGAGACACACCTCCCTGGACTACATGAAACGAGACCTGGTAGACTTCTCGGATTATGTGGCTCAGGCAGGTATGACACTAGCCCTGAGCAGTATCCTACCGTCACCCAGAATGATACTGCAGCGCAAACAAAAAAATCATTGACTTCAACAATTGGTTACATTTCTGGTGTCATTCTAAGGGGATCCAGTATCTGTCTGCTTGGGATGACATGACTGATGGACCTCGATGCTTTGCCGAGATGGCCTGCATCTCTCACCCATGGTGTTCCAGGTACTGCTAAGGCTCTTGCCACCCCTATTGTGCCATTTTTAGGCAATGTTCCAAAGACCAAATTACCACCATAACAGCTATAAATAAATGCAATCTGAGGGTCATGCTGCTCAAAGCTAGAAGTCTAAATCTCAAGATGCATTTGCTCGAAGCACTCCTCAAAATGGAGAACATTGACATTTGTGCTGTAACGGAGACCTGGTTTAAAGCGGCAGAAAGCACCCCTGCGCTACCAGGCTATAACTCGTTCCATACCTTTCAGCTCTGAAACGTGGACCGAAGCTCCAAAGGCGGTGGTGCCCCATATTCTTAAAGGATATGCAGACCTCCAG
Source organism: Protopterus annectens (assembly GCF_019279795.1). Classification (NCBI taxonomy): domain Eukaryota; kingdom Metazoa; phylum Chordata; order Ceratodontiformes; family Protopteridae; genus Protopterus; species Protopterus annectens. The sequence goes on along the minus strand of NC_056735.1, from coordinate 260,599,572 downwards.
ACATAGTAGCCCAGCATAATGCATCTGAGATACTTCAGGTACAACTAACATTGGGTAAGATGGCTATCCAGGTCATAGCCTGCTATAGATTTCCAACCATGTCCCTAGACTCTCACTCCACATTCCTAAGCACCTTGGAATCTATCAAGGTCCAACCCAACACTCTCTTACTAGGAGACTTCAACTACCCCTCCATCAACTGGGAAAACTACTCAAGCACCAATACACTGGCCCAGCGCTTCCTGGAATTCATCAATTCCAGTGCCCTGGACCAGCTCATTCTGACCCCCACTAGAGGAAGCAACATCTTTGACCTGATTATTACTAACATAGGCGACAATTGTTGTACACCAGTAGTCAATCCCTTCCTGGTCAGATCCGACCATAAACTAATCACCATGGAAATCCACATCTCACCCACACCCCCCACAAAGGTAACCAACTTGAAAAAGTTCTCCAAAGCTGATTTTGGACTCCTAAAACAGAGGTGGCTAACTTCACAGCACCCATGCCAATGGAAAATAACTGCCGAATCATACACACTCTGCGGTGGTGGTGCTGCGGTAGCGTTGTCGCCTCACAGTAAGTCGTTGTCCTTTTCGATTCTCAGCTAGAGCGTCTACTGTGTGGAGACATGCATGAATGGGCGCACCTTCATTGAAAGTTGTGCGTCAGAGCTGGCAACTCGGCACGTTAAAATCTACTGCCAATCATTAGAGGACTGGAGTTCCGCTGTGGCGACCCCCAACCGGGAAAAGCCGAAAGACACAACAACTGCCGAATCACACACATGCACTGTATGAATATGTACATAAATGCCTGGAACTAGCCATAACCAACAGAACCAAGACACAGTCTTCCAAAAAAAGGAAGCCAATCTGGTGGTCGTCTGCCATTAATAAACTCTACAACAGAATGAAGAAACTGTTACAGAGAAATGTGAAGTCCCAAGACTGGGAAAACTCCCTTATTAGCCTCAACAAAAAGTTGAGATCCCTCATCAAATCTTCTAAAGCCAGCTATGAAGGCAGAATTGCGGCAGACACTTAAAACAATCACAAAGCCTTCTATAGCTGTATCAAGAACCTCCACGGCAATACCCAGATTTGCTCTGAGTTACTGCACAATGGTACCTCCTATACTGAGCCAACAGATATTGCCAACATACTGGCTGACAGATTTAGTGCCAACTTTACCCCTCTCTCCTCCCCTAAAGGACCAATCACAATACAGGAAGAATGCCAGACACTCAGCATTACTGCAGCACAGGTTAAAGCTGCATTGTCCAAGGCCGTGAATACAGCTTCCATGGGACCCGATAACATCTCTGTGTTCTACATAAACTACAAAGTGAACTAGCACCACATCTGTGTGTCCTCTTCAGTCACAGCCTCACCTCAGGCTTTGTTCTTATCGAATGGCGCACTGCTGCAGTCATCCCTCTCCGTAAAGGGGGAGTGACTACAGACCCTGGGAATTATCGCCCCATTAGCGTGACTAGTCTGATATGTAAAGCTATGGAGCGCATCATCATGGTCCTGATTAACAAAAATATAGGTAATCTCCAAACTCTAGACCCCACGCAGTTTGGCTTTGTGAAAGGGAGATAATGCCTGCTCAACATGGTTGATTTCTTTGAGTCAGTCACCAGGGCTGTGGATGAAGGTAAGGCAGTGCATACAGCCTACCTCGATCTGGCCAAGGCCTTTGATACCATTCCTCACTCAGGAATTATTGATAAACTCACCAAACTAGGCATCAACCCCTATATCGCTAGGTGGGTTTCAAATTGGCTCACAGATAGAACACACAGTGCGAAAGTAGCAGGCTCCAAGTCTGACTGTCGACCAGTTACGGGTGGAGTCCCACAGGGATCGGTCCTGGGTCCTCTCCTGTTCGGCATCTACTTTTTAGAAGTCCAGGCCAACACAAAGGGAATCTGGATGACTAAGTTCGCAGCCGACTGCAAGTTGGGAGCCATTATTAACTCCCGAAGTGATGCAGACATCCTACAGAAAGGCCTCACTGAGACCAATGACTGGTGTCGAAACCATGGCCTTAATCTTAACGTCAGAAAATGCATCATCATCCCCTTTGGTAAAAACTCAGATGTTCTTCGTGTTTCACTGTTGCAATCATCACATTTGGATTATCTGCCTGCAGGTAGCCCTCAGCTGGCCTGAATACCAGAGTCTTTGGATTTCTGCGTCGGATGCTGTCTCTTCTTCCATGACGTCAGGTCGTCAGGGGTATAAAATATGCAGCCGATGCCATTACATCAGTCTTTCTTGCCATGCGGTGCCCGAAACATCAGCAGTTTGCAAGTGCCGGTCGGCCGACTCGTGAAATTTTCGTTTTTGAGTTACAGACCCGAAGTCTTCAAAAAAGCTAAGTACCCCGTTGGGGATCCTTTTTCTTGCTCTAACTGATGTCAGTAGAAGTTAACAGTTGTCTTACCCATGGAAAGCAAATACCTCATAGAGATTTTCATTCTTACTGCTTCCCCTGCTTAGGCCCAGACCACACCTTCCCTCTTTATCGGTTTTGTGGCTTATTCAACACCCGAACTATCAGTTGTCAGGCTATTTTTGCAGCTAATTATTTTCTTACTCGTTTTGTGTACTCTGAAATGGCTTCATCAAGCCATCCAACGACTGATCTTACGAAAAAAACGTAAGGATAAAGACAGAGATACCCCGCATAGGTCCAAAACTGCCGCCGACGCTTCTGTTAAGCTAATCGCCAGTCCGCTGGTACTCAGTGAGGTGCTTTCGCAGCCCTTGATACCCGCTACTTCTGATTCGCAGGCCTCTACTGAGACCCATTTGGAGTCAGGTATGCCACAAGATGCTTCCTTGACTATGGAACCTGCGGATGTCTCTACCTTGGATGGGTCCGGAGCCGCTGTGCAGGCACCGGCTTCTGAGGGTGTATTCAGGCCTACAGGCATTCATATTAACCCAACGCCATCGTTTTCATTCAGGCCTAAAAACTCGCGTCATGCCTAGAAAACCGACCAAACTGCTGGCCTAGGCCCATATGCCTAAAAAACAAATGCTTAGAATGGCCGAAGACCTCATTACCTTGATTAGGGGAAGCTAGCCTCCCCCCCCCTCTAAGAGACCTAGAACTGAGTTTCTTTCTGATTCTTCTGATCAGGAATCTGATTTTTCTGCTCCTTCTGATTACCAGGATGTTCCCTTATCTGCTTATGAGGATTCTAATGCAGAGGATTCCATTCCCTCTGCTTCCCCTCCATAATTTTTTTCTTTTGGTGAAACCTTGCACACTTTTAGGGAGCATTTCCGCTGGGAAAGCCAGGATTACTCTGACTCCAAAAAGAGGCTTAGGGAATTCTTACTCCTACCTCAACGTAGGCCTTTAGCTATCCCTCCTGTTCTGGACATTGTAGATGATGCTTTCTTGGAATCTAGCCTTTCCCCAGGCACTTTACCTCCAGCTCCCAGAAAACCTGACCGGTATTACAGAGTACCTGACTCTCACAAGTTCCTCTTCAAGAATCCTCCTGCGGATCCAGAGACCATTTCCTAAGGACCAAAAGGCATTAAGGCTACTGCTGCCAAAAATCCTGTCCCTTCTGATAGAGATTCTAGAACCTTAGACAGATGGGGTAAGAAGGTATACACTTGTGCTACTTTGCCCATCAGGGCTTTAAATTGCCAGTTTCTTATGTTAAAAGTATCAGCAGCATGTTATGGTGCTACTTAAACAGAAAATTATGTTGATTCCTGACTGTACTGAACACAAAGAATTACAGGATTTAATGCATTCTGCAGAACAAGTTGGTAAACATACTTTGCAATATGGTTTTGACACTTAAGAAGCATCTTGCAGGGCTGCTGTCACTGGGTCTGTACTTAGAAGGCACGCTTGGCTTAAGGAACAAAACTTGCCAGATCATGTAAAAGCTAAATTACTGGAAGCTCCCTTAAACCAAGACCGCGTTTTTGGCAACAAAGCAGAAGTCGTCCTCAAAAGGATGGAGGAAAAAGCTAAATCTATGAAAACTGTTAAAGATTTCCTACAAGTACAGCCTCCCAGATTCAGTAGGCATTGGCCTTCTAAGAACTGGTCCTTTCCAGTCCAAACCCAGGAACAGCAGACCACCTAGACTACAGTCTTAGGCTTCGCACAAACCTAAGCAGTGGGGGGCTCCCACTTCCAAAGCAGGGAGTAGTAAGCCACCCCCCCTACGGAAAAATGGCACAATGACTTAACCTTAACCCTTCCAAGCCCTGCTCAACTACCTCCTCCCTTAGGAGGAAAGCTTGCCCTGCATGCAGAAAACTAGGAACTCATTACCCAGGACAAATAGGTTTTGAACATAGTCTCCCAAGGATGCAGATTCCACTTCCACACACTACCAACCCCAAATGGTTGGCCAGACCTACCCCCAAATCAATGGGTGGAGGCCCAACAGCACGTTCTCTCTCTTCTCAGTATCAGGGTTATTCAACCTGTCCCAGCAGAACAAAGGGGACAAGGTTTTTATTCAAGACTTTTCCTTTTACCCAGAAAAGACAACTCCTGGCGTCCTATCCTGGACCTCTCTGTTCTCAACACCTTTCTGTTAGTTCCAAAATTCAAAATGCTAACTCTGCAACAGCTTCTTCCCATGCTAGCCAAGGATGCCTGGCTGGCAACCCTAGACTTAAAGGAATCTTGCCTGCACATCCCAATATGGTAATCTTGCAGGAAATACCTACGCTTCATGGCAGGCTCCATGCACTATCAGTTCTCTGCACTTCCCTTTGGCTTCTCTACTGTGCCCAGGGTATTCACAAAGTGCCTAGCTCCAGCCATTGCATTTTGCAGGCATAGAAATATTCAAATTTACCCATATTTGGATGATTGTCTGATTCAGGGAGGAAGCCAGGACTTGCTATTACAACACCTGGCATTCGTAAAGAAACTTCTAACCTTACTGGGGTACACCATCAACGAAAAGAAATCTCACCTAGTACCCTGCCAACAGATTGTATTCCTGCGAGCAAGCTTACTTCCCAGATGGCATTCCTCACTCCAGAGAAACAAGTTTACTTGACAACCTACTTCAAACTATTGGCCACAAAACCCCAGCTATCTGCAAGGAAAATACTGCAAGTCCTGGAGTTCATGGCCTCTTGCATTTTACTAATTCCATATGTAAGACTGCATATGAGGAAACTCCAATGGTATCTAAAAAGCCTATACTGTCAACATTCTCAGAACCTGGAAACAATGATTTATATCATTCCTTGTATCAAGACAGTTCCTTTGGTGGACAGAGGCCTGCTACCACAACAAGGGACTCCCTCTCACTCTACCCCCTGCCGCATAAACCCTAACAACAGACGCATCAGACTATGCATGGAGGGCTTACATGGCAGGGCACTGCATTCAGGGCAAATGGAACCCGAGACAGATGCACCTGCATATCAATCAAAAAGAAATGTTAACTGTACAGAATGCTATGACAGCCTTCAAAGACCTCATTCTTCCAGGACAACTACTGGTAAAGACAGACAAACACCACAGTTATGTGGTACATAAACAAGTAGGGGGAAACCCACTCGTACCCTCTCTGCAGGCTAGGTACTAAATTCACTGGCAGACAACTTAAGCAGAAATCTCATGGACCCACACGAATGGAAACTAGATGCCAAAATGTTCAACCTCTTGAGGAACAAATGGGGGACTCCAGAGATAGACTTGTTTGCCTCCCCTCAGAACTACCAATTGAACAAATTCTGCACAAGAACTCCCCTCAGCCACAATTGGAAAGTGGATGCCCTGTCCTTTACCTGGGAAAGCCTCTCAGTTTATGCCTTTCCCCCTCTGCCTCTCCTCTCGAAGGTCCTACTAAAGATCAAACAGGACAAGCCAAGGACAATACTGATTGCACCAGACTGGCCACGCCAGCACTGGTGTACCCCCTCTTACGCAGTCTGGCACTGCTACAACCATGGCACCTGCCTCATACCCCTTTCCTGCTGTCCCAGCAGGCGGGCCAGATTCTGCACCCTCAGCTTCAAACCCTGAACCTTGCAGCCTGGCTAATTCCTTGAGCTCCCCCTTAGCGTCCCTCAGTAAGCAGGTGCTGGATGTCATTCTGGAGGCAAGGAGGCCTAGTACTAGAAAATCCTATGCTGAAAAGTGGAAAAGATACTGTTCCTGGAGCCTGGCTCAGGGGGTGGGCACAACGGCGCCCAGCTTACCTCATATTCTACAGTACTTAACAGAAATGCTCCATAGGGGCCTATCCTTCTCAACAGTTAAAATTCATACCGCTGCCATTTCAGCACATTATAATACAGAGTCACCCCTTTTCTCTCACCCCTTGCTAAAGCAATTCCTTAGAGGGCCAAAAATTTAAGACCCCCCAGGAGAGCTCCCTCTCCAGCCTGGGACCTTAACTTTGTATTGGAAAAGCTCACTCTTTCCTCCTTTGAACCAGCGGCTACAACTGAGTTAAAATTCTTTTCTTGGAAAACAGCCTTCCTTCTAGCCATCATTTCAGCAAGAAAAGTGTCTGAATTACAGGCTCTCATGGCAGTGGGAACCCTTCATTATCTTCCATGCGGACAGGGTTTCCCTCAGGACTAACCCTTCCTTTATGCCCTAGGTGGTGTCTTCTGTGGCCCTAAATCAGTCCATTCATTTGCCTACTTTTTCCCTAATCCACAAAACAAAGGGGAACGAATACTGCACTCTCTGGACGTGCACAGACAACTTAGATTCTATTTGGACAGGGCTAAGCCTACCAGAAAATCTGAGCAGCTGCTAGTTAGCTTTGCTGCAGGGGCAGAGGGGAAGGCCATTTCAAAGCAAACCATTTCCAAATGGATAGCCCATTGCATTCATTTCTGCTACAAGCAGCATGGAAAACCTACCCCACAGGGGATAAGATCACATTCCACCAGGGCTGCATCTACCTCTGCGGCATTTCTCAGAGGGGTCCCTACCAAGAGACATCCTAGAAGCTGCTTCCAGGAGCTCTGTACATACCTTCACCAAGCATTCCCACTTGCTTATCTTTTCTAAATCCAGAGCTGGATTTGCCACTGCAGTCTTGCAGGGATTAATAGCCGAGTCTTGCAGGGATTAATAGCTGGCCCTAATGCTCTTTAAATTCCTCCACCCTTCCTTAGCTTTGGGAGTCAACCCAAATGTGATGACTGCAACAGTGAAACATGAAAAACATAGTACAGTTGTGTACACTTACCATAAATGTAGATGTTAGAGTGTATTCACTGTTGCAGTCCTGGTTACCCTCCCTCCAGCCCCCTGACTTCTCTTGGCTTCTGCCTCTCCTTATGGTTGGTATGTCTATTTTTTCATGTGTGTTTGCTTTTTGATGGGGGTTTTACCAAACCATTTAATTGCTTCCTATTATGGGGGCACCTGACATCTGGGGCAAGAAAAACTGGTGTAATGGCGTTGAACATCTACATTTATGGTAAGTGTACACAACTGTACTTTCCCACTAATTACTACATTGATAGGAGCCCACTGACGGCGTTATAAGAGATTTGGGGACGCAGGTTGACAGCAACCTCTCTTTCGACTACCACATTGCCACTGTGGTCAGAAAGTCCTTCTATGTGGCACATCTTATTACCAAGGGTTTTGCATCCAGGAAGAAAAGTGGTCATCGTCTCTCTGTACTTTTCCCTCATTAGACCAATCATAGAATATAATGCCCCTTTTGGCATGTACCTCACACCTGCAACAACTGGAGAGGCCACAAAAGTACCTCACTAAGAGGATCCTAGGCCTTAAGCACTTGTCTTATACAGAGAGACTCAAAAAAACTCCAACTATTCTCTGTCTCATATCGCCTCCTTAGAGGCGATCTCTGCTTGACTTACCAAGCCATATCTGACCCAGCTCTGTTAGAAATGTTACATCTAAAGAAATCCCAATCCCTCTGCACCACACGCTCCAGAGACCTCAACCTCCTTACCAGAATCAACAGACCATGCTGGAGGGGACAGGTTTCTTACCCAGAGACTGCCCATGCTCTGGAATAGACTTCCCATACATGAAAAGCAGAGCACCTCGCTCTCCCTTTTCAAGAGAAATCTTGATGAGTGGATGGGTAATAGAAAGTTCACCCCAGGGATCACTCCAGTTGCTGTACTTGATAGAGGCACTCGGAACTAACGTCGGGCGGCACATGCCAGGGCACTTCTGTGGGCTAGGCTTGTAAAGGCTCCAGGGCCATTAGCCTAGTACACACCTATGAATCTATGAACCATATATTGCAACTATTGTAAGTTTGGTTATCAGCAGTCATTCTCAACAGCCATTGTAAATATTCATGAACTGCTAACTTATTCTTCCTATTTGGTGATGTTTCACATTTAGACCATTTTGCCTCATGACTTGTCACGAATGAGCAGCAGAAAGCTGAATAGCATTTGCATTGCCTGTCAAAATACGTTTACTTCCTTTTGAAACTCATTTTCTTGTATTTCTGTCTGTTGTAATTTTGTCACTTTGCAGTTACCCCATACTGCTGTCATTTCAGGAGTATTAACTCAATGACTTTGCTTTCTGACAGTCTAAGAATTTTTATTAGATCTTCCTTTGCTTGGCTGCAGGTTAGTAAGTGCATGCAGTCCACGATACTGTTAAGGAGCCTAGCCAAAATTTCCAGTTTTTGCAGAACACTGTCAGGTTAAGTGACTTGCTGAAGGTCACGCAAGAGGCAAACTAAGGTTGAGGGAGTCAAACTGTGCACCACAGGTAATAGCTCATTAACAGCTCAGAGCCCTAGTCCTCTGCTTTATTAAATGCTAAATAGAAAAACTCATTTATCCCTATTCCTTAAAATTTGGTTGCACTTTTTTAGTAGGTATGATATATAATATTTTAAAATTGTTAAAAATGGTAGGTGGAAAGTTTTAACTGCGTTGTACAGACATAAGTAGATCTTAAAATGTTTTACATTTTCTTGGTAAAATAAGGCACTGCTGGTTTCAATATGAGGAATTTTTAAAACTAAGCCTTCTGCAGGAAAATTCATTTGTTTTGTAAGCGTGTAATCTTGTTTTATACATGTAATTTTGCTATATATTTATTTTTCAAGAGCGAATGAATCGGAAGACAAAGGAAGTGATAACATTTTAGCTTTTGCCTTTTCTGCTTCTGGAACGTATTTTGCACTAACAGATGACAGCAAGAGATTGATTCTTTTCCATGTCAAGCCTTCTTGGGAATGTATTAGTGTCAGGTAAGTTGCTGATTTAAAAACTGTTTTCATTCAGTATGATCTTGTGTGTTGAGAAACTCACAAACTTTGCATTTTCTGTTTTTGGTGTTTAGCACTTTATTGCCCTTTTTGTCTGTACTCGCACTTAAATGTGATATCACCATCCGACCAAATCCAACTTTCCTGCTCTGTTCTTTCACTCATAGGGGCAGCACAGTCCAAACACTGTTTTTCCATTCTTTGTATTCACCAGTAGCCTTCTCTTCCTATCTGGCAGGCAGTGTGCAACACCTAAAGTGGGCTATGCCTTGAGAGGTTCTTTATTCCTTTTGCAACTATTTGATACACTGGCTACCAAATGCACGCCGTGTTAAGTGAGAAGCTTTTTGGTAGTAATCTTTCTGTTACACAAGGAGTAAGTAAGTACGTTGGAGTATGGTGAAAATGGACCCTGCTCAATTGCTTCTGCACCACTGCCTGCATGTTTTAGATTGTATTGGCATTGTTACATGATGTAATTATAACTGTGCCTCATATCATGACCTGCAAATTGCTTAAAGTAGGTACTTGTTAAAGGAGCTCATCAAGTGTGCTAAACTGAATTACATTGGTATACCTTTGTCATGTGTATACCACACGATTCAAAATAAACAATTGTAGTTTGGTAATCTGCAAACATAAAACTTGATTTTTTTTATTTTCTGGAGATTTTTGAGGAGAACAAAAATCGATTCAACACGCTTGTTCACTGGTTCATCTGGACGACTGAAGGGACATTCTTAAATTGGTATTAGTTAGTTTTATACTTGGATTCAGTTGTGAATTTGTTATAAGCTGTCCATTTCTTAATCACCTTACATTTATAATCAAGAGACTTGCAAAAAATAAGAGCTTTGTTCTGGATGTCCTTTACAGTCAGTAGTCTGAACTGTTTGTGGTTTAAATATTGACTCCTCAAGAACCAGTGTAAAATATTTAATTATGAATAGTCATTTTGGACAGTAATCTCTGGTTGGGTTCATTCCCCCTACAAAACACTGGATTTTTGGTTTTGAACATTTTTTTTCTTGTAGTCTTATCATGGTGCATGAGTCCATGCTGTGTTGTACACTCTGTATGGTCTGCTGGCAACTACTTAACTCAGTGCTTGCTGCTGGAAGTTTGACTTTGATTTCTTCAGTCAGTGAGTAAGAAAACTTGCATCTCAACAATTTAATGGAATTCACCAAATTGTATAAACCCTTTCAGATTTTAGACGTAATTGAATTACTTTTCCCACAGAGGTTTAATTATTGTAATTGACGGATCACACCTAAAGATTCAGAGCATTTATTCTACTTGTATTGATTTCAAGTAGTGATTGTTGCTCATAATGTAAAATTGTTTGTATATAAAAAGTTTTCACAGTTATAATAAAACGATATTAGATAGTTGAAAGCATTACTAGCTTTACTCTTGAAGAAAATTTCAAAGTTACTGAATATTTCCTAGTTTCCATCATGTGTTTTCATTTCGCTTGACTACAAGCATCAAAAACTATGGAGAAAGAGAATGGATATGAACGAACAAACAAAAAATAGGTAAGTCTTTCTTCTTGGCCAGCAGTGGCTTGGTTAAAGGTTTCTATTGCAAACCATGCTGTAGATGGAAGTGAAAATGCCACTGGCATTGGTCCCACCAGAGAATGAGTCTAATACGACTGAGCAAACCTCATAGTGTAATAACTTCAGGGAAAAGAAAATTGTCAAAAATACTCTTTGAATCCTAACCTAACAGTATACTGCCTAACTTAAGTACAGAAAATAGTATTTTCTCTGGGGGAAGCAAAAGCCCTTCTAGGCTGAGAGAGATGTCCTTCTCTGTTTCACTTAATATTCTCATACACTTTAAAACTTTAATGCTGCTGCAGTGTAGGGGAAGAGAGATTTGCCCACTGCACTGAACACCTTTCTAAACATATTTTCCTTCTTTTCGCCATTCTCTGAATATACCTTCTTGATTCTCCCATAAACAACACTTTCTTGAAGCACACATATTAAACACGGATAACACTGTCACTAAGGAGAATTGCTGCAGTGCAGGTGTGAGTTTGACAACACAGATGCCACAATTTGCTAAAGTGGGGCACTTGATATTTATTCAGCAAAAAATGTATCCAGTTTACTTTGACAACATTGATGCTCCACACAGAATTGCCGCATACATTTTGACTACCCTAGAAAATATTATAAAAATACTTGACCTTCAGAAGATTTCAGACTGAAGGTTAATAGGGCAAGATCAGGATATCCCAGTGAAAAAAACAATCCCTTCTTGTGTACGATTCATTTTTCTTCCCAGGGAGAGACATATTGATACAGACTTTGGTCACAGCTTTGTCTTTCATTTAATTTTAACCAGCATAGGACACAAGTTCACTCGTTAAGTTAAGGGCCTTCTGCCCTTCAGAAAGCTTGGTTACAAATTCTTGTTGATGTATAAGTAAGTGTGTGTGTGTCTGTATTTCTCTCGATGTATGTGTGGTGCAACATTTGTATTTATATATGAGAGTTCAGAAGCCTGTTCCATAATCTTGGGAAAATATTGTGTAATGCATCTGTCGCATTTATTTCTGTTATTGATATTTGGCTTTTAATACTAGATTCCTTGATCTTGTGTTGGTTTCCTCAGTGATTCATTCCAGGCAAAGACTTTCAAATAACAAAAATAGAACCAGATAAGACATTACTTCGCAGTCCAGGCAGAAATAATCTGTTTGTAAACTACAAGAGACAGAGTATAGTGACAGTTCTTCAAGCCTTTCTGACTAGTTGAAGTTTTCCAACCCCGTGATTTTTTTTTTTTTTTTAATGAGTGAACACCTGCAACTTGCCCATTACATGTAGTGATGTGTTGAAACATTGAGGTATAAAGTAGTTACAGTGGCCTCATGCCCTTTAGAATTAAATGGACTACAAAATATGCTTTTCTGACTTTTTTGGTTTTGGGCTTTGTGCAATGATTAAGGTGTTTACTTCACAGTCACAAAGTACAGGGTTTAATTCTCACCTTTGAAAATGAATTTGCCTGGGCTTAAAGTGGCCCAGAAGGGCAGCTAGCCTAGTACTTAACTGTGAACCTTTTATTAGAAGCACACTGCTCAGAGTTTGTTTCTTGTTTAACATTGTTCATTGGTATTCAGTGATACCATTTTTTATTTAACCATTTATTGTGTACTTATAATTAATGCCCTTTTTGCCAAGTCTTGTGTCGCGCCATTCACTGACATTAAACTTTTGATTTCACTCTGGACAGTCTGTACAAGTACTTTAATTTCCAAAGGATTACCAGAGGTTTATCTGTCCACATCAAATCCAAAATATAAATGTATGACTTGTGGTAGCCATTGTGCCATACAGGTTGCCAAAATGGCCGCAATCAACTTATAATCATGATTGTAATATTTCATGTGGTCAGTGAGAAGACAACACCATCCCATCATTTTCTTTTTTGGGTAGAATCACAACCAGTACCTGCTTGTTTGAGGAAGGAACCTCACCCTCCTGAATTACCTTGTTAAACACCTTCAGCACTCATGGAACAAATCTTCATGCCTCTGTTTCAGTACCATCAATACAAATTCCCCACCTGCTTTCTCTGCCATAACCTCCAAAAATTCCTCCTGAATAATTAGCCTCATTAGTAGATTACATGCTCATGTGGGATTTTATTCAGATGTTCATCGTGTTTCACTGTTGCAGTCATTACTCTTGGGTTATCCTGCTGGCAGGCTACCCGCAGTCGGCCAGAATTCCAAAGTCTAGGTCCGGCGTCGGTTGCTGTCGCCTCTTCCCTGACATCAGTGCGCCAGGGGTATAAAAGATGCAGCCGACGCCATTTTCTCCAGTCTTTCTTGCCGCACTGTGCCCGAAGCAAAAGCAGTTTGCAAGTGCCGGTCGGCCGACTCCTGAGATTTTTAAAGTTGAATTTCAGAACCAAAGTCTTCATTAAAAGCTAAGTACCCTGTTGGGGAAACTTTTTTCTTGCTCCAGGCCGATGTCAGAAAAAGTTAGCAATTGTATTTCTTGTGGGAAGCAAATACCTCATAAGGATTTACATTCTTACTGTATTCCTTGCCTAGGCCCTGATCACAACGTAGCTAGCTGTCAGTTTTGTGCTAGATTCAACCAAAGCACTATAAAGCATCGGTTCTTTTGCTTTTCATTACTTTGGCCGAAGATTTAATTATATAATTCTGGCAGAACAGCCGACAACTGGAGTTTACAAAAAGTGCAAGGACAAGGATAGGCATCCGAGGTCCAAAACCAACGGCGAAGCCTCTTCTAGGCCAGTCGCCGGTTCTCAGTGAGGCACTTTCGCAGCCCCTGGCACCCGCTACCGACTCCCATGTGGAGCCGACTGGGCCTCTGGAAACTCAAGGTATTGGACACTCAGAAATCATTCCCTCAGATGGGTCTGGAACCGCTGAGCAGGCATCAGCTTCTGAGGGTGTCTTCAGACCAACACAACTATATTGTTAAGCCATCCACAGCTTCAAAGACAAGGACTAAAGCAGCTCTAAAGACAAAGAAGCAAGTACAGCATTCTCCTATTCAGACTTCCATGCCTAAAAAACAGATGCTCAAAATGGCCGAAGACCTAATTACTTTAATCAGGGGCTTGCATCCCCCTCCTGATAAGAGGCCTAGGCAAGAGACAGACAATGATTCCTCTGATCAGGTATCTATTTCCTCTGATTCCTCTTCTGAACAGGCTTACTCTATGCTTCCCTATGAGGATTCTGATGCTGAAGAATCCATTCCTTCAGCCTCTCCTCCTGAGGACTATTCTTTTGGGGAAACACTGCATACTATGAGGGAGCATTTCCACTGGGAGAGCCAAGATTATTCTGAGTCTAAGAAAAGGCTCAGAGACTTCCTCCTTCTTCCTCAGCACAGACCCCTTGCTATTCCACCTGTTTTAGACATTGTAGATGATGTATTCTCAGAGTCCGGATTATCCCCTGATTCCTTACCCCCTGCACCGGCTAAGCCAGACAGATACTACAGGGTCCCGGATTCTCAGAAATTCCTATATAAAAACCCCGCTGCTGACCCAGAAACTATTTCTCAGGGTCCCAAGATGGTTAAAGCTTCCACAGCTAAAAGCCCTGTTCCCTCTGATAGGGATTCTAGGGCTCTAGACAGATGGGGGAAAAAAGTTTACACTTCTGCCACCCTGGCTATAAGGGCTATAAATTGTCAATTTCATATGCTTAAATAGCAGTAATATTTAATGTCACTACTTAAGCAGAAAATGTTGACCAATACTGAATGTTCAGAGAACAAAGAATTGCAGGATTTATTGCATGCAACTGAACAAGTGGGAAAGCATACTTTGCAATGTGGTTATAATTCACTGGAGGCCTCTTGCAGAGCCGCAGTTACAGGTTCTGTTACTAGAAGGTATGCTTGGTTAAAGGAACAAAATCTGCCTGATCATGTTAAAGCAAAATTATTAGATACACCATTACAGCATGATACTTTGTTTGGTACTAAAGCAGAAGAGGTGTTGAAAAAATGGAGGCTAAAGCAAAATCCATGCAGACAGTCAAGGATTTCTTACAGGTACAGCCACCCAGGTTTAGCAAGAACTGGCCTTCTAAAAATTGGTCCTTTCCAGTCTCAGACAGACCACAAAGAGGCAGATACAGGTGTCCCAGAGGCAGATCTCAGCCCCAAGGCTCATACAGGCCTAAACAATGGGGTGCTCCTACTTCTAAAAGTGGAGAAGACAAATCACAGCCTTACAGGAAACAGTCCCAATGACTTTCCTCTACCAGTTCCAAGCAGTTTTCTTTTGACAGCCCCCTTGGGGGGAAAACTAGCATTTTTTTCATCAAATTGGTAAATGGTTACCCAAGACAAATGGGTTTTGAACATAGTGTCCCAAGGCTACAGGTTCCATTTTCACACTCTACCAAGGTCAAAGGGGATGCCAGACCGGCCACACAATCAATGGGCAGAGACACAAAAGCAAATTGCAGCCCTCATGGACATGAGGGCCATTCAGCAAGTACCACAACAAGAGCAGGGGCAAGGATTTTATTCCAGACTTTTCCTAGTACCCAGGAAGGACAAAACCTGGAGACCAATTCTGGACCTGTCTATACTAAATACGTTTCTGGAAGTCCCAAAATTCAAGATGTTGACTCTACAGCAGCTACTGCCCATGCTGGACAAGAGGGCTTGGCTCATAACTTTGAACCTAAAAGAGGCATACCTGCATGTCCCAATCAGACAGTCTTGCAGAAGATACCTCAGATTCATAGCTGGCTCAATGCATTATCAATTCTCTGCACTGCCCTTTGGCTTATCTACTTCGCCCAGGGTCTTGACAAAATGCCTGGCACCAGTAATTGCGTTTTGCAGACAAAAAGGAATCCAAATATACCCCTACTTGGATGAATGCCTAATTCAAGCAGAGGACAAAGACATTCTTCTAAAGCATCTGGTGTTTGTGAAAAGATTACTAATTGCCCTAGGGTACACAGTAAACGAAAAGAAATCAAAACTAGTGCCCTCTCAAGAGATAATATTCCTGGGTGCAAGCGTAAATACCACTGCCCAGATGGCTTATCTCACATCAGACAAGCAAAAACAACTGGCTACTTACTTCAACAAATTGGCAACAAAAACCCACTTATCTGCAAGGAAATTCCTGCAGGCCTTGGGTTTCATGGCATCCTGCATTCTACTAATTCCATATGCCAAACTGCATATGAGGAAACTTCAATGGTATCTGAAAAGTGTTTGGACTCAACATTGCCACAGCCTGGAGACAGTAATTGCACTCATTCCCTGCCTACAACAGGAGTTTCGATGGTGGGCAGAAGCCTGTCACCACAACAAGGGTCTGCCATTCAGTTTACCCACAGCCAGGCAAACACTGACAACGGATGCATCAGATTATGCCTGGGGGGCACATATGGCAGGAAAGTGTATTCAGGGCGCATGGCCTGCAACCCAGATGCATCGTCACATCAATCAAAAAGAGATGCTAACTGTTCACAATGCCCTGACAGCTTTCAAGGACCTGCTTCATCCAGGACAATTACTGATAAAGACAAACAACACTATGGTCACGTGGTACATAAACAGGCAGGGAGGTACTCATTCCTACCCCTTCTGCAGACAAGCAATGACCTTATGGGACACAGCATTGACTTATTAAGTTCGCCTGCAAGCACAATTCCTGCCAGGAAAAACAAATACTCTGGCAGATGAACTAAGCAGAAACCTCATGGATCCCCACAAATGGAAACTGGATCCACAAGTCTTCAGGATGATAATAAGGAAATGGGGATACCCAGACATAGATCTATTTGACTCCCCTCACAACTGTCAATTGTAAA
Organism: Protopterus annectens; assembly: GCF_019279795.1. Taxonomy (NCBI): domain Eukaryota; kingdom Metazoa; phylum Chordata; order Ceratodontiformes; family Protopteridae; genus Protopterus; species Protopterus annectens. Next base: position 260,582,962 of record NC_056735.1, on the reverse strand, counting down.
GATTTTGCTCAAGGTTTTACCACAAGCAAGCATGGAAAGTGGGACGCCCTGTCATTCAGCTGGAAAAATCTAAGTATATGCTTTTCCCCCACTACCTCTCCTTCCCAGAGTACTCCTCAAGGTCAGACAAGAGAAACCAAAAATGATTCTGATTGCACCAGACTGGCCACGCCAACACTGGTACCCAATCCTAAAGAGCTTGTCTCAAGGTCCAGCATGGATATTGTCTCAAACTTCTCACTTGCTGACCCAACAAAACAATCAGATCCTGCACAGCCAACTCAGGACCTTAAATCTGGCAGCATGGCGAATACTGTAGCCATTCAGAAAAATCCTCTTTCAAAAGCTGTTATGGATGTTATCTTGGAGGCCAGGAGGCCTAGTACCAGAAAATCTTATGCAGAAAAATGGAAGAGATTCTGTGCTTGGAACCAGGAACAAGGAATTGTCACGTCTGCACCAAATATTCCTCAGATTTTACAGTACCTAACTGAGATGCTGAACAAAGGCCTTTCCTTCTCATCAATAAAGATTCATCCCTCTGCCATTTCTGCACATTACAATAGTGAACCACCTATTTTTTCTCATCCTTTAATAGGGCAGTACCTCAGAGGGGCCAAAAACATCAGGCCTCCAAGGAGAGCAACAATTCCGGCCTGGGACCTCAATTATGTTTTGGAAAAACTCACACTGCCTCCTTTCGAGCCAGCATCAACAGCAGAAATTAAATTCTTTTCCTGGAAAACAGCTCTGCTCCTAGCCATTACCTCTGCAAGGCGAGTCTCGGAGTTACTAGCACTCATGGCTGTGGAACCTTTCATCATTTTTCATCAGGATAGGGTTTCTCTGAGGACAAACCCTACATTTATGCCTAAGGTGGTGTCCAGTGTGGCCCCCAGTCAAACCATTCACTTGCCTACCTTTTACCCAAATCCACAGAACAAGGGTAAGAAAATTCTGTATTCTTTGGACATGCACAGGCAGTTACTCTTCTACTTGGACAGAACTAAAGCTTTCAGAAAGACTGAGCAACTTTTAGTGTCATATGCTGCAGGATCACAAGGAAAGGCTATTTCAAAGCAGACTGTTTTTAAATGGATAGGCCATTGCATACGTTTCTGCTATTCTCAACATGGCAAATCAGTGCCTAAGGGCATTAGGCCTCATTCCACCAGAGCAGCAGCCACTTCAGCAGCCTTCCTCAGAGGAGTACCAACCAAAGAAATCTTAGAGGCTGCAACTTGGAGTTCAGTGCACACTTTTACAAAGCGCTACCACTTGCCTCTCTCCAGAGCAGGCTTCGCCACTGCAGTTCTGCAGGGCCTCATAGCCTCTCCTAATCCAATTTAGCCCAGCCACCCTTCCTCAGCTTTGGGATTCAACCCAAGAGTAATGACTGCAACAGTGAAACACGATGAACATAGTACAGTTGTGTACCTACCATAAATGTAGATGTTCGAGTGTATTCACTGTTGCAGTCCAGGTTACCCACCCACCATTCCCCTTCTCTTTACTGGGACATATCTGCACTACTCTATCCTATACAACCTTTTTGGTGTATTTGCTTTTAGATAAAGGAAATGTTATTTTTGTGCATGCATTTCTTATTTATATATTTTTCAGCTTACCTATTTGGGGCACCTGACATCTGGGGCAAGAAAAACTGAAGAAAATGGTGTCGGCTGCATCTTTTATACCCCTGGCGCACTGACGTCAGGGAAGAGGTGACAGCAACCGATGCCGGACCTAGACTTTGGAATTTTGGCTGACTGTGGGTAGCCTGCCAGCAGGATAACCCAAGAGTAATGACTGCAACAGTGAATACACTCTAACATCTACATTTATGGTAGGTACACAACTGTACTTTATAGTCTGTTCTAGTAATCATTTGTTTCTTCTTTATACTGTCCTAACATATCTGTGCCTCTTAGAGTGACTGATAAGTGTTCCGTGAAGATTTCTACATTTGTCATCAGATCTCGGGTTATCTTCTGATTGGCCAATTCCACAAACCCACTGTAATTTGTTTTCTTTAAAAGAAATGCCAATGTCCTTTGGTTATTTATTTATTTTTATTTATTTATTTTACATTTGTTGACCGGGCTAGTCTAACTGGATACATGTCCATTTTCAGTAGAGGCCCGGGGAGAAAAGCTCCAAGCAGCAATAATTACAACAATGCAGTAAAATTAAAATTAAAATTGATACAGTGTATACATTAAAAGATAGGGTTAAGCAGAGTTATTTAGAAACATTTAGGCTAGAATAAAATACCATGAGTAGAAACAAAAAAAAAAAACAGAATTTTTTTTTTTTTTCTGAGAGCAGGATGGGCAAGAGATATCAGTCAGGGTTAGAGCAGGGGCAAAGCCAGTGGGATTTAAGATATTGTTTAAGATGCTTCTTATAAAGTAGAGTAGAAGTAAGGTTGGAAAGTTTAGAAGGAAGATGGTTCCAGCTCTTTCCTACGGTGTTTGTGAAGAGTGAATTATTCTAATTATAAAAATATTTCTCACTCCATTTTTCACTGTAGAATTGTAATTTGTCAAATGTTCAGTGTACCATCTAAGAGTTTCTATCTCCTGATGTAATTACTCCACGCTGTACGTATATATTCTTCAGACCTTTCAGTTGCTTCCATTTAGTATAAAGTCTCACGTTTCGTTCTGATATCTATATAAAATGTTGGAATAAATTTATGGTGTTTGTGAATACAAACCATCCCTGAGGTAGTGATAACATCTAACTTCTGGTTTACTGATTATTAGAACTGCTTAGCACAATTGTCCTGCTTTAGGTGCCCTACCAGAAAACACCAGTTCTTCTCCATATAATCACTACTCTGTAAAGACATAGGGGACAGTAGGGGGTGCATGGTCTGAAAAGAGCATAGCATGTGTCAATACCCCTTAACTAAATAAGCATGCTCCAGTGTCTTCTATGTTGTCAGTTCTTCATCTTGAATGAGTTCTAACATAGTAATGTGTTGCAACGTCTCCTGCATTTTATTGTTGTGTAGATACAGCCAATACATAATCTTCCCACTGTAGAGAGTCTCACTACTGTTGAAGCCTGCCTTTACCTCCTTGAACCTGTTGACTGCATTCCAGACCCCATAAACAGATATGTCACTCAGTGCCATCATCTTCCTCTTATGGTCTCTGAAAACCCACTGTGTTGTCCTTAGTGGCAAATAAACACACACATACTCAAAAAAAAAAAAATAAATAAAATAATTCACACTAGTATAACGTGTACTCCAGTCAGTTTGCTCAACTTCTAATCACTGGAGGCATCTTCCCTTGGTTACTCTCCCTTCTTTCAACATGAGTATCTACACTGATGGGACCAATAACTCTTCCCTAAAGCAAAATGCACTTGTGCTTTCAAATGCTTGTCCTGCAAAGCTTCCAGCCATTACCTTTTGTCAGTATAAATATCCTGTTATACACTGCAGCTTAGCTAGTTTAAGTCAAGCCTTTAATATCCCAAAAATAAGTAAGTCATCCTTTAGTATGAAGGTGTTTACCTATCAGATATCTTCTACTCCTATATCTAGTAACAGCCCACATGGTTGCAAAGGGTTGAAATTTGCAACATAAAAACATATAGAACAAAGTAACATTGTAGGTACCTTGCTTGCCTTAAATGGTGGTATATCAGTGTCTAGGAAATATTTTCCTGAGTATTCCTCTCCCTTGCTGCCCTAATAATTCATATACCAGACCCAAAATAACTGCATTTATCATGGTCAGATAACACATTCCTATTAATAACAAATAAATTGCTGAAGCATTTATCATATAACATAGTCTCAGAGCAATACACCCAGTCTTTCAAAAGTATTAAAACACATAGGACCCTTTTATTTATTTATTTCTTTTACATTTGTTTACCGGGATAGTCCGACTGGATATATGTCCATTTTCAGTGGAGGCCCGGGGAGAAAAGCTCCAAAAAGACATTCAACAAACTGTTACATTTGTATAGTTTAAAACACAAAATAAAACACAAATAAAAGGATTTTTACACATGTAAACAAACACAACAAACAGATATACACAAATTATTACATTTTTACTCAGATGGAAAATTCTAGACAGTGTTTTTAAGAATGATAGGGTATTTGAATGCCTAGTAGGTTAACCTAGGGTATTGAATGCCTAGTAGGCTAACCTGGTAGTAGATCCAAGGAGATCATAGGATATATAAGTTAAGAAACAATAAAGTGAGTCCTCCATGTGCACACGAGTGATGGTTAGAGTTAGTCTGGATTAGGACAAGGACATAGCCATCGTTTTTTTAAAGTACTGAATCACACTTTTATTGAATTGTGGTAGAGAGAGTTCAGATGTAAGAGTAGCATGAAGAGAATTCCAAGTTTTGCCAACAGAGTTAGCAAGTAGAGATTTACTAGCTGTGTTACTGGATTTGAGAGTTTGAACTACTAGTCTTTCAGATGAACGAAGTGCGCTAAGGTTACTGTAGGGGGTGATGAGGTTTTTAAGTACGGGTGTATTATCTGGTTTGTAAAGGATCTTGTGTGCTACTATTAGTTGGCTAACCTGAAGTAGGTTAGGCAGTTCAAGCCATCCTAGTAGATTTAGGATACGACAGTGATGAGTTCTGTAGGCTGCATCGGTAGCAAATCTAGCAATGTGATTATAGCTGCTAAAATGTTTATTAAGGTCAGTTTTGCTGAGATTTGTAAATAGAGGGGAATCATAGAGGAAAGTGGAGAGTAGATGTGTATGAGCAATTACAGATGTTCTGTAGTCCTATCTCGCCTTCATTCTTACACATGGGGTTCGCAGCAGATCCTCAGCTCTGACTCGCCCTTTTTACAAGCTCAAAGTCTTCTAGTTGGCTCATGGCTAGGTAGGTATCCCATGGTGCACCAGTACAATCCCCAGATCTCGTTTGCCATGTCGACAAGTTCGGATGTGCTTCTGCTAGGCCGTGGCTAAGTCTAACACATTTTGCTGCTTTTTTTGGCTAATTTCTACTGTTTTTCATATTTAGATAGCTTTATACAGCTTATACTAGAGTTGTTTTGTAGTGAGATAGTTAAGCATTTACTGGGTTTCTCCCTGTGTTAACTTTTCTTAGAACAGTTGGCCATTGGCCGTATCATTCTCATTGGTATCCTGTGTGCCAGTTAGTTTATCACTGGACTTTGCTATATATATTTCTAATAGTTTACATATTGTTGAAATTAGTGGTTGTAGGCGCTTTTGCATGCAGTTTAGACTTTGTGCGCAGTATTTTGTAAAATTTAGATAAGCTTTCTCTCTGAGCTGTGTTATTAGCTTAAAATAAATAGCTCTCCACATAGTTGTATTTGCAGTTAGAACAAGGTTTTTGACCTTAGTTCTGTTTCTCTCACTTATTAGAGATTGTATTTTTCTCCGGTGTGTGTGTGCGTGAGAATGTTTAAAATTGTCTTTTTAATTCTTTTCCTCTTCTAGCTCCATTTTAGTTGGAGGACCTAGGTTTTCCTCTTTCTTCTCTAACCAGGGCTAGGCCCGTTTAAGTTAGAGGACCTAGTCCTCCCACTTTCCCTTTCTTCTCTCTGCGTGTCTGATTGGCTTAATCTTCTGTGAGATGTCTAAGGAGGTCAAGGATCAATAAGCCCTCTGGCTTTGAAAAGTGTGTGAAATGTTCACAGAAGATGTCTATAATGGATGGCCACAGTAACTGTGTATACTGTCTTGGGGCCATCCATTTACAGGAAACATGCCTATTTTGTCACTCATTTAGTGCCAGGGTATTGCAGGAGAGAAAGAATAAACTTATATTAAAAGGTCTCCTTAAGCCCTCTTTTGAAGAAGGTCTGGCTAACTCTTCCTCCTCTTCTAAGTCACATGGATCTAAAAAGGAAAAATCAAAATCTTATAAGAGGCATTCCCCAGTGCCGGCTGGTGCATCGGAGCCGCCTCTCAAAATTTCTAAAACTGAAAAACCTGCTGCCTCCTCAGCTCCACTGAGTTCGAAGCCGATCGAGGGTACTACTACTATGGCTACAGTGTCAGCACCAGGCAGTTCAGAGCCGACCACTGATAGCAGACATCGGAGCCGGTCTACGGACCCCATGCCAGTCTCCCTTACATTAAGGTCACCCATACTACAGAGATCCTGATCTCCCACACTTGTCTTCCAGATCTTCCAGGAGCTTATCGGAAGAAGATGTGGAGAGAGTAGTGCTGAGACTCCTGAAGTCATCTGCCTTGCCTAAAATATTGTTGTCTCTGAACCAGTCTGTTCCAGGGCCACTTGAGTCCGTTACCCTTTCTGTGATTCCTCCTCTGAGCTGTGCTGGTCTTTTGGAGCCAGAGTGCTTGGTACCACTGGTGGAACACTCGGTTCCAGCTCCTCTTGAGGTTGTTTCGGAGCAGAGTTCCGCTCTGGCACCTTTGGTGCTACCCGTGGTGTCTAGGAGCCAAAGCTCTCTGGTCGGCCCCGACAGGGATGCCTGGAACCGAACCTCTTCAGTTCCGAGCCTTCCTCTCTGTGCATCGGCTAGGGTGAGCTCGGACCCTACATCTGTCTCAGAGTCGATGGCATCCTCTGTCTCCTCTGAGCCAGGGAGGTCTTTGAAGCCAGAGAGGTCAGCATTCGAGATGATGAGCAGTGTGCTGTCCTGATCATCAGCTCCTACCAGGGGTACCAACATTCTTCTCCCACGGGCACCTACTTCTGTACAGCACCTACTCCCTCTCTGGACAGCAGAGACCCGCAACCTCAGAAGCCCCCAGTTGGTGGCCCCCATTCTTCCGAGACCTCCCTGGAATATCCTTTCCGAGGAGCCTCCACAGAAGAGGACATGCAAGAGGAAGCATGTAGACTCCCAGGATGAGTCTCTTACTTCTGACACCGACCTCGAGGAATCAGAATGGTCCCCCAGGTCATCCTCTGATGTCTACTTTGTAGACATCTTGGAGATCCTTAAACAAGAGGTATGGCTGGCCCACTGTCACCCCTTCTGATGAGGAGTCTGTGTACCTGAAGGCTTTCGGGTCTCAACCTTCAGCCTCTTGGGTGTCTCCACCCTTCGACGAACTGTTAGAGCTCATTAGTCGGAAGGTGTCTGATACTCCTGATGCCTTGGAGCCAGTCCCCAAGAGACCAAATAAATTTGTCAGCTCCCAAAGGGAAGGAATTTTTGTCAAAGGGTGTTCCCATAGATGCCATGGTGGTGGTGGCGGCGGCCACTAAAAAGGAGCTAGAGGAGACTTCTTCTGTCCATCCGCCGAATAAAGAATCTCGAATGATGGACAGATATGGGAACCATATCTTTTTGTTAGCGGCATTTACTCTTAGATCGCTGAACTACCTAACACACTTTACGAGGCTTCAGAGAGATCTCCTTAAGGAGTTAGGAGAGACTCTACAAGGTGCATCCACTGAGGGAGTCCCTGAGAAGGTGTCTCCTCAGTTGTCCACCTAGAATTCTATTGTCAACTCGTCCATGAGGCTCATCTCTTATGCAGCCGATGGAGCGAACAGAGCAGCGGGTTCAGGAATTTCCCTAAGGAGGCATTCCAGGATGTGCTTGTGTAATTTTGTGGAACCGTTCGTCTACCTTTACCAATGCCCCCTTTGACGATTCTTCATTGTTTGGACCTAAGGTAAAAGACACACTCACCCAGTGCGAGCAAGAAGGGAAAACACTCTTTGCCATGGAAGTATGTTTTACTGTCCCCTCTAGACCGTATCCCAGGGGTCAGAGAGGTGGTAAAATGTGGTTCTAAGAAGTCCCAGAGGTTTTTCCAGGACGCACAGGGTGACTCCTCCTTCAGAGGCAGAGGAGGAGGAGGAAATGGTAGGTGTCGCTCTAGAGGCAGGGGCAGACCGCAAAACCAGGGAGGCCATGATTCATTTCGGGGCCGGCCCTACCAGCGCTCCTGATGTGGGGCCCAACTGCGCTTCTCTGGAGCCGGTCAGCGGTTGCATTTCTTTGTATCCGGAAGTCTGGCTAAGTATCACTCAAGACAGATGGGTACAACGAACTATCACCAGAGGTTATTCCATACCCTTTTCTCTGCCACCTCATGTCCCCAAAAGGATCCCAGATGTTCCATTCAATCACAGGGATCAAGCAGCTGTGTAAGTCAACAGGTTTCTGGCAAAAAGAGTCATCCAAACTCTCCTCGCAGACCAAATAAGATTAGGAACATACTCCAGATTCTTTTTAGTGCCAAAACGTACAGGGGACTGAAGGCCCATCTTGGACTTCAGCAAATTAATAAATCCGTAAAGAAGGACAAGTTCCGGATGGTGACACTGCAGTCTATACTCCCGTACTAGGGAAAGACACTTGGATGTACTCAACAGACCTCCAAGATGTTTACTATCACATAAAAATGGACAGGGCATCAAGGAGTCATCTACGCTTCTGGCTGGGAGCCAGTCACTACTAGTTTCGTGTTCTGCCCTTTGGTTTCACCACAGCCCCCAGGGTGTTCACCAAGTGTATGGCAGTAGTGACAGCTCACCTGAGACATCGAGGATTCCAGGTGTTTCCGTATCTGGACGACTGGCTCCTGACCGCCCCCACCAGGCATCTACATCTTCAGACCAGGGACGTTACTATTCAACTTTGTGCCCTGTTGGGGATTACTATAAATTGGGAAAAATCTGCCTTATTGCCCTCTCAATTTGTGATTTTTATAGGCGTAGAAATACACAGTAGTGTTAGCTCACCTTCCAGTAGAAAGGGTGCAGCATCTTGTACTTCAAATTCACCGTCTTTCCCCCTCCGAAAAGTCAAGGCCAAGACTGATGTCCTTCAAGGATGCATCTGCAGTCCTAACATATGGGTTGTCCTGCCTCAGGCAGCCCTTCGGTCGGCCGGATTCCAAAGTCTGGGTCTGGCCTCGGCTGATGTCGCACTTCACCCGACGTCACAGCTGCTGGGGTATAAAGGCATCAGCCGACGCCATTTTCCCCAGTCTTTCTTGCCGCGCGGTGCCCGAAGCAGAAGCTGTTCGCAAGTGCCGGTCGGTCAGATCCAGAGATTTCTACTACCGAAGACTTCTAAAAAAGCTAAGTACCCCGTTGGGGACTCTTTCTTGCCTCAGCCGATGTCAGACAAAGTAAATAATTGTTTAACTTGTGGGAAACAAATACCTCATAAGGATTTCCACTCTTACTGCCTTCCTTGCTTAGGCCCAGACCTCGACGTATCAGCTTGTCTAGCCTGTGCTTCCTTCAACCGACGGACGCTTAGACATCGGTCGGAGTTTGCCGAAGAGTTTTTTGTTCCCGCTTTTGCATATAAAATACCGTCGGAGACTCCGACTACACAATTAGCTAAAAAGCGCAAGGAAAAGGACCGACACTCGCGGCCCGCGGTTTCGGCTGAAACCACGGTTAGGCCAACCATGAGTGTCTCGGTTTCGGCTGAAACCGAGTCCTCTGTTCTCCCTTCGGCCGAAAACATGCCACCGATGACCGAGGCCACACAGGCCATGGCTGAATCGGTTACAGAAATTACTGCTGCAGAAGCAGGCACCCAGGATTTGTCCGACACTATTCCTTTAGACATCTCTACTCCTGCACGTGGGGCTGCTAGACCTCCTGCTTCTATGTCTATCAAGGCCTTTTCCAGGGCTAAAGCAGCCAAAATTTCTAAGACTTTGCCTACAAAAGCCCCCTCCCACAGGCCTACCTCTAGTTCACAGATTCTCAGCCTGGCTGAGGATCTTATTTCTTTGATCAGGGGATCCCAACCTCACCCAGACAGGGCCTCTCAACCTCCTCCAGATAAGAGGCCTAGGACTGAACCCCCTGAACCTCTCTCTACAGACTATTCCTCTGATGGCTCAGATATTTCTGACCATCAGGAAGGCCCATATTCACCTTATGAGGATTCTGATGCAGAAGACTCCATTCCTTCTGCTTCCCCTCCTGAAGAATTTTGTTTTGGGGAAACCCTACACTCTGTGAGGGAACACTTCCAATGGCAGGGCCAGGATTTTTCAGATTCAAGGAAAAGGCTAAGGACTTTTTTACATTTACCACAGCATAGGCCTTTAGCCATACCTCCTGTACTATCAGTTGTTGATGAGGCATATAATGATGCCAGTACTGCCCCTGATTCTCTCCCTCCGGCCCCTGCCAAACCTGACTGATATTACAGGGTCCCGGACACTCACTACCACTTGTATAAGGCTCATGTTGCAGACCCAGAAACCATTTCTCAGGGCCCTAAAGGTGTTGCAGCTGCCTCTGCCAAAAACCCTCTTCCCTCTGAAAGGGAATCTAGAGCATTAGAGAGATGGGGTAAAAAGGTTTATACATCTGCTACTCTTTCGGCCAGGGCCTTAAACTGTCAATTTCACATGATTCAGTACCAGGAATTTTTGTTAGACCAGCTAAATAAAAAACTGTCCTCTCTTGAACCTATAGACCTTACGTCCCTTCAGGATTTGGTACATAACTCTCAGCAGGTCAGTAATCATTTTTTAAAATGTGGCTATGATGCACTGGAGGCTTCTTTTAGATCAGCTATGACTGGAGCAGTGATTCGAAGGCATGCCTGGTTAAAAGAGCAATCCTTACCAGACCATGTTAAGTCAAAACTCCTAGATGCTCCTATGGAGAAACAAAGTTTGTTTGGCTCCCCTGCACAGGAGGTTCTAAAGAAAGTGGAAGAATAAGCAAAATCTGTCCAAACAGTCAAGGATTTTTTGCAGGTCCAACCACCGAGGTTTAGCAGAAATTGGCCTTCGAAGAATTGGTCCTTTCCAGACACCTCCAGAGCACAGAGAGGCAGAAATAGACGCCCAAGAGGCAGAGGTCAATCTAGGGTGCCTACAGGGGTCGTCAGTGGCAACCTGCCAACCAGAGAAGTGCTGCCACAGCTACGACTACAACTACTTCCACAGGACAGACACAATGACTTGGCTCTGATTCCGCCTACCAGGGAACAACTGGAAGCACCCTTGGGCGGAAAGCTAGCCTTATTTTCAGACAACTGGCATTGCATTACAGGAGACAAATGGACTTTACAAACAATAGACAAGGGCTACAGGTTTCACTTCCACACTCTACCAAAAAAGAGAGGAATGCCAAACCTTCCACCAAGCCAAAAAACAGAGGCTCTAAAACAAATCATCAACTTACTAAGGATGAGAGCAATAGAAAAGGTACCATCTATGGAACAAGGCCAAGGATTTTACTCCAGACTATTCCTTCTACCAAGAAAAGAAAATCAATGGAGACCTATTCTCGACTTGTCCGCACTGAACACATACCTCATTGTTCCAAAATTCAAAATGCTGACCCTCCAGCAACTTCTTCCCATGTTGGGCAAGGAGTCTTGGCTGGTGACTCTAGATCTCAAGGAGGCATACCTGCACATCCCTATATGACCAGATTGCAGAAGACACCTCAGATTTCTTGCAGGATCAGAGCATTATCAATTCTCAGTATTGCCCTTTGACTTATCTACTGCGCCCAGAGTATTCACGAAATGCCTGGCATCAGTAATTGCTCATTGCAGGTTTCAGGGAATTCAAATTTACCCGTACCTGGACGACTGCCTAATACAAGCGGACAACAAGACAAAATTAACAAAAGATTTGGCCAATGTCATACAACTGTTGCAAGCCTTGGGATACACAGTCAACTTTCAAAAGTCAAGGCTAGTACCATCCCAAAGGATAACATTTTTGGGTACAGAACTGGATACAACAACTCAGATGGCTTTTCTCACAGAGGAAAAACAAAAGCAACTACCAGTCTATTTCATGGCATTAACAACACAAACTCAGCTTACTGCAAGGAAAGTCCTGCAAGCCCTGGGTTACATGGCATCCTGCATAATATTGATCCCACATGCCAGGTTGCATATGAGGAAGTTGCAATGGTACCTAAGGAATGTATGGTCTCAACACAAGCACAGTCTAGAAGCCCAGATTCCAATTATCCCATGCCTGAAAAAAAGAATTCCTGTGGTGGGCTCAGGCCTGTCAGATAAACAGTGGATTGCCTTTCCACAAACCACATCCAAGCCAGACCATCACCACGGACGCCTCAGACCTAGGCTGAGGGGCGCACATGGAAGACAAGTGCATACAAGGCCTATGGTCCCAAAGCCAGCTGAATCTACACATAAATCTAAAGGAGATGCTGGCAGTGAACCATGCAATCCAGGCATTCAGACCATTCCTCCAACAAGGTCACCTGCTGATAAGGACGGACAATACCACAGTGATGTGGCACATCAACAAACAGGGAGGTACACACTCATACCCCCTATGCCGGATGGCAATGGACCTGTGGAATTTGGCCCTGGATCTCAACTTTCAACTGCAGGCCAGATTTGTACCAGGAAAAGAAAATTCACTAGCAGACACCTTAAGCAGAACTACCACGGATGCTGCATCCAGATATCTTCAAAACCATTACAATGAAATGGGGAATGCCAGAGATAGACCTGTTCGCCTCCCCACACAACCACCAATTGAAGAAATTCTGCTCAAGAGTATACCACCCACTTGCCTGGAGGGTGGACTCCCTTTCCTTCAGCTGGAAAAACCTGACAGCATATGCATTTCCACCTCTTCCTTTGATTTACAAAGTCCTACTGAAGATCAGAGAGGAACAGCCAAAGGTAATCCTGATAGCTCCAGACTGGCCAAGACAACATTGGTACCCGCTACTGAGAAGCATGTCTCGGGCACACTCATGGCCTCTACCTCTATGTCCATTACTTCTAACTCAGAACAACTACAAGACCCTGCATCCAAACTTGAAAACTGCAGCTAACTGCTTGGAATATTGCATAAAACAAAATCAACCAGATTTGTCTCAGAGGGTTAAGGACATTATCCTGGAGGCTCGAAGACCCTCCACAAGGAAAACATATTCAGCCAAATGGAAAAGATTCCTCATTTGGAGTGCAGCAAAGGGAGAAAATGTCTCATTGGCAAACATAGCACACATCCTGGAATACTTAGCAGAACTGTTCCACAATGGCCTATCCTACTCCTCCATTAAGATTCATGCATCAGCAATTTCAGCAGAGTACAACATGGATCCGCCTGTCTTCTCTCATCCTCTACTCAGGCAGTTCTTGAGAGGAATCAAGAACGTAAAGCCTCCAAGGAAACCACCTCTACCTGCATGGGATCTCAACTTTGTGCTGGAAAAATTAACACTTCCCCCTTTTGAACCAGCAGCAACAGCAGACTTACAGTACTTATCTTGGAAAACTGCATTCCTGCTAGCAATCACTTCAGCAAGGAGGGTATCTGAGCTACAGGCATTAATGGCAGTCCAGCCTTTCCTTATCTTCCATCAGGACAGAGTGTCTCTGAGAACTAATCCTACTTTTATGCCAAAGGTGGTCTCCAGGGTATCATTGAACCAAGCTATTCATTTACCTACATTCTTCTCCAACCCACAGAACAGGGGAGAAAGACTACTACACACCTTGGATGTGCACAGACAATTGCGCTACTATCTGGACAGAACTAAGGTCAGCAGAAAAGCAGACCAGCTTCTGGTAGCATATGCAACAGGAGTGCAAGGAAAAGCAATTTCAAAACAGACAATCTCAAAATGGATAGGAAATTGCATTAGATTCTGCTACTCTTTTCATGGAAAGACAACTGAAAATATCAGGCCTCACTCCACAAGAGCTACAGCCACCACTACAGCTTTCGTACGAGGAGTGGCTACCAAAGACATTTTAGAAGCTGCTACTTGGAGCTCCGTGCATACATTTGCCAAGCATTATAATTTTCCTTTATACTCCAGATCCCGAGCAGGTTTTGCAACTGCTGTTTTGCAAGGGATCTTAACTACACCATCATTATCTTAGTGCCTCCTCCCCCAGTTTGGCTATGGTATTCTACCCATATGTTACGACTGCAGATGCATCCTTGAAGGACATAGTACAGTTTTGTACCTACCATAAATGTAGATGTCCGATAGGTATGCATCTGCAGTCAGGATTACCCACCCTCCTTCCCCTCTGTGATATTCCTAGGGTACTTACCCCTCTTTTAGCTAGCTGGGGGAATCTATTATGGTGTATTTGTTTGTATGTATATCTATATATGTATATATATTTTGCTCTCTACTGTTTGGAATTATCTGCATTTATCCAAATTTAGCCTTCTTAGAAGGCACCTGGCATCTGGGGCAAGAAACACTGAGGAAAATGGCATCGGCTGATGCCTTTATACCCCAGCAGCTATGACGTCGGGTGAAGTGCGACATCAGCCGAGGCCAGACCCAGACTTTGGAATCCGGCCAACCGAAGGGCTGCCTGAGGCAGGACAACCCATATGTTAGGACTGCAGATGCATACCTATCGGACATCTACATTTATGGTAGGTACAAAACTGTACTTTCTGAAGATTCTAGGGACCATGGCTTCTACCATACTACTAATGCCACTAGCCAGACTACACATTCTTCAGTGGCTCCTGTCGTCCCAGTGGTCCTTCCAACAACTGCCCTTAACTCATCACATTTTAACAGATTCTTGCAAGAAGGACCTCAATTGTTGGATTCAACCCAGTCAGTTAACCACGTGCACTCCATTTGTCCCTTGTCAACCCGTTGCCACTCTGACCACGAATGTCTCACAGATGGGGGGGGAGGGCATTATCTAGGCAGGACTGTCCAGGACACATGGCAAGATCATGAGGCTCACCTGCATATCAGTGTTCTAGAGATGAGGGCGGTGCTCCTGGCGTTGCAAGCGCTTCACAACCTTCTTCCTCTTGGGACAATTGCAATACAATCAGACAACATGTCGACAGTGTGGTGTCTCAACAAACAAGGCAGAACCAGAACATACTCACTCTGTTGAAAGGCCATTTGGGTTTGGAAATGGGCACTATCTTCCCAGCGTTTTCTGGTGGTGACGCACATCCCGGGGACAACCAACGTGATAGCCGACAAACTCAGCCGGGCAATTCTGATACCTCATGAGAGTGGTCTCTGAAGCAGGAATTAGCGGAGCAGATTTTCCACAGATGGGGACTGCCTTGCTGTGATCTCTTTGCCAACCCAGTCAATGCCAAATGCAGCAGCTATTTCTCCATCATCCCCCTTCCAGGGGAGTGACCGAGAGATGCACTTGTTCACGATTGGCCTCTGGGTCTCCTTTATGCTTTCCTTCCCTTTCCTCTCATATCCAAGGTGATTCAGAAAGCGAAACAGCTGGGAAGCAAACTGATCCTCATTACTTTTTACTGGCCTTGACAAGTTTGGTTCCCCTTTCTCTGGCCTCACCTATTAGACGATCCATGGACTTTGGACCCAGTGCCAGATCTCTTGACACACGTCAGGCTCGCTTCACCCCAGCCTACACATACTCAATTTGACAGCTTGGCTGCTCCAGTTCTATCCCTAATCAGGCTTCACGATTTCTCACCCTCCGTGACTCATATCCTTGCATCTTCTCATAAACCTTCCACTAGGAAATTATATTCCAGCAAATGGAGGAGGTTCTCTATCTGGGCTGAGGAGAGGAATGTTGACCCTTATACTGCTTCTATTCTGGTGGTTTTGGAATTCTTGTCTGAACTTTTCTACCAGGGATCTCTGGCTGCCACAATCAGGGTTCAATTGGCAGCGATTTCTAATTTTCAACTAGGTCTACAAGATTCTAATCTGATGTGTCACATAGGTTGCGCAAGACCTTCCTTAAAGGTGCCACTTTAAGACCTCCCCTTCAGGAACCGGTTGCTTCATGGGACTTGAATTTTGTTCTATCCAAATTAATGTCTCCACCCTTTGAGCCAGCTCATTCGTCTGCTTTGAAATTTCTGTCTTGGAAAACTTTGTTTCTGGTGGCATTCACATCTGCTAGACGAGTGTCAGAGTTATAAGCACTGTCTGTCAAACCCCCTTATTTGATATTTCACAGAGTTTCTCTTCATACTAATCCATCCTTTGTCCCCAAGGTCTGTTCCCATAACACTTTGAACCAATCCATAGAGCTTCCGGTGTTCTTCCCTAATCATTCCAATGCAGCTGAATACAGGTTTCATCAGTTGGATGTTCATAGACAATTATGTTTTTATTTGCAATATTTGGAATTCAGGAAGTCAGACCAATTATTTATTTCCTTCTCTGACTCCAGATTAAGTCTCCCAGTTTCCAAAGTGACCCTTTCTAATTATATCTCTAGCTGTATAGCTTACAGTTACAATTCTGATGGTAGGCCTTTACCTTTCAAAATTTAAGGCTCATTCCACGAGATCTCAGTCTACTTTTGCAGCCTTTCAAGCGAAGGTCCCACTTGATAATATCTGTGCAGCAGCAACTTGGGCTACCCCTCACACGTTTATTACTCATTACAAATTGGATTTGACCTCCAGGGTTAGAGCATCCTTTGGTTCCACGGTACTCGGGAGTATTTTTCCTTGAGCCACCCAAGAATAAGGTGCTAGGGATGCTGTCCCATGTGCAAGAATGAAGGTGAGATAGGACTACAGAACATAAAGAAGTTATGTACTCACCATAACGTTCCATGTTTGTAGTCCATCTCGCCCTTCATTCTTACGAACCCACCCTCCTACCCCCAATCTGGAAGGATCTGGAGACAGAAAATTGTTATTATTATTAAGTGGAGATTTTATTATTGGGTTCTTTCTGCATTTTTTTTATTTTTTCTCTTTAGTTAGCACCAAACAAGATTTGGGGATTGTACTGGTGCACCATGGGATACCTACCTAGCTACAAGCCAACTAGAAGACCTTGAGCTTGTAAAAGGCCGAGTTGGAGCCGAGGATTGACTTCGAACCCCATGTGTAAGAATGAAGGGCGAGATGGACTACAAACATGGAATGTTATGGTGAGCACATAACGTCTTTTTCTGGCTAATGGCATTAGGAAGGGCTTGATTCTATATAGTGAGCCAAGTTTTTTATTAACTGTTTTAATAGTTTTATTGATATGCAGATCAAAGTTAAGGTCATTATCTATTATAACTCCTCTAACAGTTTGGTTGAAGAATCTGGGGAAATAATGGTGCTGTTGTTGGATTTTAATGTAAAGGTTATAGGGGCAGATCTGTGAGTTGGGGAGAAAAGCAGCAGTTTGGTTTTGTTAGGATTTAACATGAGACGATGGTTAAGGAGCCAATTTTCAACTGTGTTAAAAGTATTTTGGAATAGAATCTGCAACTCTGTGGGTGAAGTGTCTGAGCATACTAAAGTGGAGTCATCCGCATATTGAATGCATGTTGCATTTGGGATGACCTTCTACAAATCATTGATGAAAGTGGAAAATAATAGTGGACCTAGTATGGAGCCTTGGGGTACTCCAAGGGTGATGATTAAAAGGGTGGATAGTTTGCTCTGCCATAGGACAGCCTGTTGTCTACCACTAAGATATGATTGAAACCATTGGATGGCCTGTTCCTCTAGGGAGATGGATTTCAAAGTGTTTTTGAGTATTTGGTGGTTTATCATATCAAAGGCTTTTGAAAGATCAAGAAAGATGGCAGAAGAAAGTTTATTATTGTTTCAATGTTGGTTAATGACTTTAGAGAAGGAGAGGAGGGCTGAGGTTGTACCATGGAATGGTCTAAAGCCATGTTGGGTGTTGGCTAGAAGATTATTATGGATAAGATGGTTCAGGAGTTGATTGTGGATGCATATTTCCATAATTTTAGCCAAGGGTGACAGAATAGCTATGGGTCTATAGTTTGAAAGTTCAGTAAAGCTGCTCCCTTTATGGAGCAGGATGACATGGGATATCTTCCAGATGGAGGGAATGGACGCTTCATTTATAGTTCTATTGATCAGGATAGTAATGGGGTATGCCATAGCATCTGCAGCGTTTTGTAGATATTCTGCAGAGAGGAGATCAGCTGACAGGGTGGTAGGCTTTAATTTTTTAAGTAATTTTCTGACCAAAGATGTGCAAACTGGCTTGAAGTTAAAGGGGAGTTGGGAGCCACGTGTAGTGGCTAGAGAATATGGGCACCCAGAAGATAATTGGTTAGCTAGGTTCTGGATGGTTGTTGTAAAGAAGCTGTTAAAGGTATTGGCAATTTCTGCTTGGGGTTTGGGTTAGAATCCAAGGGGGTAGGAGTGGAGGACAGTCCTGGACTAAGGAGCTTGTTTATACCTTCCCAAAACTTTTGTGGCTTGTTTTGGTGTTTTCCTGTAGATGACAGTAATAGGTTTTCTTGTCTAATGGTGTGGATTTTTTGTTTCATTTCTTAGCTGTCTGTATCTAAGTTGATCTATGGGATTTTTTGTGGTCCGCGAAGTGGCCCACTCCCTATTTCTAAGTAGCATTTTATGTCTGGTTTCTTTTGAGAGCAACTTTTGTTTTGGTTCTAATAGTCCGTGCTGGTGTATGGGTGTCAAGGAGGGATAGGAATTTGGTATTAAAGTAATTTGCTGCTACTTCAAGTGGTAATTGCTTCAGAACTGACCAATTGCAAGATTTGAGTTAATTTTGGAAATGTGTTGTTGTGTCTTTCGGCTTTTCCCAGTTAGGGGTCGCCACAGCGGAACTCCGGTCCGCTAATGATTGGCAGTAGATTTTTACGTGCCGAGTTGCCAGCGCTGACGCACAACCTTCAATGAAGGTACGCCCATTAACGCACGTCTCCACACAGAAGATGCTCTAGCTGAGAATCGAACAGGACAACGTTGTGAGGCGACAACGCTACCGCAGCACCACCACTGCTCAGTTGAAATTCTTATTGTTCCTTATTGTTTTAAAAATGGACTGGTTGTGGATATCAGCTTTTTGCCTGATTAAATAGGTGAGGAGGTGATCACTTACATCATCAGGCAGGGTCCCACTCTTGTATTTGAGGGGATGGGTGTTAACAAGAATCCAATCCAGAATACTTGCTTTATTGTTGGGTTTACTGATCCTAGTGGGGGAGGATATGCCCTGTGAATATGTGATGAGTGGGGGGTTCTGAGGAACACATGTTCCAGTCTATGTTGAGGTTTCTTGGGGGTAATTGCTGGATAACCAATGTAGGATATCTTCAAGGGTATTTGTTATTGCCTGGGGGAATATACACACAAACAAGATTTATACATTTGTTCTTATTAATGTGAAGCTTAGTGATAAGAATTTCAGCATTGCCAAACGGGGATGTTTGCAGGGCATTATTGTCAAGCATGGATTTGTACAGTACACAGCTACCCCACCTCCCTTTCTGTTGGTTCGATCAAGCCATAGGATGCTATAGCCTGGTGGTATAACTTCTTTATCTGAAGTAGAAGGTTTTAGCCAGGTTTTCCATAGGACATAGTATGTCTGGGTAAAGAGGATCTAAGAGGGCATGTAGGTGTTGAATCTTATTTACACTTCTGATATGTAGATGACTGATCAAGAGTGAGTTTGGGGGTTTGTCTAAGATTTGTGTAGTAGTGGGACAGTTAGTAAAGGACCTAGAGCCAGTGAATGAGGATGGCCAGGATTTGGGTGGATATCTCCATCCATTGTCAAGTTGCATTGTAATCTGGTCGTGAGCTTCCAGATTTTAATTAATAGACTTTGGTATCTTTTGGTTTCATATCTTGTTCTAATGGGATGCTGATACCTAGTAAGTCCTTTTTTAATTTCATGTTCTTTTTTGACAACCCTTTTGAAACATTGCTGTTAAGGAAACAGAAGTTTCTTTCTTTGTACCCAGTACAAGTCAATAGAAGTGCTACCCCAGAAGTAAACCAGGAGCGCAGGCAGTTGAAAAATTCACTATATTCTTACCTTCATTGTAGTCTCATAGGCACATTAATCCATCTCAAAAATGTACATTCAAAGTAGAAAAACACCAGGTTAATTTTGAACAGTCTTGTCAGTACCCACATATACCTGGGTATGTAAGTGGCTATTGGTCCACTGACCCCTAAAGTGCTTTTAGTTCACTTACTGCTTATTTACTAGAAATGCTTCACTACATGTATGTGGCCTTCTCCTTTTCAACATAGTCTCACTGCCAAATCTCTGCCATTTTGGGTCTCAAGATAATTATCATTAATTACCTGTAACTCTGCTTGGTAATCATCATGTCTTGCATCATTTTGTGAAATACATACTGGAAAAATGAATACAAAAGGTGATGCTTTACCTTTTTAATGTGGCACACACTCATTAGTAATTGAAACAGATCTTTGTATTCAAGTTTATAGATTGTAATCACTCATAACAGACATTTGTCCCAAATTTGATACACCTTGTTTTGGTGCCATAACAAAGCCAACAACTGTTCTTTTATCTTAAAGAATTTAAATCTCACCAAAATATACTTGGACCTATTTAGTTTTTGTTTTAGTTTGTCACATGTAATCCACTTCATTCTTAAAGTCTAGTTTAAAGTTTAGTGATACAGTTACCTTCTTCCACCTCTTTAGGAACTTCTAATAATGTGAATAGTCAATCCAATGTTCTCTTCTGTCCATCTCATCCAGTGGGGATATCTGATTCACTCTGACAGGAGGCTAGCAAAAACAGACTATGGCTCCAAAGCTTAAAATCCTTTCCTATAATACCCTGTACCACCCAGTCTCCCCAGATCTTGTTTGCAGCTCTTGGTGATGGATGTGGTCTCTGGGGCACTTCTTCAGGTAAGATATTTGTAGTGTTTTTCCCTTCAGGTTTAGCTAGGTGCTGATTTTTTTCTTTCTTTTTTTTTCTCCTCCTTTTGTTTATAAAAGAAGGTAATTTTGCAGTGTGGTAGATGTTTGGTTTGTGGTAGAGAGTTCTGGGTAATTTGACTCTAGCATGTCTGCAGGGATTATAACTTCTTTCCTGCCTTTTTTGGTATCTGGTTGTTTGGTTGTGTGTGGTAGGTGTAGACTGCATTTGTCATTGACTGAAATGACCTCCGGTTCTAAGAAGTTCATCAGTTGTGGTCACTAGCTGCCCTGTCAGGACTCTTATGATCAATATCAAAGTAAACTTTTATTGTCATTTAGATCCACACGCGTGCAGCCTATTGCTTCGAGCTTAGTATGCAGACAAAAAAAACATATAAAAAAGTATATGAATAAACAGTCCACAAAGGAGCAAAACAATGAAGAGGAAAAATACTTGAGTAAAAAATCCCATACGCTGAAAAATACAGCATAAATCAAACGTGGGCCACAAAAATCAAGAGTTGGTTAAAAACTGGTTTATTACTGCAGAGGTTAGCGCTTTCGCAAGTAGCTTCTTCAGACCATATACAAACAACAACATTCATTAGCCATTTAAATACCTAAAAAGGCGGGAAAAGTATAATTCTTAAAGGTATATCCATTCAAATAATAATGTTCAAGGACAGCAATGATTCAAAATATATAAACAGCAATAAAAGACTACAATGAAATATATCACTGTAAAGTTAAAATGTAGCTCACATCAATTCATCTAAAATATACAATGTACCTATAAAAACTAACATTAAGATATAAAAGGAACGTGGTGATGTGATCATGAACACCAGATAAACATTATTTCTTGTGTCCTAACCTCCTCATTTTCAGTAGTGG
Source organism: Protopterus annectens (assembly GCF_019279795.1). NCBI lineage: Eukaryota > Metazoa > Chordata > Ceratodontiformes > Protopteridae > Protopterus > Protopterus annectens. The sequence continues at coordinate 260,561,486 of NC_056735.1, read as the reverse complement.
ACGTAGAGGGACCTTCCCATTAAGCCCAGGAGGCACATCTGATCTGAACTTGATGATCCAATGTGTCTCTCTGGCTTCCGTATATGTTTCAACATCCCCTCTCCTATGGGACCTCAAAATCTGTTCTAATATTCTAAACCTAAAGCTATGTCCCTCTCCTTCAACATGAATGTGTTTCGCAAGTGCGTTAAACATGTTACCTTTCCTAATGTGGTATACATGTTCACGAATCCGGTCCCTAAGGCATCGGTTCGTCTTACCAATATAAAACGCTGAGCATCCTTCACAGGATGCCATGTATACCACATCTTTCGATTTACAAGTCCCACATGCCCGTATCATATGTTCACCTAATCCAGATGGATGAATAAAAACTGGATCAATCAAAATGTACGAGCAAAAATTACAACTATTACATAGTCTTGAAAATGGTGGACCATTATCAACTCCTGACAGTGTGTTCCTAGGGTAACATAAGAGACTCTTAAGATTTTTCTTATTTTTATAAATAAATTTTGGTCCATCCCCTATCATTTCCCTGATTTTGGGATCCACTGATAACACATGCCAATGTTTAGCAAAGATATCTTTAATAGAAATATACTGGAAAGGATACTTGTTGGTTAGATCCAAAAGAATTACTAGATCCACCCCCATCACCACGTTCCTTTTATATCTTAATGTTAGTTTTTATAGGTACATTGTATATTTTAGATGAATTGATGTGAGCTACATTTTAACTTTACAGTGATATGTTTCATTGTAGTCTTTTATTGCTGTTTATATATTTTGAATCATTGCTGTCCTTGAACATTATTATTTGAATGGATATACCTTTAAGAATTATACTTTTCCCGCCTTTTTAGGTATTTAAATGGCTAATGAGTGTTGTTTGTATATGGTCTGAAGAAGCTACTTGCGAAAGCGCTAACCTCTGCAGTAATAAACCAGTTTTTAACCAACTCTTGATTTTTGTGGACCACGTTTGATTTATGCTGTATTTTTCAGCGTATGGGATTTTTTACTCAAGTATTTTTCCTCTTCATTGTTTTGCTCCTTTGTGGACTGTTTATTCATTTAGTTTTTGCTTTTGACACTGGAGCATTAACCCCGAGCGGACGTTTTATCACTTGGATATAAAAAAGTATAACAAAATAAATACAAAAACAGAACTACAGACTCTATATTTAACATTAAGACAAAAACACAACTACAGATTCTATGTATGATATTAACATTGACACTACACAAGGACATAATTACAGTTTTTGTATGTCTGCCTATAGCAGGACTTAGTGTTGCACAGTAGGTGCTGCACTTAGAGGCTTTGAACAGTGGTAGATTTGTCCATTGCACTGATTGTAGCTTGTATTTCAAGTTATTGCACAAAAGTAAAAAGCATTCAGTGTGCTATTGCACAAGTGAGAGAACTTAGTAATGACTTATTACACTTTAAGAAAACAATATTTCCTTCAGCCTGTGTGGTCACTGACTAGGTGATCTGTTGGCTTGCCTTACTACTCATGTTTAATAGTCTGATGGCCTGAGGAAAAAAGCTGATGTGAAGTTGTTAAATCTCGCCATTTATTCTTATACGTGGGATCGGCTCAGAGTCGGCCGCTTTACTAGCTAAAGATCTCAGAATAGCTCGAGGCCAGGCCACCTATCCCATGATGCTCTCCATCCTACCCCAGATCTAATTTGCCGCTGCAACTGATCGCAAGGTCTACGGAGAGCTTGGGCCAGTAGAGTTTATTTTCTTATTATTGACCTAAATTTTGCAAACGATTTTTCTTAAAAACTTAGGATATTTAGCTTATTCAACCTTCTGTAAGGTTTTAGGCAGTTAGCCTCTTTTTTCGTTGGTGTATATTGTTATTTATGGAGCAGTTTGCTCTAGGCCTTTGGCCATTTTCTTTTCTTACTTGGTAAATTCTGCTTAGAATTAAGATTACAGAGCAGTTTGTGCTCAGCCTTTGGCCGTTTTATCTTTATCAGTACAGTTCAAGTTTGAAGTTCACTTTTAATGTTACTACCCAATCCTTTTGAAGTAATATAGTAATAGAGTGTGTGTGTGTGTGTGTGTGTGTGTGTGTGTGTGTGTGTGTGTGCTTTCTGCGTTCCATATGTAATTCAGATGGTGTAAAATACTGAACCTTTCTTTTCCCTAGCTGTGCAGGGACCTTATTTCTGAGTTCGGTTTATGCAGATTGCTGTTGCCTTTGTGCTTTTGTTTAGATCGAAGTTGATTGGGGCTCTGACAACTTATATTGTAGCCAATATGGCAGATCAGAAGGAAAAACAGAGGTCTGGCTTCAAGAAGTGTAATTGTGGGCAGAAGATGTCCATCACTGATGGACACATTGTGTTTATTGTTTGGGGGCTGTACACCTTCAGGAAGATGGCTCTATCTGCCACTCCTTCAGCAGTAGGGTCTTGCTAGAACGGCGAAGGGAGTTGGTAGATAGAGGCTTTTTGAAGCCTGACTTCCAAGATTTTTTTATATAAGGCTGATCAGACCTCCAAATCCTTGAAGGGGTCAAAGTCTTCGAAGGTGTCTTTGGAGCCAAGGTCATCGGCTCCTAGTCCTTGTGAAGGCACGGTCGCCAGCAACGCAGTCTTCGGAGCCGTGCTCTGAACAGATTCCTTGGAGCTGGTCCCCGGTTTGGCTACTGATCTCACTCTGAAGTCACCAACCATTAGATCTGTGGCATCTTTGGCTCCTTCAACCCGTTTATCGAGGACCCTTTCTGATATCTTTGTGGATCGCGTGGTGCAGAGGCTTTTAGAGAACCTGGCATTGGCAAAATTACTATCTGCTTCGTCCCAATTGAGTTCGAAGCCCGAGACGATTCCACTGGCTGTGACTACTCCTCAGCTGAGCAGGACCTTCGGAGCCGGAGGAGGAGGATCTAATGATTGTGGAGCCCTCGGAGCAGAGGCCTGTCCCAGTGCCTTTGGCTCCTTCAACCCTGACTTCTTCGGTTCTGTTGGAAGAGTCTCTGAGCTGACACTCTCTCGTCGGCTCTGCAGGGGAGAGTCGAACCAATGTGTCTGTTCCGACCCTTCCACTCTGGGCTTTGGCGCAGATGAGATTGGCTCCGTCCTCTGGTTTGGAGCCCACTGTCTCAGCCAGGGAGGCTGCTGTCTTCTTTGGAACCGATGGCTTCCTCGGGTTGAGGCAGCAGTGCCTTCGATGCCATGAGGAGGGTTATGTCTTCTAAGACACTCGCATCGTCAGATTCCTCCTCTTCCTCCCCTAAAGTGCAGAGCTCTGTCTCTACACCACACGTTCCTGTCAAGCGTCGAGACCCAGAGCCTCAGGTACCCCCATTGGGTGACTGCTGCTCTACTGAGACTTCACCAGAAGTCCCAACTGATGAAGTTCCCAGAAAGAGATTATGCAAGAGGAGACATATAGATTCCCCTCAGGAATCTTTGACATCAGACACCAACTTAGAGGATTCAGAAGGGTCCCCACGGTCCCCCTCGGAGGATATCTCCTATGCGGATATCCTGGAAGTCCTAAAGCAGAGAGGTGACTTGGCAGTCCGTTAGCGGATGAGTCGGTACTCCTGAAGGCCTTTAGGCCTCAACCCTCCACCTCCTGGGTGACTCTGCCCTTCGACAAACTAATGGATTTTGTCACTCGAAGGGTGTGGGAGTCTCCTGATTTCATGGAACCGGTCCCTTGGAGGCCTAATAAATTTATCACCTCCCCCTAAAACCAGGCGTTTCTCACAAAGGGAGTCCCCGTTGATGCCATGGTGGTGGCAGCGGCCACCAAGAAAGAGATGTCAGAAGCCTCTTCCTCTGTCCATCCCCCTAATAGAGACTCTAGGATGATGGACAGATACGAGAAACGCATCTTTAGTTCTGTAACATTTGCCATGAGATCGCTTAACTATTTAACCCATTTCACCCATCTTCAACAAGATGATCTCAAAGAGCTTGGAGATACTCTAAAGGGCAACACAGATGATGCTGTCTCTGAGAAGGTGACAGCACAGCTTAACACCCTTAATTCTATTGTGAACTTCTCCATGCAACTCATTTCTTATGCAGTCGATGGATTGAGCCGAGCAGCAGGTTCAGCGATAGCTCTGCGGAGACCATCCTGGATGCGCTTATGCTCCTTTGCAGAAGCCTTCAAGTCGTCTTTTGTCAACACCCCATTTAATGGCTCTTCCTTTTTTGGGCCCAAAATCAAGGAGACTCTCGCAAGGTGTGAGCAGGAGGGAAAGACTATATCTGTCGTAGGAGTCTGTTTTTTCACCCCTACTAGACCATACCCCAAAGGGCAGAAAGGTGGGAAAATGTTCCGAAAGTCCCAAGGAGCTTTCCAGAACATACGTAGTGAACCCCCCATCCAGGGGCAGAGGAGGGGGCAATTATGGAAGATGCCTCCCTGGTGGCAGAGGGGGTTCGCAGAACCAGGGTGACAGGGAACAGTTCCTTAGCAAGCCCTACCAGCGCTCCTGAGAGGAGGCCCGACTATCCTGCTCTGGAGGCAGTCAGGGGTTGCTTGGCTTTGTATCCGGATGCCTGACTAGGAATTACAACAGATTCTTGGGTACAAAGCATAGTTACCAGAGGATATTTCATTCCATTTCTACGAAAGCCGCCTGTTGGCACAAAAATCCCGGATGTTCCACCCAGTCTCGGGGATCAAGCAGCCATAAAAGTCTAGAGGCTGCAGGAAAAGAGTCATCCAGCCAGTCCCAGCAGACCAGATAGGATCTGAAACTTACTCCAGATTCTTTTTAGTTCCAAAGAAGTCGGGGGACTGGAGACCAATCTTGGATCTCAGCAGACTCAACACATTTGTAAAGAAGTAGTTCTGGATTGTCACGCTTCAGTCTATCCTCCCATTCCTCGGAGTGGGCAATTGGATGTGCTCCATAGATCTCAAGGATGCGTACTACCACATAAGAATGGCCAGTCCATCCAGAGATCATCTGCGTTTCCGGCTGGGACCCAGACACTACCAATTCAGAGCACTGCCCTTTGGACTCTTAACAGCTCCCAGAGTGTTTACCAAATGCATGGCTGTAGTTACGGCTCACTTGAGACGTCTAGGATTCCGAGTGTTTCCATACCTGGATGATTGACTCCTACTGCTGCCTCCAGGCATCAACTAATTCTGTCCAGGGATCACACACTCAACTTCTGCTCTCAGCTAGGCATCACTATCAATTTCGAAAAATCTGTGTTGTCGCCATCACAGCATATATCCTTTATCGGAGCAGAACTAGACACTACCACCACAATAAGTTTACCCCTGGACAGAATCACCTCTTTATGGACTCTGGTCTCAGACATTCTGCAGAGGAAAAAAGTACCGGCCCATCAGGTTCTAAAACTCCTAGGCACCATGACAGCTACTCTCATAACAGTTCCTTTGAGACAAATGCACATGAGGATCCTCCAATAGTTACTGTTCACCCAGTGGACATACCAACAGCTTCCCATGTCGTCTTTAGTCTGATTATGGACTCTTGCAAGAAGGATCTTCGCTGGTGGTTGACCAGCCATCAGCTTACGATGGGTCGTCCATTTGTTCTCCCCCCTGCCATTGGCCACTGTGACCACGGACACTTCCCTGATAGGATGGGGGGGACTATTTCACGGAAGTACTGCCCAAGGCACCTGGTCGGACACAGAGTCGCAGTTGCACATCAGTGTTCTGGAGCTGGGAGCGGTGTTTTTGGTGTTGCAGCACTTTCACTACTCTCTACCTCTAGGGACGATTGCCATACAGACAGACAACATGTCTGTTGTCTGGTACATCAACAAACAAGGAGGAACCAGGTCTTACCCCCTGTGTCGAGAGGCCTTGAGAATTTGGCAGTGGGCTGTGTCCACCAGGCACTTTCTGATTGCAACGCATATCCCGGGGAAATCCAATGTAATAGCGGACAAACTGAGCAGAGCCATTCTGTTACCTCACGAGTGGTCCCTCAAGAACCATATTGCGGAGAAGATTTTCTGCAGGTGGGGCCAGCCTTGCTGTGACCTGTTTGCATCCCCTATGAATGCCAAATGCAGAAGCTACTGTGCCCTAAATCCCCCACTAGGGGACAACCCAAGGGACTTGCTCATACACGATTGGCCCCCGGGACTCCTGCATGTCTTCCCTCCTATTCCCCTGATTCCCAATTTCTTGCAGAAAGCCAAAGCTCTTAGCAGGACGGTAATCTTAATAGCCCCACTTTAGCCTCATCAGATTTGGTTCCCCTTTCTCCGACCCTGAAAACTGGGGGAACCTTGGATTCTGGACCCAGTTGCAGACCTTCTGACACATTCGTCAGGGGACCCTCCACCCCTCTCTTCATTCCCTCAGACTGACAGCTTGGCTGCTCCAATTCCCTTCCTAGCCAGGTCACATGACTTTTCTTCGGAGGTACAACACATTCTTGTATCTTCCCATAAAGCTTCTACCAGAAAGTTATGCGCTAGTGAATGGAAGCATTTTGCCATTTGGGTTTCTCGTAACAACATGTCGCCCCTATTGCTAGTATTCTGGAATTTCTCTCTAAACGTTTTCAAGAAGGTGCTGCAGCTGCCACAATTAGAGTACAGTTGGCTGCCATCTCAAATTTTCATATTGGAACTGAGGGTTCTAACTTAATGTCGCACAGATTGTGTCAGGCCTTCCTTAAGGGCACCATTCATCTCAGGCCTCCTGTTAGACAGCCATTTACTTCTGGAATCTAAATTTTGTTCTGTCCCGTATTATTCTTCCTCCCTTTGAGCCTGCATTGTCTTGTCAATTAAAGTTTCTATCCTGGAAGACTATTTTCTTGGTGGCCATTACTTCAGCACGCAGGGTATCTGAGCTACAAGCCCTTTCTGTCAAACCACCGTATTTGATGTTTCATCGCAACAGGGTTTCACTGAGGACTAACCCCTGAGCTTGTCAGTGGCTTTCGTGTGAGAATCCGTTTCTATGGATCACCTGTCATGGTTACCACCCCATAACCAGAGTTGTCACCCCACTCAGTTCTGGTCTCCCTCTATTCAGGGCCAGGATTTGGATAGGCCATTACACCAGCCCACCAAACTGTCTTCTCTGTCTTCAAGGTCTGCTAGATCTTCTAAAAGCTTTAGGGATGTTATTTTTGGACTAGATGATCTGGGCCTAAAGACATTGTCTTGGATCATTTCCCCCCCTTTGCTCTGAGAGTGGAGAGAGTGCTGGCCCTCTCACTCCCTCTCTGGTTTCTCCTTCACTTCTTCACATTTCAGATCTGATTGTTCTGGATCTGACTCCTACCCTCGGGGTTCCTCCATCAGCACTGACTACTTGGTTGCTTTAGGCTCTCAGTGACCTTGATGCATTTGATTCAAGTGCTTTTTTGAAGCAGTCTGCATTCCAGAGGTGGAAGGTTGTGACAGGGGGCACTGGTTTGACTCTGAGGTCTTAGAGTCATCCCTTCCTCTTAGGGCCTCAGCCTTGGATAGCTCGGCTCTGGTCTCTGCATTGGATCTGGCTGGCATGGTAGTCAAGGTTGGTGCTCCCCTGAGGTCTTTGGATCCAAGGAGGTGTGTCCTCAGTTGTCCAGCCTCAGCATTGGTGTTTGTTCTTGAAAGGATTCTTTCCTATTCGGAGATTAGTGATTCTCACTCCATGTCTGATCCACCCCGGATCTCGCGACTCCCTGAATCTTCCCTTGTGCATCATTTTTCTTCAGGAATAGCCTGCTTCACAAAGCCTTGAGCAGCCCCAGGCTGGGGGCTCTCCTGAGGATTCTTCTCCTCCATTTTTACTACCCACCCCGGAGGATCACAAAAGGCACTGGTGTAAGAGAAGGCACCTAGACTCCCCTCATGAATCCCTTGACTGATGATACTGACCTCGTAGGGGAACATTCCCTGAAATCTCCCTTTGATGACACTACATTTTGTGATCTACTAGAGCTGTTGAGACAGAGGGAAGGTTGGACAACTGAAGCCACATTACCTGAGAAGTCTGTGTTTCCTGAGGCTTGTGGTACCAGCCCATCAACTGCCTGGGTGGTACCTCTGCCAGATGCTGTCATTGATTTTAATGTATAGGAGGGCATGGAGAGATCTGGCCATGGTGGATCCTGTCCTTTGAAAGCTCGACAAGATTTTAGTTCCATTCAAAGACTGGGTACATTGGAGCAAGTTGCCTGTGGTCAATGCCATTGTAGTAGATGCAGCTACTAAAAAAAGAGGTTTCAGAGGGGAGGACTTCTGTCTATCCTCTGAGCAGAGAGTCATGAACATTGGGCAGATTAGAGAAGTAGTAGTATCGTTTAGCCACCTTTGCTGTCTGAGCTCTGAACTAGATAGCAAACCTGACTAATCTACAGAGAGACTTGGTAAAAGAGGTTACCAAGTCTGTAGAATTCCTGATGACAGTCAAGTCTCACAAGTCCATGGAGACTTGGTTGCCAACTATATTGTCATTTTCCAACATTATCTAATACAGATGATGGTGCAGCTGGGGCAGCAGGCATCAGCACATCAGTTTACTGTCATGCCTGGAATGATTTGTCTTCCTTTTTAAATACCCCATTTGATGGTTCCACCTTGGTTGGATCAAAGGTAAAGGACACAGTCACCATCAGCACACAGGATGACAAAATGCTGTCATCTCTGGGTGTCTGCTTTTCCACACCCAGAGGGGAGGCAAGCATTTGTTCTAAAAATCCCAGCAATTTGCTGCAAGTGAAAGTCCACCCCCCCCCCCCTTGGGCAGAGGGGGGGATTTCAGTGCATGTCATCATAGAGGCAGAAGCAGCTTGCAAAATCAGGATTTTAGGTGGCATTTCTCAGGCAAACCCTTTCAGCACTCCTGAAGGGTTGCCCAGCTGCTGCAGCATGGAATCAGTTGGGGGGTGCTTGGGTATCTGCCCTTAAGCTTTGGAGGATATCACCATAGATTCCTCGGCTTTGGGTCATCATCACTACAGGCTACAGTATTCTCCTTCAGGTGTTCCTAAAAAACCTTACTGGATGTCCCACTCTGGCATAGAAGGGCGGCAGTAGGAGAGATAGAAAAGCTGCTTGTAAAAAGAGTCATCAAGGAGGTACCACCAGACCAGAGAGAATCTGGGGACTGTTCAAGGTTCTTTTTGGTGCCAAAGAAAACAACAACATGAGATTCATATTTGGTCTTAGCAGGCTAAAGCTATTTGTCAAACAGACCAAGTTCCCGATGGTAATGGTGCAGTTCATTTTGTTTCTGATGAGTAAGGACAACTGGATGTGCTTAGCAGACCTCCAGCATGCCTTTTAGCACATAAAGACAATCCACAGGGCTTTTGTGCTTCCCACTGGGAGACATTCACTGTCAGTTTCAAGCACTGTCCTTTGATCTCACCAAACCACCCAGGGTGTTTTACTGAATGCATGGCAGTGGTAGCAACCCAGCTCAGGCTGTGGGATTTGAGTCTTTCCTTACATGGATGACTCTCTCATTATGGTGACTTCAGGGACATCGCTTGTCCAAGCAAGGGACTCCTTGCTTCACCTGTGCTTTGCCTTATGGATTACAGTGAATTTAGAGAAGTCCAAACTAGAGCCAGTTCAAGATCTAGAGTTTAAGCTGTCATCTGGACAGTTATCACTCAGGTTGTTACACATCCTCTTTCAAGATTGCCTTCCCTATATATTCAACCCTGTCAGGCTCTCATTCCTCAGAAGCCTCCTGCTTCTTTGACTTTTCATGTCCTAGGTTTGATGGCTAATGCCATTTCATTAGTTTTTGGACAGGTTTTAAATGAGAGTTCTTCATTGGACTCTCACTCTAGTGGTCTTTGAGGGCGAATCCAGTGGAGCAATCCCATAAGACTTATGGAGGTTTGTTGCTGTAACATGTCATGGCTGAGATTCAGTGTTGTGTTGGCAAGTTCCCCCTTTGTCCTTCCCCCACTCACAGCCATGCTAACTACTTAAGCCTCCCTTATGGGGTTCAGGAGGGGCATTTTAAGGGAAGGACAGTTCAAGGTACCAGATCCCAGTCAGAAGTCAACCTACACGTGTATGTTTTGGAGACTAGTAGTAGTTCTGGAGTCGTAGGAGTCGTAGGCTTTTCTTGACCGTCTCCCCAAAGGTGTGATACCCATCTAGACAGATAGTATAGTGGTTCCTTCGCATCTCAAAAAACAGAGCCTGATCTTGCCCTCTGTCGGGAGGTCATGAAGGTGTGGTAGTGGGTGATGTCTTCCCAACGCTTTTTTCTGTTAAGCAGCACAAATCCTGAGCAAATCAGCATACTAGTGGACTAGTTGAGTTAGAACCTACTGATGCCTCACTGGTCTCTCAAGCAGTCAGTGTCAGTGGATATTTTTAGTCATTGTGGCCAGTAACACCAAGTGCAGTAACATCTTTGCCTTAATCCCTCAGGTGGGATAGTCTCTAAGGGACTTTCTAGTCCATGCTTGTCCCCTGGGTCTCCTGTTATGCATATCCACTTACTTCCCTAATCGTTAAGCTCTTGCAGAAAGTAGCATAGTGCAAGCCAGCTGTGATCATCATAGCCCCCTTTTGGTCTAGATAGGTTTGGTTACCCTTCCTGTGGCCTCACCTGATTTACCACCAACTGTCTGGCAAGATTCACCCTGCTCTCACATGTGTTAAACTGACTGCATGGTTCCTCCACTTCCAGTGATGACCAGAAATTCCAGGCTGTCTTCTGGACTCATGCATATTATTTACTCTTCACAGAAGACTTCACCAGGAAATCCTGTGGCAGTAAATGGGGAAATGTTTAGTATTTGTGCTGCTTCTGATGGTCTATATCCCTTTTTTTAGTGCCTTTAGATGCAATTTTTGATTTAACTGGTGTTTTTTTATGCAGTGGCAAGTGACTCTATAAAAGTTTAGCTATTGTCCATTTCTGATTTTCATATTGGTCAAAATCATTTTCCTTGTAACTTCCCTGAGATTATCTAAAGCCGTCTTGAAAGGGGGCTTTTCTTTTCTGACCACCCTTTACAGGTCCAGTCCCTCTTTGGGATCTGATTTGTTTACTACAGGCTTTAATTAGAGATCTGTTTAAATCTGCTCTGGCAGTATGTTCAAAGTTTCTATCTTGGGAGACCATTTCCTCCATTGCAGTTACTTCTACCACTCAAGTGTCAGAACTTCAGCCTTTGTCATGTAAATCCATCCATCTATCCACAACCCCTTTTTCCCATTTTTGGATGAGGTCGGGTTGTCACTTCAACTAGAGTCAAGTTACACTGATCTCCCTTTTTTTAATTTTTCATAAAGATAGAGCATCTTTTTGGACTAATCCTGCTCTTTTACCCAAGGTGGCGTCTGAATCTAACTTAAATCAGTCTCTTAAATTAACAGTGCTTTTCTCTGAAGTTGGCTAATAAAGGGGTGTATATTCTTCACACTCTGGGTTTGCACTGGCAGTTAAGATTTGTTTACATAAAACCAAGATCATAAGGAGGTCTGGCCAACTTTTTGCATCTGTTTCCAAATCTAGACTGGAAGAGGAGTGTGTCTAAGATCACTTTTCCAGATGACTAGCTGACTGCATTTGTTATTTAAATAATGTCAAAGTCCTTGCCATCCAAACCCAAGGCTCACTCTATGTGGACATTGTCTACTTCAACAACTTTCTTTAGGTATGCATTGTTGGATAATATCCATTCAGCTATTTGGTATTCACTATAAGCAGTCAAGGTTGAGGGTTGCGTTTGGCACCACCATCCTACAGAATGTTGTTCTAGAGTGCCACCCATGTCCGCCTAGGTGGGGACTCTCTTCTATAGGTTGAGACATACGGAAAAGACTTCTTGTCCTTTGTATGTCTCAGCATTACCTCCTCAGTTCCCCTTCCAGATTACAAGCAGAAAATCTGTAAATAGCATAGGGCCTTGCAGGTCTTCCTGAAGTCCTCATGTGTTTGTCATTGTTACGTCTTTTTTGTAGAGTTTTTGTTTTATGGCTTGTTTAGAGGAGTCCATTGCATGAGGGACCAACTCTGTCTGAGGTGAAGGGCATTATGGGAGATGAGTTTGAGCTTTGGAGCCATAGTCTCTTTTACTGGCCTTGGATCTGACTAGATCCAATAATTCCATAGTTTGTGATGGCAAGAAGAAGACAACACATTTTTATGCTATGTTAATGACTTTTTTGTTTGATCTGCTAATTTTTCCTTCAACAGGTCCATGCTGATTGCAGTGCATCATTCTGGTCATGGAAATTTCTCACCACAAAGACTGTGGGTGATCAGTAACTAAAATATGCAAGCTCTTTGCTTTCGCTGTTTCTGAATTCCTGTTGTTCAGTAGTGCTATGAAACCATCCAATTGGTCCTTGAGCTCATTAAATGCAACTAACAGCTTATTCCATGGAACAGCATCACTAGAGTCTTGGCCATTTGTATAGACTTTTCCAGGAACATCAGCCACCATCCCATCTCCTTGTCCACTGCCACATGGTAGGCAACCATGTGTGGTCTTCTAGGAGAAATTGACTGTTTTTCAGATGTTTTCTTTGCAAGTTTCCTAAATTTAGGTCAGACCCCCCCCCCCCCCCAAATAGTAGCACTTAAATAAGAGTTTTGATGATTTGAGTTGGTTGTCTTGTTAAAATTTAGAAATGTGCTCAGAATGGTGCACTTGGTAAAATATCACATGCAAATAAATCCAGATGCAACGCCAATGATATATGCTTCAAAGTAAATACCTATAGTATTCTAAGTAGAAGTTGAACAGGAATTAGAGAAAAAGGAGAGCTTAGGTGTCCTTAAGAAGCAGAGGCAACAGAATTAGTGAATAGTATAATCATTGCTGTACAAAATGATTCAGATTTGTATTCATCTGAAATCTAAATAGAATGACTAAAGTATTGTTTAGTGTTTACTGCTGGAAAAGTGATGTCAGGAATGCAGAATACTATTTTTTATCCGTTCTACATAAATAAGGGTGTTTGATAGATAAAGATAGGTAAACAAAGATGCAAATTGAGGATGTTAAGTACATCTTCAAATGTAAAAATAAGAATAAAACCTGCTGCACACCTTGTTGCTAAAAACACCAACTGTGTAAAAGCCAGAATAAGTCTAGACCTTGTTGAATGATGTTTTGAAGTTTTTAAACATGAATTTTGCATTTCATTACATATGTGTGTAGGGATATACATTTTCTATATATAATATATATTTTTTATATATAATATATATTTTTAATAACATATTTGCACACATATATATAAGTACGTATACATATTTATTATCATATGGGCATATATTTTTTTATGTGGGTGTGTGTATTTATTTGTTGTCAATTTTTATGTTTTTATGTAATTGTGTTTCATTATACACACACACATATAGATTTATTTTTATATTACGAGTTATTTTAATATATGTATACATCATGCTTTGTGATATGTGTACATAGGTATATATAATATAAGGTCATACAAGTATTGTATTAAGTGAAAGTTTTTAAACTGTATCTTAGACATGGATAAGTGCTATTCTGAGACATAGTGTTTTCTACTATATTTCACATATACATATTCTATCATATTTAATAATATGTATATTTCCTTGATGTGAAGTACAGCATACTTCTTTAAGAGGTTAATTGTTTTCAATTATCATGTTAGAATCAGCTGAGTATATAAGGAATGCATTTTTTGAAAGAAAATGTATTGGTTTGAGAAAGCATTTACTGCGAAAGCGCTTACCATCTATCTTGTGGATCCAATAAAACAGATTTTTTTATACCTTTTTGGAGTCTTTAGCATCGTGTGTTGTTTGACTGCATAGTCACTTCCATTTTTGGACTGCAAAGTCGTATTTTATTTCATCGATGGTCTGATCAGACCGTGACTAATTGTGTGCTGTGGAATCTTCGTTTTTTGCTTTTTGCCATTTGCTTTTTGGTTTCTCACTAACTAAAAGGTAACTGGAGCGGACACCAACAGTTCTTTATTTAATAGACATCTTCAAATGATTCCTTAGACTACATTTTAGCATTTTCAGTATCTGATGTGTTCCAGAGAGCTGTTGTATAAAAGATGCTGGATGATGATGTAAACACAATTGACCTATTAGTGTGGAGTGAAGCAAAAGCAGGTCATAACAGGAAACTTCTGCAGCTACTGAAAATCTGAAATTATAATGTTTTAAACTACCCAGTTATATTTTCACACTAGGAAGACTGAAGCCTGAGCTAGAAAAAGTTGTGAACAGCTATGCAAGTGCCAAGGCCAGAGGTCAAGCAGGCATTGCAGAGGTTCTTTGGAATAATACAGTATCTTGCAAAGTTTCTATCGGATATGTCTGAGATGATTATGCTTCTGTAGCCTGGTAATGGAGATTAGAACCAAAAAAGTTTTAAAGTGTTCAAGAAACTTGTTACAGATACTTCGACATTTAATACTGTGCCATGAATAAGATTTTTTTGCATGCAGATGCCATCAGAATGGTGTAGGTTGGAAGTGTGCTATTACAAGAGAAGAGACCAGTTGCCTGAGAGTCAGTAGCACTAATTGATGCTCATATTGAAAAGGAACTGTTTGAATTTCTCACATCTGTACACAATAGCTATGTATATGCCTGTGGTAAAGAAGTTTAGATGGAAACGGATCACAAACTATTGGAAAATGTAAGTCTTTGTACAAGGCATCTCTGTGATTGCATGTTATTTAATTGTTAGAAAGATGATCTGAAAGTCGTACTCCGATTAGGCAAGGAGCTGCACAGCAGATGCATAAAGCACAGCATTCATGACAGAGAAAGTTGTAGATTTGCTAGAGGAAGAATTAGAGATTCTTTGGTTAATGCTATTGTTAGTGATGGAAAAAAGTAAACTGCAAACTTCAGATGTGTATTAATACTGATCTAGAACTGCAGCTGCTGACAAATGTTACATTGAAAGGATGGCCTGAACAAAGTTATCAGTAAGGAAGGAAATTCAGTATTTTCTTTCAAACTAAGGAGTTCTGGGTTTAATGTTAAAAGCTGCAAAGTAATCTCCAGTCAGCTGAGAAACCTAATACCTGAAGGATGACTCGGTCCAAACTGAGAATAACATGCAAAGAAGGAGCAAAAGCTGTAATGCTTTGCCCGGGAATGTTGACTGGAATACACGTGTTAAGGGAGGCACTGCAGATGACACAGCTCTTAACATCCATCTAGATGAATTGTTGCTGACTTATCCTGTTCAGATAATCTGTAGTGTAAAGTGGTTCCATTTCAAAGAAATTATGTACTTCATATGTGAATTATTGTAAATGCCCTTATAATCACATTGACAAATACAAATGCAAGTGTGGTTTTGTACTTTAAGGTCTTTGACAGTAGTCTGCAAGACACGTCAAAATTCAAATGATTTTTGCTTAAGTGAAACTTCAGAACTGTTGAAACAAGTTCATACTAACATCAGTCTAATGAACAAGGACAAAGACCTATTCAGACAGTGAGGAATCCAATGAGAAAAGAAGTTCTTGCAGTATAGGAAAGCTTCTTTGCTGAGACTCAGATGTTCATCGTGCATACAGCTGCAGTCATAACAGATGGGTTTTCCTGCCGGTCGGCCGAATTCCAAAGTCTAGGTCCGGCGTCGGATGTCGTTGCTTCTTCCCTGACGTCAGTGCGACAGGGGTATAAAAGAACCAGCCGACGCCATTTTCTTCGGTCTTGCTTGCCGCGCAGTGCCCGAAGCAGAAGCAGTTCGCAAGTGCCGGTCGGCCAGCTCCTGAGATTACGAATATTTTTCAACCGAAGACTTCTTGAAAGCCAAGTACCCCGTTGGGGAAACTTTTCTTGCCTCAGACTGATGTCAGACAAAGTTAATAATTGCATTTCATGTGGGAAGCAAATACCGCATAAGGATTTCCATTCCCTCTGCATTCCTTGCTTAGGCCCAGACCACGACATCTCGGCCTGTCGTTTCTGTGCTACATTCAACAGACGCACTATTAAGCGTCGGGCCGAGTTCGCCCAACACTATTTTGGTAAAAAGTTTAATTACACTATGTCGTTGGATACTCAGACTCCAGTTTTGAGTAAAAGACGCAAAGATAAGGACCGACATACAAGGTCCGCGACTTCTACTGACACCACGCTAAAGCCGACTACAGGTGCTCCGGTTCTCAGTGAGGCGCCTACGCAACCCCTGACTACCGATGACACTTCATTATCGGTGTCTTCTGTGCCCGAGGTCACAGGCTCTTCAGCCCACACCCCGACTACAGATACCGAAGCCACTCTTGGCAGGGAAACTCAGAGTTTAGACAGGCCTGCCACCTCTCTAGGTATCTTCAGGCCTTCTTCTTCTTTTTCCATTAAGGCTTTCACTAAATCTAAAGCAGCCATGCATACTAAAAGACAAGCTCCACAGGGCCCCACTCAAGGCCCCATGCCTAAAAAGCAGATGCTCAAAATGGTTGAGGATTTGATTACTCTTATCAGGGGTTCTCAACCCCCCTCGGACAAAAGGCCCAGAGTGGAGGAAGAATACCCTTCCTCGGCCCAGGCCTCCATTACTTCAGAACATTCTGAGGACCAGGAACATTCATACTCCCCTTTTGAAGATTCTGATGCAGAGGAGTCCATTCCCTCTGTCCCCCCCCCCTGAGGATTACAACACTTCCACTGGGAAGGCCAAGAGTACTCAGACTCCAAGAAAAGGCTCAGGGATTTCCTCTTGCTCCCTCAGCACAGGCCTCTGGCTATACCTCCTGTCTTGGGCATACTAGACGGTGTAGTCAGAGGCCAGCCTTAACCCAGATTTCTTTACCTCCAGCTCCAGTCAAGCCTGACCGGTATTACTGGGTTCCTGATTCACACCAATTCCTATAGAAAAGCCATGCGGCTGACCCAGAAACTATTTCACAGGGTCCCAAGGGAATTAAGGCCTCCGCTGCCAAAAATCCATTACCTTCAGAGAGAGATTCCAGAGCTTTAGAAAGGTGGAAAAGGTATACACCTCGGCCACCTTAACCATGAGGGCATTAAACTGTCAGTTCCATATGTTAAAGTATCAACAGTTTTTGTTATCTCAGTTGAAAAGCAAAATGTCACAACCTGAACAACCAGACTTGAAGGAGTTGCAGGATTTGTTGCATAGTGCAATAGCAAGTGGGTAAACATACCTTGCAATGTGGTTTTGATGCTTTAGAGGCCTCATGTAGAGCTGCTGTTACAGGATCAGTCATACGTAGACATGCTTGGCTCAAAGAGCAAACCTTACCAGATCATGTCAAAGCAAAATTACTAGATGCACCTCTTCAAAAAGATGTATTGTTTGGTGTTAAAGCTGAGGAGGTATTAAAGAAAATGGAGGAAAAGGCAAAATCAGTGCAAACAGTGAAAGATTTCCTACAGGTACAACCACCACGTTTCAGTAGAAATTGGCCTTCAAAAAATTGGTCCTTTCCAGCCACGGACAGACCTCAAAGAGGTAGATACAGGCGCCCGAGGGGTAGAGGGCAATCTCAAGGATCATTTAGAGGCAGACAATGGCAAGCACCTACACCAAGAGGTGGTGAGGATAGTTCACAGCCATTCAGAAAGCAGAACCAATGACTTTCCCCTTTGCATGCCAAGCAAGGCTCAAATGGCAGCACCTTTAGGCGGAAAACTGGCATTATTTTCGAAAAATTGGCATATTGTCACAAAAGACAAATGGATCCTGGACATCATAGACAGAGGCTACAGATTTCACTTTCACACCCTTCCAAAAATGAGAGGCATGCCAAACCTGCCACACAATCAAAGGGCAGAGGCACAAAAACAAATTTCAGATCTCATGGACATGAAAGCTATTCAAGAGGTACCTGCACAAGAACAGGGTCTAGGTTTTTATTCTAGACTATTCCTGGTACTGAGGAAGGGCAAAGATTGGAGACCTATTTTGGACCTATCCATCCTAAACACATATTTACTCGTACCAAAATTCAAAATGCTCACATTACAGCAGCTTCTTCCCATGCTGGGCAAGGAGTCTTGGCTGGTAACATTGGACCTCAAGGAGGCATACCTGCATGTCCCAATCAGACAAGATTGCAGAAGATACCTCAGATTTCTTGCAGGTTCAACCCATTATCAATTCTCTGCATTGCCCTTTGGCTTATCTACTGCGCCCAGAGTGTTCACGAAATGCCTGGCATCAGTAATTGCCTTCTGCAGACTTCAAGGGATACAAATATACCCATATTTGGACGACTGCCTGATCCAAGCGGACAGCAAACACATACTTCTGAAACACCTGGCATTTGTAATAATGTTGTTGAATTCTCTGGGATACACAGTCAAGAAAAGGAAATCAAGACTAATACCCTCTCAAACAATTTTCCTGGGTGCCAGCTTGAATACAAACACCCAGATGGCCTATCTCACGCCAGAGAAACAAGGGCAACTAACTCAATACTTCAGAAAACTGGCAACCCTCACCAGGCTGACTGCAAGGAAAATCCTACAGGCTCTGGGATTCATGGCATCTTGCATCCTGCTAATCCCATGTGCAAAGCTGCATATGACGAAACTTCAATGGTACCTAAAAAACTTATGGTCTCAACACAGCCACAGTTTGGAAACAATTATACCACTGATTCCATGTCTTCAAAAGGAATTTCTGTGGTGGGCTCAAGCATGCCAAAGAAACATAGGTCTCCCATTCTGCAAGCCTCAAGCAAATCAGGTCATCACAACAGAAGCCTCGGACTACGCCTTGGGGGCGCACATGACAGATTGGTGCATTCAGGGCAAATGGTCACAAAAAGAAAAGCACCTACACATCAATCAAAAGGAAATGCTAGCAGTAATAAATGCTATTATGGCTTTTAAAGACCTACTGCATCCAGGCCAGCTATTGATAAGGACAGACAACACCACAGTGATGTGGTACATAAACAAACAGGGAGGAACCCATTCATATCCCCTATGCAGGCTAGCCATGTCTCTATGGAACATGGCTCTGGAATTACAAATCCAACTTCAAGCACAGTTCCTGCCAGGCAAGGAAAAAATGCTGGCAGACAACCTGAGCAGAAATATGACAGATCCACACGAATGGAAGTTGCATCCTCAAGTTTTTACAAAAATAATTCAAGCATGGGGAAGGCCAGACATAGATCTCTTTGCCACCCACAGAAATTACCAGTTGACAAAATTCTGCTCAAGGACCTTTCATCCACAGGCCTGGAAAGTGGACGCACTCTCTTTCAGTTTGACAACAATGACAGTTTATGCCTTTCCACCTCTTCCTCTGATGCCCAAAGTTCTATTAAAAGCCAGAGCAGACAGACCAAAGATGATTCTCATTGCTCCAGACTGGCCAAGACAACACTAGTACCCACTCCTGAGGAGCCTGACGCATTCCTCACCATGGATCCTGCCTCTAATGCCTCTTCTACTGACTCAGCACAACTTCAAAACTCTTCACAGTCAGCTGAAAACACTCAATCCAGCCGCATGGAGGATTCCTTAAATTCTCAACAGACCCTAATCTCCAAGGAGGTGCAGGATGTCATTTTGGAGGCCAGAAAGCCTTCTACTAGAAAAGCCTACTCCGCAAAATGGAAACGGTTTTGTGCCTGGAATCAGAAAAAGAGTCAGAATCCTGGAATACTGAATTTACCTCAAATATTACAGTACCTAGCTGAGATGCTAAGCAGTGGACTTTCATTCTCCTCCATCAAAATCCATGCCTCAGCCATTTCTGCAGAATACAACACTGATCCTCCTTTATTCTCTCACCCTCTCTTAAGACAGTTCCTCAGAGGGGCTAAGAACATAAAACCCCCAAGGAAGCAACCAGTACCTGCTTGGGACCTCAATTTCATTGTAGAAAAACTGACCGTGCCTCATTTTGAGCCAGCTGCTTCAACAGAACTGCAATATTTGTCATGGAAAACAGCCTTCCTTCTGGCTATCACCTCAGCACGCAGGGTTTCGGAACTACAAGCCCTCATGGCTGTGCAGCCTTTCATCATTTTCCATCAGGACAGAGTTTCCTTACGAACCAATCCTTCCTTTATGCCAAAGGTAGTATCCAGGGTAGCCTTGAATCAGGCTATCCACTTGCCTACCTTTTACCCTAATCCACAAAACAAAGGGGAGAGATTACTACATTCCTTGGACATTCACAGACAGCTCCATTATTATTTGGACAGAACAAAGCCTTTCAGAAAATCAGAGCAACTCTTTGTGTCCTATGCTACAGGTGCTCAAGGGAAGCCTATTTCCAAACAGACAATCTCAAAATGGATAGCCCACTGTATACGCTTTTGTTACTCTTTTCATGGTAAAACTGTACCTACAGGCATCAGATCTCACTCCACAAGGGCCACAGCTACCTCTGCAGCTTTCCTCAGGGGGGTTCCTACCAAAGATATTTTGGAAGCAGCCACTTGGAGTTCTGTACATACTTTCTCCAAGCACTATCACCTACCATTATACTCCAAATCTAGAGCGGGCTTTGCCACTGCAGTCTTGCAGGGCATCCTGGCTCCTCCTAGTTCCACTTAGTGCTTACCACCCCTTTTTTAGCTTTGGGATTCTACCCATCTGTTATGACTGCAGCTGTATGCACGATGAACATAGTACAGTTTTGTACCTACCATAAATGTAGATGTTCGAGTGCTAATACAGCTGCAGTCCAGGTTTCCCTCCTTCCCCTCTTGGGATAGGCCTAATGGCTAACACCTCCTCATACAACCTCATTGGGATATTCTTTTATGGTGTATTTGCTTGCAACTACTGTTTTTTGATTATATTGCATTGCATTATTACATAAATTTATGTTTTGCCTTCCTTCTGGGGGCACCTGACATCTGGGGCAAGAAAAACTGAAGAAAATGGCGTTGGCTGGTTCTTTTATACCCCTGTCGCACTGACGTCAGGGAAGAAGTGATGACATCCGACGCCGGACCTAGACTTTGGAATTCGGCCGACCGAGGATCCGTCTGACGGCAGGAAAACCCATCTGTTATGACTGCAGCTGTATTGGCACTCGAACATCTACATTTATGGTAGGTACAAAACTGTACTTTTCTCATCAGCTCAGCTGTTAATGGGCAGAAAGCTGAAAAGTCAGTCAGTTATGTCAGCTGCATTACTAATGCCTGAACATCAACATAAAGGAACTAATGGAAAGAAATCAGCAGGAAAAGAAATACTGCTGGTATAGAAATTGCAGAAGCCTACCGGATTTGCAGATTGGAGACAGAGCATGAATTTAGAAGTTGTGAGAACGTCTCTGCAGCTTAAAGCTGTTGTAGTTGGTAAAGCAGCTTAACAAAGAGCCTCTGTCATGGAGAAAATGTTAAGCTGCAAAAATTCTGTACTTGCATCCAGAAAAAAGGTAACAACGTGTCCTGACATAGTCCTGTTACATGAAATTAGAGACTGCTAACTGTGGGAGTCAGGAGCTGCAGAGAGAGAGACAATCTCCAAATGAAGCTGTAGTGCAGCAAGGGAGTCTCAAGACCATGTTCCCATTTTAATTAGTCCTGTTAATTCCCCAGGTATAAGAAGACTGGTGAAGAAGCCAAAGGATGTATGGACTGTTGAATTAAAAATTCTGAGGATTGAAATTGCAACTTAAGATCACAGTAAGTTTAATTTTCATGTCCGTACCCCATAACTTGTATTTTTATTGTAATGACTAACATACAGTGATCAGTGTAACATTTTGGTTGCTGCCACAGATATCAAGTATAGTTATATTTTCCAAGCATTAAAAATGGGGGTCATTATATAGCACATAGGTTTAGGATAATGAGTAATGAGTTGTATAGTGATTTTCAAGTCATGTGGTAGAAGTCCTATGTAAATTGGTTGGGAGTATAGACATAATGGAGGTTGGAGCACGTCTCCTATCAGTGTGCTGCATATTTGAAGTCTTATGACATGGCCATAGTCATATGGAATGGAGCTACACCCGTTTTCTGAATGTAGAAGATTAATGTCCAGGTAACAGTCCTATAAGTTTTCTTGTATACTGTAAGCTGGAATGCATTTTAACAGTATGTAGATTTGTCTGCAAATAGGAAAACAGCAATGAAGTTGAGACTGAAAAATAATCTGTGGCTTTCCACATGCGCACACATTTAAAGATCCGATAACAGTCGATTGTTTTAATACTAAAAACTGCCTTGATCTGTATTATGCAGCCAGGACTTCTTAAATCTGAGACAACAGGGTTAGTTGCCATTACCGAGAAATTTTCATTTCATTTTGCCTAAAATGCCATTGGAATTACATTTCCGTGGTAGTTTTTATTCCTTCCGCACAGTAAAATGTAGCCTTGGCAAAGTTCTTCACTTTCAACTGACAAAGCCTAGGTATTAGGTGAAACCAGTCATATACACTGTCTGTAGGAAATTATATTTTATATTTAATTAATTTTCTTTGACCTGTTTTTTTGCGCTGGCTTTGTTTTTTTCCCCCTTTTGAATTCCACTTTAGCTACAGAAGGATTTACTATTCATGACAGTAGATCACAAAGGGAAGGTTTGCTGAAAAGAATCCGGGACCATTTTCTCATATATATGTGTGTCTGTATGTAATGCAACTGTCAGATTTGAGTTAATGGGTCGTATCTCAAAAGAAGCGGGTGAAAAAATTAATGCTAAGGAACGTGGTGCATGGTCTTTCTCCACTTGTTCACCTGTACTTAGAAGCTGTGCACACTACAAGGAATTATGACAGGATCACTGATTGTTGCTTTAGTTTGTGTTCAAGAAATAGATGCCTAAAAAGTCTCCTTTAAAGCAAAGCTATCAAGCTGAATCTCTTTCTTGAACATAAAACTGTTGATGATCTGCAGCTAACATCTTAATTCCCTATATAATCTAATTGGTGTTTATTAAGCTTTTATGATGCATTAAATTAATGTATAGAAGCAGTGTCACCTTATGAAATGCAAAAGGATTTTGGGATTGGCAAAACATGTTTTTGGTCACTTTGCAAAAATGTTATGAATGTTGCTCGATCCCATTTTGCATGTTGGGCACTTGATAAAGACCAGAACCCAGAATGATATGAACATGTATCAGTCATGCCATGTGTATAAGAATGTTTTAAGAGATCTGGAGGTGTTTTTTCTTCCCTTCACTTTCCCCTTTTCTTTTCCCATCTAAACCTTAGATGCATCTACTGTGCTGTAAGTTTACTGCTTTGTTAAAACATAAAATCAAATTAGATTCACAATGGTATAAAAATGTGCAGAAGTGTTTTTGCCTTTCCATAAAGGTCATGTATCCTGTGCTTTTTGTATTGATTTAGGTTTGTAGTTCGAAGATGCACAGCCCTTGTTTTTACTCATTCAGAAGACCAGGTGATTGTTGCAGACAAGTCAGGGGATGTATATTCCTTTTCACTCTTGGAGCCAAACAAGGCTGGTGAACTTTTGCTGGGCCATCTCTCTATGTTACTGGATGTGGTAAGTGACTTGCTTTGAAGCAGAGGTATTGCAAGTTTGTATAGGCATTGGGAATTTGGAGAGGAGGCACAGTAAGTATCTCTCTTCACAAGTAATTCAGGAGTCATTTTGCTTTTTGCTGCTCCAAATTCTTGAAAAGAAATTTAAACTGGAATCATTGCTGGCTTCTACCAAATAAGAACTTTTTATTTTTCAGGGCAAAATACAAAGCTTGTGTTGTGCAGGATGTATTTTCTTTTTCAGAATAAAATTAAGTTGTAGTTTATAGTGTCTTGCTGTTACTGTCAGCCTTTCAGAGCCTGAGTTTAATATAGGTTCAAAGGTGTATACTAGGCTAACGACCACAATGGCCTTTTTAAGTCTAACCATGCATCCCAAATCTCTGACATGTTTTGGTACCCTTAAGTGTAAGCAGGGCCTTAGGAGGTGAAACATTTACAAGCAGTGTATGCAGGCTGCATGCGTCCATTAGAGACATAAGTGCAAACTAGGGATTAATTTCCTGTTCCCCATCCAGTTGTCCAAGTTGCACTTGAATTAGGGAGGAACTCTGCTTCACATGGATGGGGAGCCTGTTCCATAGACTCTGGGTAGTCTCTGGGATACATACCCGTCTCTCTAGCAGATCCTATTTATATCAGAGGTAAGGTTTAAGTCTTTAGAATATGGGTTTCATTCATTGGGTCTTCACTTCCTAAGTTTTATGTTGTGTCGAGCTGCCCATCATTGCAGTCTTTATTCTGGTGCTGCGGGAAGGTGTGTTATCCAGAAATGTCGTCGGTTAGCCATCCGACTATTGGGATTCTGAAAAAATGCAAAGATAAAGACAGAGACAGGCCGCCGAGGTACAAAACTGCCGCGACGCTTCTCCTAAACCAGTTCGCCGGTACTCGGTGAGGTGCTTTCGCAGCCCCTGATACCTGCTACTTCTGATTCGCAGGCCTCTACCGAGACCCATTCGGAGTCCGGTATGCTGTGAGATGCTTCAACTATGGAACCCATGGATGCCTCTACCTTGGATGAGTCTGGAGCCACTGTGCAGGCACCAGCTTCTGAGGGTGTATTCAGGCCTACGGACTTGCATATTAAACAGATGCATCCTTCTTTACTTAGGCCTAAATCTCGAACCATGCGTAAAAAAATGATGCCCAGACCACTTGCTCAGGCCTCTATGCCTACAAAACAAATGATAAGAATGGCTGAAGATCTAATAACTCTAATCAGGGGTAGCCAACTTCCCCCTCCCCCTTCCAAGAGGCCTAGGACTGAAGTTAATTATGAATCTACTGATCAGGATTCTGTTTTTTTCTGATTCTTCTGATGGTCTGGATTTGCCCTTATCTACTTATGAAGATTCTGATGCAGAGGACTCCATTCCCTCTGCTTCCCCTCCTGAGGATTTTTCTTTTGGGGAAACCTTACATACTCCTAGGAGCATTTCCACTGGGAAAGCCAGGATTTTTCTGATTCAAAAAAGAGGCTTGGGGATTTCCATCTCCTACCTCAGCATAGGCCTTTAGCTATTCTTCCTGTACTAGACATTGCTGTCTAGTACAGGAGGAATAGCTACTGCAACTTGGACAACTGGATGGGGAACAGGAAATTCATCCCTAGTTTGCACTTATGTCTCTAATGGATGCATGCAGCCTGCATACACTGATGAAGCTATATCTATATTCTTAGAAACTATCAATCAAGCTCGAGACTCTGGGCTCTTTGTATCCACAGTACTGCTAGACCTTTCAAATGTTTTTGACACCATCTCCCACACACACCTTCATCATCTGGCTAATCTCAAACTCTCCCCAAACACTCTTTCCTGGTTCTCCAGTTACCTATCTGATAAATCTCAAGCAGTCAAATGGAAGAACTCGTTCTCTTCCTTTTTGCCTACATCTACTGGCGTTCCTCAGGGATCCATCCTTGGACCCATGCTTTTCAACATCTCTATAAATAACCTTCACACCTTCATCCCTGCCATCACAGTCATCCAATACGCAGATGACTCTACCTTGCTCTGCTCTGCCCCAAACCTTCCTGAACTCCAGACCAAAACCCAATTAGCCTTTACCACTACAGAGAACTGGATGCACCAAAACCACCTTTCTCTCAACTTCAATAAATCCAAAATACTAA
Organism: Protopterus annectens; assembly: GCF_019279795.1. Lineage (NCBI taxonomy): Eukaryota > Metazoa > Chordata > Ceratodontiformes > Protopteridae > Protopterus > Protopterus annectens. The sequence continues at coordinate 260,535,957 of NC_056735.1, read as the reverse complement.
TTTTTCTCCCCTCCAAAGTTTCCTCTCTTGACAAAAACACTTTCAATGTTCTCAGCCAAACTAACACTGCCATTGAAGTGGTCCCCTCTGCAAAACTCCTTGGCATCACCATAGACGAACACCTCAGATTTGATCTTCACATACAACGTAACATTAAGAAAACCCACCAAAAGCTAGGTATGCTATATAGGAACAATCACTTCCTTTCAAACTCCACTAGGCATACCCTGGCAACATCCTTCCTCCTACCTTCCCTTCTATACGGAGCCCCTCTCCTAACCAACTTGTCTGCTACCAACACCTCTAAGCTCGAAGCTTGCTATAATAAGATCTCTAAATTTGCCACCAAATCCAAAACATCAACTCACCACTGCCACAGCCTTTGTTCTCTGAACTGGCTAGAACTCCCTAATCACCTAGACTATCTACAACTAACTACCGCTCACAAACTAATATTCTCCCCTAATAAATGCCCAGCCTTAAAGGACATCCTTCCTCTGTACATCCCTAACAGATCACTGAGATCTGAAAACCAAAACCTAATCTCCATTAGTAAACCAAAACGACCAGCTGGCCAGCTTTTACTCTCCTTCTGACTAGGTAAAAAATGGAACTCTCTGTCTACTTCACTTAGGACTATACCCAACACTGAATCCTTCAAAACTCAACTTTTTCTTCACCTATCCTCCAAATGGAAATGCTCCTGCTTTCACCCCACTTAAATTCCATAGGGACTCCTGACTAAGCACTCCTACTCCACTATACTCTCATACTTATTCTAATTTCTCAAAATACCTACAACTAACAGACTTTAAGTGACTGTAAGCATATAAATATCAATTAAAAAAAACCCAAATCTGCCATCAAGTTCTCTGCAACTCTCAAATGTATTAACCCTACTTGTTTTTACAAACTATATTGCATGTATTTTTACTTTGTAACCTTTATTTGCATTCTGTAACCTATATTGTATTATACTATTTTTGGAGCTTTTCATACTGTAACCTATATTGTATTATACTGTTCTTGGAGCTTTTCTCCCCGGGCCTCCACTGAAAATGGGCACTTCTTGGCCCAGTGGACTTCCCCGGTAATCAAACTGAAATAAATAAATAAATAAATGATGCTTTTTCAGAATCTAGGTTTGACCCCTGATTCCTTGCCTCCTGCTCCCCAGAAAACCTGACAGATACTACAGGGTCCCAGAGTCCCACAAGTTCCTTTTTAAAAATCCTATTGCAGATCCAGAGACTATTTCACAGGGGCCCAAAGGCATTAAGGCTTTTACTGCTAAAAATCCTACCCCTTCTGATAGAGACTCCAGGGCGCTGGATAGATGGGGGTAAGAAGGGTTTACACTTCTGCAACCTTGGCCATTAGGGCTTTAAACTAACAGTTTCATATGTCAAAGTATCAGCAACATGTTATTGGACTGCTTAAACAGAACATGATATTGATTCCTGACTGTGTGGAATATAGAGAATTACAGGATTTAATGCATTCTGCTGAACAAGTTGGAAAACAGTTTGAAGTGTGGTTTTGATTCATTAGAGGCCTCTTGCAGGGCTGCTGTTACTGGGTCTGTGCTCAGAAGGCATGCTTGGCTTAAGGAACAATCTTTGTCTGATAATGTTAAAGCTAAATTGTTGGATACTCCCTTAAATTAGGACCGCCTGTTTGGCAACAAGGCTGAGGAAGTTCTTAAAAAGATGGAAGATGAAGCTATATCTATGCAAACTGTTAAAGAGTTCTTACAAGTTCCTACTCCTAGATTTAGTAGGTACTGGCCGTCTAAGAATTGGTCCTTTCCAACCCCTTCCAGGTCTTCTCAATCCAAACCCAGACACAGCAAAAACCCCAGGTTTCAGTCCCAGGAGACACACAGGACTAAGCAGTGGAGGGCCTCCACTTCCAAATCTGGGAGTAATAAGACTCCCCCCTATGGTAAACTGTCTCAATAACTTCCTTTTAAAATTTCCAAGCACTTATCAACTGACTGCCCCTTTGGGGGGAAGGATTGCTCTTCATGCAAAGAATTGGGAACTTATTACCCAGGACAAATGGGTTTTAAATATAGTGTCCCAGGGATACAGATTTCACTTCCACACATTGCCAGCACCAAGCGGGTGGCTGGACCTACCCCCAAATCAGTGGGCAGAGGGCCAAAAACAAGTACTTTCTCTCTTAAGCATGGGGGCTATTCAACTGGTACCAGAAGAGGAAAAGGGACAAGGTTTCTACTCGAGACTTTTCCTGGTACCCAGAAAAGACAATTCATGGCGCCCTGTCTACTCTAAATACTTTTTTGGAGATTCCAAAATTCATGATGCTGACTCTTCACCAATTACTTCCTATGCTAGGCAAAGATGCCTGGTTGGCAACACTAGATTTAAAAGAAGCATACCTGCACATCCCAATCAGAAAATCTTGCAAAAGATACCTACGCTTCAAAGCAGGCTACACGCACTATCAGTTCTCTGCACTGCCCTTTGGCTTATCTACTGCGCCTAGGGTATTTACAAAGTGCCTAGCTCCAGTTATTGCTTTTTGCAGACAAAGAAATATTCAAATATACCCTTACCTGGACGATTGTCTAATTCAGGCAGAAAACCAGGACATACTTTTGAATAATCTGGCCTTCGTTCAAAGGATTCTAACTTGTCTGGGGTACACCATAAACAAAAAGAAATCACACCTGGTACCTTGTCAACAAATTATATTCCTGGGAGCAAGCTTGAATACAACTTCCCAGATGGTGTACCTCACGCCAGAGAAACAAATTCATTTGACAACCTACTTCAAACAAGTGACCACAGAAATCCTGCTATCTGCAAGACAAATACTGTAAGCCTTGGGGTTCATGGCCACCTGCATTCTTTTAATTCCATATGCAAGACTGCATATGAGGAAACTACAGTGGCATCTAAAAAGCCTATGGTGTCAGCATTCTCAGGATCTAGAAGCAATGATTCCTATCATACCTTGCCTACTCCTAGAGTTCCTTTGGTGGGCAGAGGCCTGCCACCAAAACAAGGGACTACCTTTCACACCACCCCCTGCTGCCCAAACCTTAACAACAGACGCATCAGACTATGCATGGGGGGACTCTCCTGGCAGGGAAGTGCATTCACAGCAAATGGAAACCAAGTCAAATGGACCTGCATATCAATCAAAAAGAAATGTTAGCTGTGCAGAATGCTCTGACAGCCTTCAAGGACCACATTCTTCCTGGACAACTAATGGTAAAGATGGACAACACCACTGTTGTGTGGTACATAAACAAGCAGGGGGGTACACATTCTTACCCTCTCTGCAGACTAGCCATGGCATTGTTAACACAGCCTTGAGCTACCAAGTGCACCAACAAGCTCAATTCCTGCCAGGAAAATTAAATACACTGGCAGACGGTCTAAGCAGAAACCTCATGGACCCACACGAGTGGAAGCTGGAACCAAGGATTTTCAACATGTTGACAAGCAAATGGGGGAGGCCAGATATAAACCTTTTTGCCTCTCCCCAGAACTACCAATTGGGCAAATTATGCACAAGGGCTCCCCACAGACAAGCCTGGAAAGTGGATGCTCTGTCCTTCAGCTGGGAAAGCCTATCAGTCTATGCCTTCCCCCCTCTGCCTCTGCTCTCCAGACTGATTGATTGCTCCAGACTGGCCGCGCCAACACTAGTACCCCCTCCTGCGCAGTGTGTCACGGTTATCCCCATGGCACCTGCCTCAGACTCCTTCCTTGTTGTCTCAGCAGGAGAACCAGATTCTGCACCCACAGCTTCTAACACTGAACCTTGCAGCCTGGGTAATTACATAATCTCTCCTTTACCATCCCTCAGTAAACATGTGATGGATATCATTTTAGAGGCAAGGAGGCCTTGTACTAGAAACTCTTATGCTGAAAAATGGAAAAGATTCTGTGCCTGGAACCAATCTCAAGGGATGAGCACAGCAGCGCTCAATTTACCTCAGACTTTACAATACTTAACTGAGATGCTTCACAAGGGCCTGTCTTTTTCCTCCATTAAAATTCACACCTCAGCCATTTCAGCTCATTATAACACAGAACCCTCCCCTCTTCTCGCATCCACTGCTCAAGCAGTTCCTCAGAGGGGCCAAAAAATTGAGACCACCCAGGAGAGCTCCAACCCCAGCCTGGGACCTTAACTTTGTTTTGGAGAAACTCACTCTATTTACTTTCGAGTCAACTGCTACTGCAGACTTATAATTTTTCTTGGAAAACAGCTTTCCTTTTAGCAATCACTTTAGCTAGAAGGGTATCTGAATTACAGACCCTTATGGCAGTGGAGCCTTTTATGCGGACAGGGTGTCCCTCAGAACCAATCCATCCTTCATGCCCAAGGTGGTATCCAGTGTGGCTCTTAATCAGTCCATTCATTTGCCAACCTTCTTTCCCAATCCACAGAACAAAGGGGAACGGATACTGCATTCCTTAGATGTACGCAGACAACGTAGGTTCTACTTGGACAGGACTAAACCTCAAAGGAAATCTGAACAACTGCTGGTGGCATTTGCTGCAGGGGGCAGAGGGGAAGGCTATTTCAAAGCAAACCATTTCTAAATGGATAGGCCATTGCATTCATTTCTGCTATAAGCACCATGGAAAACCTATCCCCCAGGGAATCAGACCTCACTCCACCAGGGCTGCATCTTACCTCTACAGCTTTTTTCAGAGGCGTCCCTACCAGGGACATCCTAGAAGCTGCTACCTGGAGTTCAGTACATACTTTCACCAAGCATTATCGTTTGCCACTGCTGTCTTGCAGGGCCTTATAGCTGGTCCTAATGCTATCTAAATTTCTCCTCCCAACCATAGCTTTGGGAATGTACCCAAATGTAATGACTGTAACAGTGAAACACGAAGAACATAGTACAGTTGTGTACACTTACCATAAATGTAGATGTTCGAGTGTATTCACTGTTGCAGTCCTGGTTACCCTCCCTCCAGCTCCCTAACGTCTTTTGGCTATACCTCTACTTTCCTTTACCATGCTTAAAAGCCTTTGTGGTGTATTTGCTTTTTTGTTAGAGGTATATCATTGTACTTTTATATTTAATTGATTCCCATTAGGGGTCACCTGATATCTGGGGCAAGAAAAACTGATCTAATGGCGTCGGCTGCATGTTTTATACCCCTGATGACCTGACGTCATGGAAGAAGGGACAGCAACCTATGCAGGACCCAGGACTTTGTTAATCAGGCCGACTGAGGGCTACCTGCAAGCAGATAACCCAAATGTAATGACTGCAACAGTGAATACACTTCAACATGTACATTTATGGTAAGTGTACACAACTGAACTTTCTACATGTGGTCTGACATATGTTATCAAAAGGACAAAAGTAACATTTGTCACTGAAATAGCTGTGCCTAGCAATTTATAGTGTTCCTGCATGATGACAAACATATGGAATAAAGGCACCCAGGTAGTTAACAATAATAACAGCAACAAGGCTAATAATAAAATAATTTTCATGGTGCTGCTGTAAGAGAACAAGAGGATTCTGGATACAGTGCAGGTTCTGAGAAAAGCGTTCTTGGTGAACATCAAGGATTGATAGAGAACTAATTTAAGCAATACTAATTTCATGAATTTAAATCTTACACTGACTGAGGAAAGTGGTCCATTCATGTCATAGTATTAGAAATCCCAAACATTTGGAATGAAAAAAAAAATATCAAGGAAATGAAAATAGAGTAGGACAGCACAAAAAAAAATCATTACAATTAAAAAAACTCATCCCAGCTCAAGATGACTGTATTGTCTACTGTGTTACAGCCAATTCCAGAAAGCTCATTGGGCAGAAGAACCAAGCTGTTCAAGGCCAGCTTTAATGAAAAATCGAGCAGCCAGATCCCATTCCTCGGGGGGTAAAAAACCTTGTAGATAACACTGACTGGACTGCAGAGGCACCCAACCACAGAGAAGCAGCCACAGCAGAAATTGCCTCGGACAAATGTTTTCCTTGTGGAGAAGTCTGTCTTAAAGCAAACCGGTGAGTCACTACCTGTACTCCAACCTGTGAGCCCCATGGGCTTAGATGGGCATGGCAAATTTGTACCATTGATGCTGTGGAACTGTTACCACTCTACAACCTGTACATGTGCGGTTCAGACATGGGACTGGAAGGTCCAAGCAAAGATGTTCTTGCCTTATTATATATTTTGGCAAGTTCATGCAGTCCACTTGTACTGCATGCCTCTAAGAGCTGGCACCTCTACTCCCACTTCTAATTCATATCTGTCTGCTGTCTCACACTCCCCACTCTTCCATCAACTAATAACCTTCACTCTCATATTTTCCCTTCCACACTCCCTTTTGTTCTTGTTCCTCCTTGGTGCACTCTCGCTAGTTGTCTTAATCTCTCCCCTGCTACCATTTCCCCCCATGCCACCACCCCTTTCTATTTCCCTGCACCCATGTACTCTTACCACAGTTTTTCTCACACAGCTATGTATAGTACCTATCTTTTTCTATTAATATATGTAACATATTTTTCGTCAGCATCTCCATCGACCTTACCTACCATACCCAGGCTCAGAAACTAAAATCCTCAATGAAACCCACTTGTACTTAAATATTGCACTCAGTGTAATCAACACCACCTCTAGTGTCAGTGGCACAACATGTAGTACACCATCGCCTTAGTGTAGAAGGATGTGGGTTCTGTTCCCAAACCAGTAGATGGTTTGCTGACATTGCAGTGCAGCATAAGGGGGAGTATGCACTTCTGAGTGTGTTGTCTGTTTGTTACTAATATTATAAACAACAAGAAACTATCTTAACTTGCAACATTTACTGTATATACTGTTGATAATCAATATCTTGTTAATGTATTAAAGCCAACAACCTATAATATTGTATACTATTGCTGGAACTTTGCATCTCTATTTATCATGTACATGATGTTGAACTTTTCTCCCTGGGCATCTGCTGAAAAAGGACCTGCGTCCAGTCGGAATTTTCCTGTAAACAAATGTGAATAAATAAATAAATTGTCCCTCAGATGAGACATTTAAACCAAGATCACATTGGCTAGTTGGTGATAGCTCAGGTGGATGTAAAAAGCCTCACAAGACCTATTGAAAGAGCAGGGGTTGCTTTCTTTAAATATTTGTTATTTACACATTATATTTTTGCTAACCCATATCTATCTTATTTACATATTTTTTTCCTACGATTTCTTCAGCAGTAACACAACACACTTTTGGTATGTATTTCTTCCATTCCCATTTCCTTAATTTTCCTGTATCCTCCCCAGTGCTTTTTCAACAACCATTTTCTTATTCCTGCCAATACATCTTAGTCCCTACTGTTTCTGTTATACAATAGTCCTCTACATCACCTTTTCCACAGTACCTGAAATGTGCAAATATTATTTTATCTCAGATATCAGTTTTATCCTTCCTTTTTCATATTTACCACACAGTGTAATTTACATATTCATTTCCTTGAAACCTTTCCATGTCTATACATTTTTAAACATTTTCTAAAAGACTTTTTCATTTTGCATTCTAAAAAACAATGTTTTATAGTTTCACCGACATTGTAATGATAATGCATTTTTTTCTGTTACTTTATTCATATTTCCCTTAACAGGTAACTTGTTTAACAAAATTCATAAATAAAAGTCCCTAGCTTCATAGAAATCTTTAAACCTTTTCCTTTGCTTTATTGCAAAAGAAAAGAGAGAGGGGAATTTCCATGATGGTCTGGCCAAATTTCCCCTGGTAGTATAAATACCACCTTGGGACTTCCCTGAAAAGAGGCCACTAACCTAGTAGGACTAACCCAGTCGACATAAGATAAATTGAGTCACCTGCTAAAACCAAATTACCTTTGCTAAAAGAAAAAAAAAAATCTGCACATTAAGTTTAAAGCCAAAAATCAAATTCTCAATTCCTGCCTCAGTCTTCCCACCATACCGTAAACAATTTGTGGATATTAATCCAAATCCAGACTTTGAGCAACCACCACAAAGCTATTGCCCAAATCTTACAGTTTACACCCCCTCTGCTTAACCCATCCCACAAGGCCCTCTAACCTGCAGCTGTTAAGTGTAAACCTGAGAACCATTATTTTATTTTATTTTATTTTACATTTGTTGACCGGGCTAGTCTGGCTGGATACATGTCCATTTTCAGCAGAGGCCCGAGGAGAAAAGCTCCACTAATAAACTAAGAGACTAACAAATAACAAGTAAAAAAAAGCATGCAGGCAACTAAGGGAACAATTGATATATAGAATAGTAATGCAAAGGCAATTTAAACAAGAAATAAACAGCAGTACGGAATCATTATAACTTAAATATTTACTATAGAAAGACTGCTAAAAAAAAGAATGAAGAGGGGAAAAAAATAGGAACAGATGGAGAGTTTGTAAGAATTTAGACATATTAGCCAATTAGTAGCAGACATGTTGTGATGAGTACTACTTTTAGGATAGAGATTTGCACACAGGAAGTCTGGAACAAGGTTAGATACATGGAGAAAAGACAGGTTACAGAGATAGTGGTGAGTAACATAAAAAGAGGTAGATTAGGAGTAATAAACAGGCTGGTGGGTTGCTAGGTCTACTTCTCGGAGGGATAGAAGTAGTGAAATAGGGTAGGTAGAAGAGCAATGAAGGGTTCGGGAGAGAGGGATTGTTTCTTGAGCTCAGTCAGGATTTGAGCAGGGGCATAGCCAGTGAGATTGCAAATGTTTCCTTATTTGTTTTTTGAAAAGGTGAGATGAGCCTAAAGTGGTTAGTTCTTTGGGAAGTTTATTCCAGTGTGATCCAACAGTATTGGCAAATAAGGAGTCACCTGCTTTATTGTAGGATTTGAGAGTAGCTACTAGAAGTTTGTTGGCTGAGCGAAGGGAAGTAAGATTTTTGTATGGGGCGATAAGGTTATTAAGTATGGGTGTATTAGAGGGGTAATGGAGAATTTTATAAGTGATGACTAATTGCTGTAGGAGAATTTGATTCTGTAGTTCTAGCCAGTTAAGGTTTTTGAGATTATGACAATGGTGAGTTTGATATGGGGAACCAGTGGCAAACCTGGCAATACTATGGTAGGCTGTGGCTAGTTTCTGATGGTTAGCTTTTGAAATGTTAATAAATGAGGGGGAGGCATACAGTAGTGTAGAGAGGAGATGAGTTTGGGCTAGAGACACTCGGGTAGCTGCGGTAAGAAAGGGCTTAAGTCTATAGAGGGCACCTATCTTTTTATTAACAGCCTTGATGGTTAGATCAATGTGACAGTCAAAGCTCAGTTGATTGTCTATAGTAACGCCTAGGAGTTTGGTGGAACAGTCAGGATTGATGATAGTGCCATTGCCAGACATAATGGAAAATGAGATTGGGGCAGATTTAAGGGTTGGGGTAAAGAGTAGTAATTTGTTTTTTTTGGGATAAAGGAGGAGACAGATATGTTGGAACCATTTTTCTGCCGCAGTAAAGATTTTCTGGGTGGAAGAGTGGAGTTCTCCTGAAGATGAAGCAGAACAGATGAGAGTTGAATCATCTGCATACTGAATACAAATGGATGTTGGGAGTGAAGTAGCCAGGTTATTTATAAATGTAGAGAAGAGGAGGGGACCTAAGATGGATCCTTGAGGAACACCGATAGTGACTGGGAGATGGGAGGATATATGGCTGTCCCAGAGGACAGCTTGTTTTCTATCATTCAAATATGAGTCAAACCATTGTACTGCTGAAGAGTCAAGTGATAGTGATGTCAATGTATCTAGGAGTAGTTGATGGTTAACCATATCAAAGGCTTTTGAGAGGTCTAGGAATAAGGCAGAGGAGAAAAGGTTGTTATTGCGATTTTTGTTTATCATGTCAGTGAAGGAGAGAAGGGCGGTGGAAGTACTATGGTGGGGCCTAAAACCATGTTGCGAGTCTACTAGTAGGCTATTTTGCAAGAGATGATTTAGGAGTTGATGGTGAATACAACGTTCCATGATTTTAGATAGTGGAGATAGTAGGGCTATAGGTCGGTAGTTAGAAAGTTCATTAAAGTTACCTCCTTTATGGAGGGGAATAATATAGGAGACTTTCCAGCAGGATGGGATAGTAGATTCGGTTATTGTTCTGTTAATTAAGATCGAGACTGGGTAAGCTAGTTCTGATGCTGCTAGTTGTAGGTATTCAGCTGGCAGTTTGTCGGCTGAAGGGGTGCAAGGTTTAAGTTTAGAGAGTAACTTACGTATGTGGGTTGTGGAGACTGTGCTAATTTTTGAGTGGGGGTGTTATTTTGAGGAGAGGTGTTTTGAGGGGAAGGGGGTGGAGTCATGGTGTTTGCTAGAGAGGTGACTGTTTCAGAGAAGAAGTTGTTAAAGGTATCGGCTATTATGTTGGGTGGAGTTTGAGCTAAGGTAGCAGGTGTGGGTGTTTTGGTATTCCCTGGATGTAGCAGTTTATTGATTCCTGACCAGAATTTTTTGGGGTTGTAATTTTGGTTTTGTTGATATTGAAGGTAATATTTTTTTTTATCAAGATGGGTGAGTTTTTTTGTAGTATTTCTAAGGTGTTTGAAGTTTAGAAGGTCAGCAGGGTTTTTAGTGGTTCTCCATTTAGTCCAAATTTTATTTCTATCTAGCATAGTTTGTTTGTTTTTTTTGGAAAGCCAAGGGGTAGCTTTGGAGCTTATTCTAATTAATCGAGCAGGGGCATGCTGCTGGAGAATTTGTAGGAAAGTGTTATTGAAATAGGCAACTGCTTCATCAAGTGGGAGGTGTTTTAGAGTTGACCAGTTGCATACCTTGAGGTCATTAAGGAAAGAGGACAGGTTAAAATTTTTTTTGTTGCGTACAGTACGGTAAATAGCTTGTTTGAGAGTATTATCTTTTTGTTTAGTGATATAGGTGAGGAGATGGTCACTAATATTGTCTGGGAGTATTCCAGTCTTATAAGAATGGGGATTATTGTTAATCAATATCCAGTCCAGGATTGCTTGTTTATTGGTTGTTTTGTCAATTCTAGTCGGGGAGTTAATAGTTTATTGAAAGTTAAAGAGATTGAGGTGAATGGTAGGTTTGGGAGAGATGCAGGAGTTCCAATCAATATTAAAGTCACCTAAGATTATGGTTTCTTGAGGGAAGTTACAGGAGACCCAGCTGAGAATATTTTCAAGTGTGCTTAAGTTATTGCCTGGAGGGATGTAGGAACAAATTATGTAGATGGCTTTGTTCTTGTTTAGTTGGAGTTTGGTACAGAGTATTTCAGCATTACCTAGAGAGGGAGGTAGGGAGTCCATTAAGGACACCCGTAGTTGGGATTTGTAATCCTGAACTGCATGCTTGGATTGCCCTTAACTCCCGAGACATCATAGCTATAACAGAAACATGGCTGAAACGAGACAGACAGAGGAATCCTATTACCAGTCTACAGTATGCTTAGATTAGATAGAAGAAACAAAAATGCAGGCAGCATATCCATAATGTGTAAAAACACCCTGCAATTCTTTTTGCCTTGTTCCTTCTCCTGCCACACACTCCATCCACCTATCAAAAATTCCGAAGTTCTTTATGTCTTTAATTTAGCTCTTGTAGTTATTGAACTTATGCACAAGCCTTCTGGAAGCAACTCTGGCATTGCAGAATAACTTTTTTTTTCTTGGTCTTCTACAAACATTCTACAAGAAACAAACCTAGAGATTTTGATATTAATTTTGTTTCAAAAACAAACTGAAACTTTTCCTAAGAACACACTGGCTATGCCCCTGTACTAAACCTGACTGATCAGTTTTTCTACTTTTTCTACTCATAACAGGTACTGCCTACCCACTATTTCCCTATAACTAGCTCTACCTTCCTTCTTGCCACTTTACCTTTTTGCTATCCCTTACCCTTCTGTTCATGCCCTAAGCTTACTCTTACTGTGGAAACTCTTTAATATATATAAAAGACACACTTATGCCTATTTTATTTTGACTTTCTGTATTCTATCTGCAATCTGAACTGTACCTGCCTACTGCACTGCAAAGTATTTCTGTCCTCTGTAATTTTGTCCACTGTACCTGCCTTTGGCACTGTGATGTATTTCTGTCCTCTTTGATTTTTCCAGCCTAACTTCTAATACTCTCTGTAAATATAAAGGTTTTATTTTCCTCTTATCCCAGACCTATTTCTCCCAGACTATAGTATAATATTAGACCTATTTTTAGTATTGTACTCGAATTTTAAAATGGGAGGTACTTAGACCTCTATGATAATTTATGTATTAACCTGTAACAACATTGTTTGTAAAAATGTTTTATTTTGCTATTTTTTTTTCTGCATGGAGCTTATCTCCCTGGGCCTCTGCTGAAAATGGACATGTATCCAGTTGGACTAGCCTGGTCAACAAATGTAAAATAAATAGTAAATAATTGGTAAGCTATAAATAGTGATTCCCCAGTAATGCATTTAACCTTTTCGATTTCACTGTGCTCATTTCTGCTCCTGTTAGATGCATTAAAACCTGTAAAATCCATCTATTGATTGGATACTCGCAAGCATACCAAACAAAATTCTCTTTTTGGCTACCTCCCACACTCCCTAAGTTGCCCATCTCCCCACATTAATAATCAAAAACCACTCAGTCAAACATCACCAGTTTAAACAAGTACACAATTTGAGCTCCTAACAAAAAAGATGCTTTCATTGCCAACTTACAATATATTAACTGGAATGTCCTATGAACACTCCCTTTCAGTGATGCCATATCACTGTTCAGTGCAACATTCCTAAGTACTCCCCCCCCCCCCCCACCCACACACACTTTTGAACCAAAAGTGTAATTGTTAATCCTGCAGCCTGGCTATCCAGATAAACTAAACAGTTAATGAAAGGAGGAAGTTGAGCTTAGAAAACTTGTAAACCAGCTCAAACCTCTACTGACCTTTAGAACTCACAAATTCAGCTAAGTACACAACCTGGCAAAAAAGCATACTACACAAATCTGCAGTGTACAAACCAAACTGGCCCTGCAGTCTTGTACTTTTTTGCCACACTAGCCAACCAACCCTATTCGTAAACAATAATGAAGATAGATATGCCAGTCTGTTCATCTCCCACTTTATAGAAACTGAAACCTCCTGATATGCCTCACTTTTTAACTCATTCTTTAAAAACAGTACAGTCAACTTCACTGCCAACTTCCCAGTAATCAACCCACTGCCCCAGACCCATTCGCTACAAAAAGACCAGACACCTGTGTCATACACGTACCTACCTCCACCTTAAAAAAAAAAAAAAAAAAAAACTCCTGCTTAAACTTAAACTGGATCAAATGCTCCAGATAACTTACCACTAGAATTCCTCTAAAAATCAGCAGACACTATAGCGTATTCTATAACAGATCCATTCAAGAGTCCTTCATTCCCACCATATGGAAAAAGGCATTTATCCTCTCTCTCAACTAAGGTGGAAACATTAATGATATATCAAACTTCCGTCCTATTGCCATCCTCTCTCACATCTACATAATTCTGGAAAAAGGTATCTGTAGCCAACTACTTAATGACCTACTACATACACCACAACTTCCTCTTCCCAACCCAGCATGGGTTTAGAAATAGTCATAGCACCACCACTGCTCTTGTATCTTTCTTAGGTACAGTCAACCATGCTCAAGACTCAGGATACCTTGGCTCTTCACCATTTCTTGACCTTTCCAAGGCATTCGATACGGTCTCCAACCCATTTCTTCTGATCAAACTCTCTTATTTAGGCATATCTTTCCCCTACCCTAGGCTGGTTTTCTGACTACCTTATAGATGGTCAACAAGCAACCAGATGGCACCAGTTCCTCTCTCCTTTCCTCAGCATCAATACTGGAGTCCCTCAAGGGTCCATACTAGGTCCACTGCTCTTCAGCATTTTCATTAATTATTTCCATACCAGCATACCCCATGCTAATGTCATCCAATATGCAGATGACTCCACCATCATCTGCATGGCCAAGTCTACTTCAGAACTACTTACACTCACCTAAAATGCCTTCACCTCCTCTGAACCTGGATCTATAATAATCATTTAGCCCTAAATGCTAATAAAACTAAACTCATGTTATTCACCCCCAAAAAACAACATCCCTAACCAAAAATGAATTTACCATCAACTCGCTTAACAACACTTCCCTTGAAGTAGTCCCATATAACAAACTTCTAGGGGTCGTCATACACGAACGTTTAACTTTTGACCAGCATATTAACACAAACAGCAAAAAAAAAAAAAAAAAAAAATCAGAAACTTAGGCATCTTGTACAGGCACTAACACTTCCTCACCTACTCAGCAAGACTGTCCCTTGCCTCTTCCTTTCTACTTCCATCCTTGCTCTATGGTTCATATGCAGCCCTCTCTTAAATCCAAACTGGACTTATGCTGCAGTAAAACTGCAAAATTTGTAACCAGCACCAGAAACTTCTCCCACCACTGCGTATCATGCCAACGTCTAAAATGGCTTGCACTTGCACAACCTCTGACATACGTGCAATTAATCAGAGCTCATAAGCTAATCTCTAAGCCTTCTAGTTGTCCTACCCTCTCCTGTCTGTTCGCACATCACCCAAATGGACCTCTGCAATCAGTCAATCAGATGCTCCTTAATGTAGTAAAACCTAACTCTTCTACCGGTCAAATGCATTACCCATGTGCTATAGCAAAACTATGGAATGCTCTCTCTCCCCTTCAGTTAGGTCTACTAGCAACCCTGAATGCTTTCAGACCTCGCTGAAACAGCACTTGTTCTCCCATTGGCTATGTATATGTACCAGCACTGACTATAAAAAATCCAATATTCCTAGCCTTACTACTTTTCCTCCCCATCTCACTTATGGCTCAGACTCCTCATATATTCATTTAGTGCTTCCAACTTAAGTCCAATGTGTGCCACCCAGCCACACTTAATCTACTATATCAGTTACCTACCATATCTTCTATTCACTCTTGATGCTTATATAACAGTAGCTGTAAGGCTATACCTTACTTTCAGTATCTTTAATCTGCTGCTATAATGCATTGTTCACACATTTCATCAGTTGTGTTCTTGTTTGGCTTGCAGACTTAAAATCGAACATCTGCATAACTAGTATTATCTATTTTATTGTATCACCTATTCTGTAATGTAGTGTTCTGTACCATCACTGCTTGATTTCTGTATTTTGATTCTGTAGCTTTATCTTGTTTTGTTTTTTGGAGCTTTTCTCTCTGGGCCTTTACTGAAAATGGACTCACCCTGGCCCAGTAGACCTCCTGGTAAATAAATGCAAATAAATAAATAAATAAAACCCCCTCCGCTAACACACCACCCCTTCCATATCCAAAAAACTTCTTAATGATGTTGACCTTTGGACATCTTCTAACATTCGTTATCAGAAAGCATATTTTTTGTAATTTCCATTCATGTAATAACTGTCTTCATAGTTATTTAATGTATTTTTGGAAATGCCATACAGGCAATTATGTCTTATTAGTTAGTTAATGTATTGTATGCTTTTGGAACTTATCTCCCGGGGCCTCCGCTGAAAATGGACATTGATCCAGTCGGACTATCCCAGTCAACAAATGTAAAATAAATAAATAAAAACTAAGAGCTAGCTGCACTTGCCCCAGATAAACTCCCAGCAGAACACATTAAAATTGTAGCGGACACTTAGAATGGATTATTAAGATTGAGACCCTGTCTAAGAAAGCTATGTCCCTGGTATCTGCAAAAAGTTTTACATATGATGGTGGTCCCTCTACCAATATCTCCAATTCCATCCTTTTGCTATACTTTTCCCCCTATACAGTGTGCTAGAAAAATATATTCAATCCCAACTACTTACTTTTGTCACTACAGAATTTACCAACCCCCATCCAACATGGCACAACTACTGATCTCTAAAGCTTTAGCATCACTATAAATCACAATAGGAATGAAGGTATCCTAGTGCCAGCACTATTTGGTGTCATATGCCTTTGGCAGGTCAAGGTTTCCTGCCAGAAGCTACTAAAAACTCTCCTCCTAAGGATTAAGTAACTTTTCACTCTCTTGGTTTAACAGCAATCTTATTTAATGAATACAGGCAGTAAAATGGCAGAACATCTCCCTCTTTCTCCCACTTTACATGGTAGCACCCCAAGTGCCTGTTCTTTGTCTTTTGCTATTTAGTGTATTCAGTAATGATCCCCACACAGCAAGGAAACCAGCATCCATAAATGTAATATGTTGATGATTCAGCACTCATCTGCAAAGACAAAGATCTGAAAAAAGAAACTACACAAACTAACCCAGGAATCTCATTTCATCCATTGCATCATAGCTTTGCAACTCTCACCTTCTGATAAGCTCCAAGAAAACTAAATTCATGGTATTCACCTCTAAGCAGCACACTGACCAAAACCCACTTTTTACCATTACTACTTCTGACCACACCAAAATCAAGCTCATACCCGTACCAAGTTCCTAAGGTTTATAGGTTTATCATTGATGGTGCTTTGAAATTTCATCATCACTGAAAAATAAAGCTCAAAAAAACTACCCTATACTGACTGACCATGATAGGCAAGCCAGTGCCTTAACCCTTCTGTTACAGACCGTTCTTTATGCCGCTTCTGTATTCGTCGGCCTACAAGCCAGACAAATAAGTACGATAGAAAAACATTTAAACAAATTAGCAAAATTTGATGCACACATGCCCAACAGATCCCATCACTGCATGACACTGAAACACCTAGTCTGCACAGAACTGCCCAACTAATTAACATTCTCACAACTGTTCACAACACATAATCTGATACACCATCCTGAAAAATGCCAAACACTTAGAAATACTGTCTACCCATACTCTTCACATCAAACAGCTAGCTTCACAGACAAACTGCTGCTGCTTTCAAGTGAATCAGTCAACAACACAAATGATTCACTGCATTCCTCTCGCATTTATAAAGTGTGGAACTACCATTTCTCTTTCTGTAAAACAAGTCAGCAAGCATAAAGCCTCCAAGCCGCTGCTGAAACATCTAAAAGACTCTTGGCAGTGACCATGCACCACTCCTGGCTAAACTGTGTGTACACCTACAGATGCTTACAAATGTCCAGCCCTAATCTTATTTGACATTGATTTACTATGCTGATAAACCACCATAACCCTCTGCTCCCTTCTCCTTTCCTTGTGTCCTCAAAAGCTCTGTTCATCTATATAAACACATACACACACACACACACGTCTGCGCCCTTAGCTATTTGGGACTCCTCCTCAGCCTTGTACTCTTCTTTCTCACACTAATTTCCTACATGAGCCTAAGCCCACTTTACTTTCTCTTATCTCCTTCCTGTCCCCCTGCTATGCTGCTCCTTCCCCTTAGGCTACAACCTGTATTTATTTCTGTGTATGCCATATATATTATGTACTCTTTTTGGTAAATGCCAACTTAATTTTTTCTTCATTCTTTTTATTCAGTATTTGTTAATTTCTGATCAAATTGTTACATTACAGTTTACAACCTTTCACATCTATATTGCATTCAAGAGCCACCAGTTTATTAGCTATGTAACTTCAAATATGCACTTTTGCTCCTAACATTCCAAAATGTTTGTGTGGACTTGTACTTTATTGAGCTTGAGCTGTTTAATATTATCAGCATTAATAGTATTTGTACTTCACTGAAGTCTGGAAATGGTATTAGCTTGTTTTTTATTCTATTCCTTAACATTGTGTATATAATATGATCATGTGTCTATTGTACTGTATTGTTTAAAATCTTTGTATACAAGTATGTTTCCACTTCATGACATTGTGTATAAAATTTAAATATCACTGTGTATCCACTTTTCTTATTTTGGAGCTTTTCCTTTTGGGCCTCCACTAAAAAGGGATTCCCACCAAGTCAGGCTTTCCTGGTAAACAAAAACAAACAAAAATGAAAAAGGCTTTGGTCTGATCAGGTTATTGGTTCCACCCCCAAGATGGGAATGGAAACGCCTCTCTAAAAGACCAAGTCCAGTTTATGTCCATGTTGATTAGCAACAGAAGTAACAGTGTGAGTAAACTAAAATCCTTTCATAAAGCAAAGAGAATTCCTTGGCAAAAATCATGAAATCCACATCAGATCAGATATTGGTCACTCAGCACCACCAGTTAGTTATCAACACTAGGTCAACAAGGACGTGTGTAGACTCTTAAAGGGATCATCCTCACGCTACTGGGAGGATAGTTCATAAGGATGCACTCACAGTGCTTCTTAGTATATAGCATACTGAAGAGGAGTTGATAACTCCTGCTGAAGCGATGTTGACTTGCAAAGGAGAGCAGTAAGCCTTGGCAACATCCATCAATCAGGTCTGAACATGGATGCTGGATATACTGCCACAATAACCATCAAAATAGAGCCAAGGTTTTTGTCAAGCTAGATCTCCATTATGACTGCCATTTTACAAATTTAGATCTAGCATTTCAGTACAGCACCCTCATCAGGATTCAGGGAGAGCATTCCTGTCCCTCAGTGCCCTACATTCATGCAAGGTCAACCAGCCGTCCTCCTATTCCCCTTGGACTACTCTGGTATTCCTCAGGCCACTCATGAATTCTAAAGGTATTCTGGAGTTTGGCTATCTGTACTTTGGTCTGGGGGGTTTCTTTTATATGCCCTACCCAGTTCCCCCCCTTCATGCTTATCAACTGTCCAAGGGCAACTCCCCTTTTTGGACCAGTACTTCCATTAGGTAGCATCTCCCGTCCCTTCCTCTCTGCCACTCTGTCAGTTATCCGGGCCGCTGATCAAATCTGTGTTGCCTGGGCCATAGTCAGGGCTTTATCTCTTTGCCACTGGAGTAGCTCAGAGATTTTACTACTTGTGCGTGAAAATTGTTTTGTAGTATAAGGTTATAACCCAAGACTTGGTAGTTCAGAGTGTGAACTGTGTTCTGCTAGGACAGAGTTTTTATATTTTTTGGAGTCTAAAATATCTGTAATATTTAACAGTCCATTTCTTGCCAGTTATAGCTTTGTACTTTTGTGTTTCTGATTTTAAATGTTTGTAAAGCTGAGGAACATTTTTGTATCCATTTTCGGAGCACTTTTCACAAATGTATCTGAACTGTCTCCGTGTTCTTCTGGTCTCAAGGCATCTATGTAATTGGTAGTACTGCTGCTTGGTTTCTGTGTTTCACTGCGGAAAGAAAATATATCAAGGACATTGAGCGTGGATGCATCACTTCTACTCCACTAGACAGTTTCTTCTAAAAAAGACCCTATCAAAGTGCAGTGTTTGCCCATTGGTTCTACCCCGAAAGCTGAACATTTCACCTCTGTACTGTTCTTAATTTCATTAGCAAAAGCCAGAGCGGAGCACATTTTCCCTGGATTATTGTGAGACAGCTGCTGTTCATCATGCACCACCCGTAAGGGCTTCGTCTCATCTTAGCAATGCATTGCTTCCTTCTGGAAAGGTGATCGTTTTGGCTCCGGTGCTGTTTGTAGACATATGGGCATGAAATGCTGAAGTACAGATCCTTTAAAGAACAGAAACCAAGAATTTCTTATTTTACATATTTGATCTCTGTTTTGTTAGTAGATGTACAAGTAGCCAAACACTGAC
Organism: Protopterus annectens; assembly: GCF_019279795.1. Classification (NCBI taxonomy): domain Eukaryota; kingdom Metazoa; phylum Chordata; order Ceratodontiformes; family Protopteridae; genus Protopterus; species Protopterus annectens. The sequence goes on along the minus strand of NC_056735.1, from coordinate 260,516,376 downwards.
AGCATGATGCTGAGAGAGAAAATATGGGTTGTATCTTGCAATATTTGTTTCTTTCAACACTCATTAGCTTTCATTCTTAACAACATGCATTACTGGCATAAAGCAATGCATTTTTTTCCTTTTCTCTAGACATTAAGTCCTGATGATAAGTACATTGTAACATCTGACAGAGATGAGAAAATTCGTATTACCTTCTTTAATGCCCCGCACATTATCCAGTCATTCTGCCTTGGACACACAGAGTGAGTTTTTTTTTAATAACTGTCTGTTATTTTTCTCACCAACTGCTAGAATTATATTTGCCATCTTAGGCTGTTATGCTGATGGCACCTGTACCTCAGTGGTCTGATGTGTCACTAGCTTCTGTGCAGAGGTCTTCGCAGATGTTTCATTTGTGGTATATTAAAATTGCTGTCTGAATGCTGTCTGTTTTTCACTTAACTTTAAAAGCAGGCAAAGCTGTTTGTAAATAATGCATCAGTACTACTGTGCAGCGTTCAGATAAGTGTATCAAAAGTATGGTTTATATTCATGTGTGTTCCTTCTATGTACAGTTCACGCAGGAGCAAAAAAAAATTGTGTAGCTGCAGAAAGAAGGGTTCATTTGTGAATGTGCTGTGATAATAAACTATGTACTTGTGGTTTTCATATGAGAACCAAACAGGTTTGGTGAGTTTGTCAGAGAAAGCAGTTATTTGAATGAAGTTTAACATTTTCAGTAACTTTAATGACATCCCTGCGATATGCAAGGTAACAGTGGGATTCAGTTAAGGATTTGAGGTACCCTCTGGCACAGTGCATAAAGTTGAATTCCTTCATGTAATCAGAAAAATGAAGTATTTTGATTTTATTACAACAAAAAAGTCAGTCCACGAGATTTTAAAATGCCATGTCAGTGAGAAACTGGGTATTTTGAAACTGGAATATTTTATCAAAATGCAAATACAGTCCTAGGTAAAGAGCAAAGGTTTCCATGAAACGAGTGTGAGGTTGTTCTATCCCAGATGGTTGTCAATTAGTTGTTTTCTTGTTATGCAGTTAATTATAAATTTTGACAGGAAATTTGAAAATACCTGAAGAAAATGGGCACAATACTTCTAAATTAGGTGCAACATTTTTCTAAATACTCCTTTTCAAGAAATTTAATTTCAAGAGTGTACCCCTGGAATGTATTTGTACGAAGATTCCTGTCATTTGTTAGTCTGAATCTACAAAAATGAGGGCTTCCAAGTCTTCTCATTGAGCAGTCTCCATAAAAAAGGTCTTCATTGAGTAAATAATATGAGTTCATCTAAAAATAGAACATTCAAAACTAAAATGGACTTTGTACAAACTTAAAATAAGCGAGCTGAAATAATAAATTCCACAGCAATGATTACGTATTGTTCTACAAACATAGATGGGAGGTTAAAAGAAAAGCGAGTAAGAGTTAATAATGAAACAGAGCACTTGGTTGATGGAAAAAAATGGAAGACCTAACAACTTAAATACGTGACATACCAGAAAAAATGGAGAGGAAAAGTATGATCAGTTTTCTTGTCACCTGCCTCCCTAAAGCATTAAATATACAAGATGCACCTTCATTTTGATTAGAAAGTCTTTAGAGGTCACTTGTCAAACTTTCTACTAATCCACATTACCCTCCCAGACCCATTATTGTCAAATTATTGCTGTAGTTGGACAAAGAGATGGCAATAAGAACTAACTCGTCTGTTAAACTTGACAATAATGTTGATTTGGCCATGACTGTTTATCCAAAACTTTGAAAAAATGAAAAGCCTTCTGGCCTTTGATTTATAGTTTTGAAAAAGTCCTGACTTCTTTTTCCATTAAGACTAAAGTTGTTTCTGCAAAATGAATTGCTGCATAGGATAGTGCTGCGTTGTATTGAAAATACATAATCACTAGTGCTTAAGGCATGAAATTAAATTGTACAGATTTCAAAAGACATGCAGATAGAGATGACTGGAACACCTGCAGAGTCCTCAAGAAAAGATGATGGAAACGTGAAAAGAATATGAATTAATGTTTCTTAACTTCACTGTGTTTTCAGTGTTAAATGGTAAAGGGAGGGCATTATTTATGTATGATTTCTGGTAAGTAATAAATACAACTTGAGTGAAACACTTGTTTTTGCGACCATTAATGATGAGCATGCTTTTATACCAGAAGATGGTGGCTGTAGTATCCTAGGGATTTCTTCTTTCCCTGATTTATTTTTTTATTTTATTTTACATTTGTTAACCAGGTTAGTCTGGCTGAGCTTTTGGCTCATTTTCAGCAGAGACCCGGGGAGAAAAGCTCTTCAAGACTAGAAAACATTTTAGTAACATAGTAGTAACAAATCAGCTATAGGATCTTACAAGCAGAGACCTGGAGAGAAAAAAGCTCCTCAGGCAATTCAGTTATACAGGGTATTAACAGACTGGCAGACAATTATGTTAGTTGTTACAGACAAGGTTTTAAACAATTAGCAGAAGAAAATGTCACTAGTTGCAATATTATTTAAGCTGCTTAGAGCAAAATGAGTTAATAGTTAGGCAGATGATTATTTAAAGTGGGTAGGATCTAGTTGTATAGGAGTTTGGAAACAAGAAAGGAAGGTAAGAATGGCTAGTAGGAGATGTAGGGGAGGTAGAGTACAGGAGACAGACTAGACAGGTAGGTTGTTTTGAGACTGTAAGAATTAAGAGTGGTTGGAGACAGAGGAAGGGAAGAGGTAGAAGTGGCAGGGGAATAGTGTTAGAGATACATTGAGGTGGTGAAATAGGTGAAAGGATGGTGGTTTCAGGGTGGTTGGCTACAGTGGCAAGACCACTTTGTTTTTAGGTATTTCCTTGTGGCTAATTTGAAACTTTTGCTATGCTGGGGGAATTTTATTTCCAAGGGGAGTTGGTTCCAGGATATAGCTGGGTTATAGTTATAGAGAAGGCAGCCTATTTTGGTTTTAGGTTTGTAGATGTCTAATAATTCTTGATTTGAGCTGCATAGCGTCCTTGCAGGGGAATATTTGGATATGATAGTGGAGAAGCTGGGGCATAAGGAGGGTAGATAGAGGATAGAGTGGATGATTTGTAGTTGGCATAGTTGGAGCAGCTGAGGGAATTCTAGCCAGTCTAGTTGCTGTAGTGCTAAGCAGTGGTGCGACTTGTAGGTTTGGTTAGCTGCAAATCTGGCGATCTTATTATGGGTAGTTTCAAGCTTGGAAATAAGTGTAGAATTTAGGTTTGTGAATATGTGGCAGCTGTACAAGAGTGTTGGGAGTAATAAAGCCTGGGAGAGAGTTATTCGGGCAGTGTTAGTTAAGTATTTCTTGCTACGGAAAAGGTGTCCGAGTTTCTGATGAGTTCTTTTTACCGAGTTAGTAATATGGAGATCAAACTTAAGCTGATCATCTATTGTAACACTTAGCAATTTAGTACTAGATTCAGCTGAGATGATAGTGTTGTTGCAGGATAAGATGGTAAATGTTCTTTTGAGTGTGGTGATGTTTTTAGGGAGGAAGAGTAGGAGCTTAGTTTTTTTTTGGATTAAGTATTAGTTTGTTATCACTAAGCCAAGTCTCAATGGTGTGGAAGGATGCCTGGGTAGTTGTGTGGAGGTCAGTTGGGTTGTCAGCAATGGTTATAACAGTTGAGTCGTCAGCATATTGCACAAGAGATGACTGGGGACAAGAGCCGTAGAGCAAGTTGGTGAAAATATTAGAGAGTAGTGGTCCAAGTATGGATCCTTGGGGGGACTCCCATTTGTACAGTGAGAGAAGAGGATAGTGCAGAGAGCCATTTAACTGATTGCTGGCGGGGTAGAGAGATAGCTGGAGAGATAGTTGGGAGAGAGAAATGTAAGTTAGTGAGTTTAGCTAGGAGGAGTGGGTGAGAGACAGTGTCAAAGGCTTTAGAAAGGTCAAGGAATACGCATGAGACAAGTTTATTGTTATCCCGAGCTAGGGAGACTATGTTGATGAATGATATGAGTGCAGTAAGTTGTACTATGCTTGAGACGGAAACCATGCTGTGTGAGTGTGAGAATGTTTTCCTGGTGAAGATAATGCATTATCTGCTTGTGAATGCATTTCCCTAGGATTTTTGAGAGTGGAGAGAGTATGGCAATCGGTCTGAAGTTGGATATGTCTGAGGAGTTGCCCCCTTTGTGAATGGTTAGAGTAAAGAAATTCTTCCATACAGTGAGGACATAGGATTTAGAAATGGATTGGTTGATTAAGATGGATACAAGATAGGCAAAAGGTTCAGAGGCAATCTGCAGGAAGTAAGAGGGTAGCTTGTCAACAGATGGGTAGCAAGGTTTAAGTTTAGAGAGTAATGACTTTACATAGTTAGTTGATACTGCTTTTAGAGAGGAGGAGTTTGGAGGGTTTGGAAGCGGTATAGAGTTTGTGGGGGTGCTGGTGTTGTTTCTGGGACGGAGAGAATTTATTATGGAGGTTATTGAGTTTATAAAATGATAGTTAATAAAATTAACAATGTCTTCAGGTGTTGCATTGGGACATGGGTTAGGAGAGGAAGGGTTTCCTGGATGAAGAGTCTGTTTAATAGAGCTCCAGAATTTCTTTGGGTCTGATTTAAGAGTAGAGGGAGGATTGGCATAGAAGTTTATTTTGTCATAATGGATGATTTTTTTTAATTTTATTTCTGAGTTCTTTATATTTCTGAAAAAGAGAAGGGGTCCTAGTTTTAGTCCACATTTTCCAAATCCTATTCCGGTCTTTCATGAGGGTTCTGGTAGATTTAGTGAACCAGGGAGCAGTATTAGATTTGATTCTAATTGTGCGAAGAGGAGCAAAGAAGTTAAGAATGTTTAGGAATGTAGTGTTGAAGGAGTGGACGGCTTCGTCTAAAGGAGGAGTGGTGAGGTAAGACCAGTTAATTTTGGAGAGTTGGTGAATAAAGGAGTTAGGACAGAAATGAGAAAGTCAGCGGGTGGTAATAAATTTGTTAGGTTTGGCAAGGTGGGGAGTATGTCTGGTAACTGTTATAGGACAGTGGTCGCTGAGGGCATTTGGAAGGGTTTGGGAGTTATGAGGGTGGGAGACCAATATCCAGTCAAGAAGAGAGCTAGGTAGGTGAGATTTATTAATGTAGGTTGGGCAATGACCTTTGAGTTGGTATAATTAATGGAATTGTTGAGGAGTGCAACCCCACATCAGGGGTACAGTTAAGCCTGGCCCCTTCAAAAATGCCTTTCTCATTATTTTTTTGTTTGACTGGTACTGCTCATTTTTAATCACAGTTATGTGCATCAGTCACAGAAGAGTCTGTAATGTCAAGGAGACTACAAACTGAAATGGCAATTGATAGAGGAATATAAGTATGTTTTGTTTCCAAAGGAATTCTTGGCAAACCACAACATGTACTGGAGAGAGTTAGCCATTAATGGCCCAGGTTCTTGCTGCATTATGCTATGAAAAGCAAAATGAACAGCTGCTATTAGTTGTGGAAGAAAGAGACAAACTTGCTTTGTGTTGGTTAAAATCAGAAAATATTTTGAGTCAGTGTGTCAGTTCAGTTAAATTCTGTTGAGGAAGAGGTAAATATGGGTAATATAAGGAACTAAGCACATTGCATAGTGTGAAAGCTGCAAATGTTGCTGAATCCAAATGCTTTTCTAAAGTTCAATAGAAGATGGTCCCTGCAGTTTGCAATGAAAGATAGACTTTATAAATTATTAGAAAGATTAGAAAGAAAAAAAAGACTATACTACACATTTACTTTCAAAAGGAAGAGAGAGAGTTCCATTTGTATGTGTGGTAATAAGTTAACTGTGAACTAGATTGATATTGTTGAAATGTATTGTCTACCTAAAGTAAAATAGTTAATTGTAATGAATGGTGGAACAGTAATCTGAAAAAAGTGATCTAGTATTTGCTTTTAACAAGAATTATTTGGTGACGACTCAAAGAATTTCATAACCATTGGTAAACATAAAAGCTTGCCTGTGTATAACAGATTTCCATTTGTGGTGGAGTCCTTGCCTTTCATTTTCTGAATGATAACATTAAGATTCGAGTGTAGTATTATACCCAGATAATACAGTAACAACTGGGAACACAGAGGGGGAAATGAGTACAGAGTTTGCAGGAGTGTTTGTTGGGAGTTAAAATCAAAATTCAAATCACAGATTAAATATCTAGAGCAAGTAATCAGTATTAAAACAAAAATCATTATTTGGTTCGAGGGTGAACAAAATTCATGATGTTACCTCCCCATACGTGTCCTCCCAAAGACCCACACATATACAAACTTAATGTGAAAGAGTTGCAGGCACTCTTAGCTTGATAAAACTTAAGTAATGTGTCTATTTAAATGGGAGTACAACAGCTTTTGAAAGGGGTACACTCCATGACAAGAAAAATACAAGAGATAAAATGCATTTAAGGCATCTAAAGAGCCATTAATATGGGATAGAGTGAGGTATATTAAAACCAAGTCAAACACCAAACGTTTGCAGAGTAACAAATGTGCAGAATTACAACTCTGATACACTTATTATGCTTTCAGATGAGGAAAGACAAAAGTTTATGCTTCTCAAATATTTTCCTAGCTCAGAAGAATTCAGAAACGGAGAAAGTCTAGTTTTGATTTTTTGATTAAAGAAATTTTATTGGTACTGTTTGGTAAAAAGTTTAAGCTGTTTGGTGAACATAAGTGTCTGTTTGTCATGACACTAGCATATTTGAGATTGGCAGTCAAGTTGTCAGTGCACGATTTTCTGAATGAGTAAAGACCAGCTAAAGGAGATTGCAGAACAATTGGTCACTCGAGTTCTGTTGCCATAAATTACTGATAAAGTAACAAAAGTTTGGTAGACTATGTAAATTCTCTTATAAAATAAATTTTTCAAGAAATTCCAGTGAAAGCAGAAATGGTAATTAGAACGACAGAGTGGAGTATTAAACTTTGTGGCAGAGGGGTGGACTATTTGAGTAAATTATAGCTTAAAAATATAGTTTAAGAAAAATATTGAATTATCAGAAAAAGGTTGTTTGCTTTGAGTAGAATGATTATTTCATGGAAACAAAGAAAAACAGTGCTAAGAAGAATTACATATTGTACACTGGTATTGTGAAAAGACACTGGCACAAAGGTTTGCATGCTGACCCAAGGCAGATGACGAAACTGAATAGATGAATAAATTGTCCATTGTCAGGTGGAGTAGACAGATGCCATTTCTTTCATGGGAGTTTTTCTCAAGGAAGATGTTAAACACACTGTTGATTTTTGCAGGTTCTTTCATGAGCAGTGTATCCATGGCTGCAATGGATGCTTATTTGAAATGGTTTTCTGCAAGTAAGATTACACTGCAATAAGTAGATTGATGATTGTGTGCTCTGGTAACCCAAAAGGAACAGTTGCGGGTCATGCTGCTCAGTTTGTGTCAGGACGATTTTGTCATTTTCATTCAGTGTAATGGAATCATTCATTCTGTTAGGGCACAGCAGTCTCCTGTAGATGCGTACTACTTGTCTGTGAACCTATTGATTAAACAGAAAATTATATGCAATTGTTGAAGCAGGCTTAAACAAATGCACTCTTGGATTTTCAAGATAAAGTTATTTCAGTTGCAGTACAGAGTCACACTTAACTGGGCAGACTTCAGCTGAGATATTCTTGAAGACACGTCAGAATAATGCCTTTGCTGATCAAATGAAATGTTTGTGGTACTGTGAGACAAACAGTTTTTACACAGATTTCATCTAGCGTGTTAAGTTTACAAGGGGGAAAGCTGAACCAACTGTGAGAGGTCCCAGGTAGATTCCAGGATGATGCCTAAATGTACAAGTCCACTATCATTTCATGTTGGAGCAAATGCAGGAGTCACTTGCACAAGGCAAAGTGATCAGCTGCAAGTTAGAGTGAATGATGATACTATCATAAAGAAGCGAGTCAGATCTGGAAAGAATTGACTGTGGTGATGAGCATTTGCAGAGTGATGCACATGGAATAAATTTCTCAGGAGTCCTTAATGCCGTGTTCTGAATTTGAGGTTCCAGAGACTGAGTTAGTGATGAGTTGAGATGTTTGCAGAGGATTAAAAAGTTACTCCAGAGTCTGACTTTTTTTATTCATCTTTAAGTTAAAATTCTAGCAAATGGCATTTTATCTACCTAAGTGCTGAAAGTGTCATTTAATCCAGATAAAGTGTAGTTAATAGCTTTAGAATAAAAAGGTAAGTAATGTAATGTTAACAATACTTCCCTAAGAGCTGACCCAATTTTTTGGGATTTGGGAACTTACATGGACTGTGACCTAATGTTTGACCAACATGTCCATTGTTGTATGAACTAATGTTTGACCAACATGCCCATTGTTGTAAGAAAGTCCTGTATTGCGCAGCTTACAAATAAAGGGTTTTTATCTAGATCTAGGGATGTCATTGTGCCCCTTTGCTCAGCCCTCATTAGGCTAGTCATTGAATATAATGCCTCCTTTGGCATGCATCTCTCCAGACATATACAAGTAGTACTTGCCTGTGAACCTAATGTGGAGTATTGTATTTGCCATCAGAATGTTGACAGCAGTGAGGTTCCATAGGGCAAGCCAGGCTGCAATATCCAATGTGTCTGCACTGTGTTCACATAATAAAGTGACCTAGCAAAAATGATTGGTGGTCTTTCATGTTGTTCTCAGTGCATTACATCATCCGCGACACACAACTGAACACCTTGTTTCCTCAGGAAGAGGACGCATCACATGGTGCTTTGAGATCTCAGGGGGAGATGATTCTTGTTGGAGGAACAGAAGTAATCTTCACATTTAGTGGAGGTTGTTTTAGTTTGCTACTAGATATTCCTGTATCCAGTTTCTTGAAGTTTTCCTGAGATGGAACCTTGCAGTTAATTATTTTTCTTTCATGGATCTGCTGTTTAAGATTCTTCTGCCCCTTTAGTACTGTTGCTGACAGGTCAGCTATGACTGAAAGCCCCAGAGAGACTTCCGTTCTTTCTTGCACAGCATCCATCTGTTTCCCTGCCTCACAAGAGGATTCCAAAAGAAAGGATGGTCATGTTTATATTCAACAGCTGGAGTTGTAAGGCTGGTAAAGTGAAGGTCATGTCTATCTTGTCATGTACTAGCATTCATTCATTCATTTGCTTTCTACCTGCTTATTCCAGTGCTGGACCACAGGGTAGCTGGAAATTAGACTTGTTGTAACTGTGGTTACAGAGCTGATTTTTTTTCTGGCTGGTAGTTGATTTGGAAGTATTAAAAAAATGTTTGCAAAAATAGCCAGCTAGAATATTTACTAAAAGGTGTGTGACCTCGTTATTATTTTGTTTAGTGAATGCTGTAAAGGCTTTGCTAGTCATTTACCCATACTAAATGTTTTAATTTGCAAGTTGCATGATGTGGGGATTGGAGTTTTGGAAGAGAGAGGACTCATCCATATGGTATAGAGTTATAGATGAATTTTCAAATTATATTGGTTCCATGTATTTGTTGGAAAAACAGTTGCTATTTTTTCAATAAAGAAATTATATTAAGTATGAGGTGCCTTTTTGCAGTTTGCTCCGTGTTCATTTGAATGCTTTTTTTTTATATTTGTAGTATACTTTTTTCATGTAATTATTTTTGTGTTTTCTACTTGTGTAGACTGCTATAGCTTTCTTGCAGTCCCAGGTAGAGGTTACTTTCCTGTTGAAGAAGCCTTGTTTTCATCTTGTATATTTTAAGCTGGGACTGATACCATATCTTTTTATATGGTCATGGAAGATTAAAAAAAAAGTGATAAAAGCCATCTGTGGTTAACTGGATTCATCTGCTAGGACAATCGCACAAGTGGCTTCAAATATTTTTTCAATGTGCTTCTGTGCTCCTGTGTATACTGACCATCAGGCCTTCACCAAATCGGATATGTTCTTTTTATTTCACAGTTCCTCGCAGTGCCAAGGAAAACACTGTCTGATCAGGGCCATTGTTCAGGCAGTCATGAGGGTATCCTAGCTGTAAGGGTATCTGTGATGACCTAACTCTCTATCCTTGGGTGAGGGAAGTGTAAACTGTGTCACTGCAGAGGCCCACAGTACCTTCCCCATGTGAGAGCACACTTTTACATACCCATCTTGAAAGCTATCACCAGCCAGTGGCTTGGTTAGCCTAACACCTCCCCTGTGGCCACACATTTTCCTCACCATTTCTCCTCCTCCTAGAGGTTGTGGCATTATGTTGATTGATGTGCCTCCCCTCAATCCCAGGATGGGCCAGTCCTCCTCTGCCAACTCTGTCAAACACCCAAGCCACTAATCAAACCCATTTTTACTGGGTTGGAGGCAGGGCTTTTTGTCTCTGTAACACCAGAGCTAGACTAGATATTTTTTTAAACTCCTGAATTGTACGTTGGTGAATCCTGCAGCAACATCCTGCATCTACCAGACTCTGTAATATTGAATGCCTTCTACAATGGATGACTGTTGAGATACCACCTCTTATAACTAGCTAAACACAATTTTGAATTTTCTGTTGCTCTTGCAAGTCTGCAGGGCATATATTTTCTGCCAGTATAGACTGTAAAGTCACAGAATCTGTTGGGAAGGTGCTACTTGGTTCTCTGCTACTGGTTTCACAGTCTGGATTTTGATCCTAGCGAAAGCAGCATGACATGAAGCATTGTCATTTCCATCTGACTGTCCTCAGAAGAAGGAGAAGATAAAAGCTTGAGGCCTGCATCAAATCCATAAAGATGGTGACTGTGGAGTCTGACCCACACAGGGACTGGTAGAACCCCTCTTGCATGATCCATGTTCTGTGCTAGATTGCTTTGAGAAGGTTAAGGGCATCTGAAGAAAGACATAAGTCATAGCTTCCTCTTAAAAGCTTGACTGCCAAGCAGCCTTGCTTTGCTCACAAGGCAGCAAATTCCCTATGACTAGCAAGGGGTCAAGTCTGTGCCAGTCATCTACTGACAGTCTGCGGACTGTTGAAGGTAAACTCTCAACCAGCTTATTAGATGTGTTGGGGATGTTCACAACAGTTCGGCCACGTTTGAACATCTGAAGCTTATTTGGACCCTCCTGTCTTCTCCTGGCTTATGACCACCATGATCTTCATGTTACTATTCCCATGCCTGAGAATGCAGGTGCTGCAGTTCATTGTGAGGTGTCAGTTGTTGCAGAGTCACCATACCTTCATGTATCTTATTTTGGCGCTTGTTACAGGGTCCTGAAATGGTGGACTTTCAAGTATTGACATCCATGTGGACCTTTAGTGTATGCAGTCAAATCTGTTGTGGGCCCTGACAGTCATTGCTTTTCCTGCAGGGTGGAGAGCTCTCTGCAGCTGTGAAACAATTAAAGGAATTTGCTCCCTTCAGAGGTTGGAGGATTAGTAGTCCTAGACTTCAGGGCCCTTCCTAATTAATTTAGGCAATCAGTTTATAATGTATTGTATAATTAAGGAGTGGTGCATATGGTTGTACCTCCTCTGCAGAGGGGTACCATCATGTGACCACAGTAGTAGACCATAAAAAGAAATGCCAGTCTGCCATTATTCTGTGTCCTAGGTGAAGCTGAGTGCTTGTGGACTCCGAAGTACATCTCCTCCAGCCCCCTGTTGGATCCACAGATTCATAATCAGTATGTCAATCTGGAGTCTATAAATGACGCACTTTGGAGATTAAGCGTTCCTCTGTTTGGGAGAATGCAGTCCTTTCTCTCCCATGGTTTGTACAGCACTGCAAGGAGGAGTTTGTGGTGAATGCATTCTTTGTTGTGCAGAAAGTTATATTCTTATGTTTTCCTTTCATTCTTTATGATTACATGCCTCATCTCAGAGTTAGGGTGAATAAGACTAAAACTAATTCCAGTTCTCATCACCTCTTGGTGGCTTTCATGCCCTTAGCAGGACAGAAAACTTACATAGTCCTATAGTCCTGTGTAGGCTGGGGATCCTCCATGCTTGGGGGGAGGTGGTTGGATAGATGGTTTCAAGTCAGTGCCATGTTCTAGCTATAGTTTCTTGTTTGAACTTTTTCTGACAGGCGTATGAGAACTGATTTGAGACCATTAGGAAGCCTTCCAACAAGCAGCTCTGCCAGCTGGAAGGCGTTCACCAATCAGATCAAATAGGATCCTGTGCTACCTTATTCATTCAGTTCACAGGTCATCCTGACCTATTGCAGGCACCTGTTGAATGTGGGTTTCATTTATGCCATTATCAAGGTGTATGTGTCAACTGTTTCTATCCATTATAACCTTATAAAGAGCAAGTGCTGGTCATGCAATTCCTTAAAGGAGTGTTGCAGTTCTGCTCACTTTTGAAAATGCCATGTCCTGCATGGGAGGGATCTGAATTTCATGACTGACAGGCATTTCCCTTCCCTGTTTCAGATCTTTTGGTTTTGAAGTACTGAGGATTGTGGCTTAGAATATCCTTTTTCTGGTGGCTGTCATCACTGTATACGGGATTTCAAAGCTGGACACCCTTGTGTGTTCGAAACCGGTCTTTCACAAGTTTGAAGTGCCCATTTAGTCCTACTCACATTTCCTCACAAAAGTGGTTTTAAATGTCTGTTAATCAGTCTGTTCATACCACCCCACCCTTCTTCGTGAGATTAGGAAAACAGAGCAACTTTCACCTCCATTGCATCATGGAGGGATGTCTGTCAGTCACCAAGCAAACCATTTTGTGTTGGATTGTGAGCTGCATTAAATTTTGACTATGGCATTTTTAGAAAATGCTGCAGTCAGTGGCCACTCCATTAGAGGCATGGCTGCTTCCAGAGCTTGTTCAAAAATAACTCCATTGTAGACATCTCTACCATGGCCAGTTGGTCCACTGTTTCACTAAGTATAGTTGACTTGATTGTGACTCAAGGAGTCCGCCTTTCTTTGGTACAGAATTGCCCACAGCAGAGAGTTCCTGATGTTAAATGCACAGATATGTTTTTACATTGGGCGGATCACCCTTGGTGGGACATTCGTACCTTGCAGCCTGTCTTTGGTCTCAGCTGCTGCACTTTTCTGTAAATCAGGCAAGTGCGTACCTGCCAGCAGTGCAGGCTTCAAATCTTCATTTTTATTTCTTGATTTGCATGAAGTCTGTTTGCTCAGTGGTGGAAGACAAATTTCCATGTTCAGAAACTGAGTGCACTCCTAGGTATTCAGTGTGCGACATGATGGTCTTTGTCTGCATCATTCATGTACACCTTGAGCAAGTAGACTGACAAAACAAGTTCACAGTTTTAATTGTTGGAGAGAATGAATTCAGTTAGATGTTCATCGTGTTTCACTGTTGCAGTCATGACTGTAGGGTTCTCCCCTGCTGGCAGGCAGCCCTCGGTCGGCCAGAATCCCAAAGTCTGGGTCCGGCGTCAGCTGTTCAACCCTGCCCCCTGACGTCAGAGCACCAGGAGTATAAAGCTGACAGCCAACGCCATCTTCTCCGGTCTTTATTGCCGTGCGGTGATAGCAGTTCGCAAGTGCCGGTCGGTTGACTCCTGACGAATATTTCTACCTACTTCGGTCCGAAGACTTTCTTCTCCACTCAAAGCTAAGTACCCCGTTGGGGAAACTTTTTTCTTGCTCCACTCCGATGTCAGAAAAAGTTAATAATTGTATTTCATGTGGGAAGCAAATACCTCATAAGGATTTTCATTCTTACTGTATTCCTTGCTTGGGCCCTGACCACAACGTAGCTAGTTGTCGGTTTTGTGCTAGATTCAATCAACGTACAATTAAGCGAAGGTACGATTTTGCTTTTCATTACTTCAGTAGACGATTTAACTACAAAATGTCGTCGGATACGCTTCCATCTACCGGAGTTCGCAAGCGTCGCAAGGATAAAGACAGGCCTCCGAGGTCCAAATCTGATGATAGCGCACATGTGGAGCCAGCTTCAGGTTCGGCCGTCGTCAGTGAGGCGCTTTTGCAGCCCCTGTCGTCGGCCATTTCAGAACCGACGGCCGAAACGGACTCTCATGAGGAGCCAACCAGGCCTTTAAATATCTCTGTTGCAGGACCTTCGGACAACGCTCCTTCGGATGGGTCCAGAGCCGCTGTGCAGGTACCTGCTTCCGAAGGGGTTTTCAGGCCTACTCAGCTTCAAGTAAAGGCAAAGCCAAAGACAAAGGCAAAGACTCCTTCTAAATCAAAGACTTCAACACAGGCCTCTTCTGAACTGGCTCCCAAGTCACAAAAACAGTTACTCAAGATGGCAGAGGATTTACTTACAATGATTAGGGGTTCTCATCCCCCTCCAGACAAAAGGCCAAGGCAGGATGTTTATTATGATTCCTCTGATCAGGCTTCTGTTTCCTCAGTTTCTTCTTCTGATCAGGAATATTCTTTTCCTCTTTATGAGGATTCTGATGCGGAAGAATCCATTCCTTCAGCTTCTCCTCCTGAGGATTTTTCTTTTGGGGAAACTCTGCATGAAATGAGGGAACATTTTCACTGGGAGGGACAGGAGTATTCAGAATCCAAGAAAAGACTGAGGGATTTTCTTCTTCTTCCCCAACATAGGCCCCTGGCTATTCCTCCTGTTTTGGATATTGTGGATGATGCCTTTTCAGAGGCTAATTTAACCCCTGATTCTTTTCCTCCTGCTCCTGTTAAGCCTGATAGGTACTACAGGGTTCCTGATTCCCATCAGTTTTTATACAAGAATCCTTCTGCTGACCCTGAAACCATTTCTCAGGGTCCTAAGGGTGTTAAGGCCGCTACTGCCAAAAATCCTATTCCTACTGAAAAGGATTCTCGAGCCTTGGAAAGATGGGGCAAAAAGGTGTAAACTTCTGCTACTTTGTCCATTAGGGCTTTAAACTGTCAGTTTCATATGCTTAAATATCAGCAGTTTTTCTTGTCTGTCTTAAAACAGAAATTTACTTCCATTTCTGCCTGTGCAGAGGATAAGGAATTACATGACTTATTGCATGCCACTGAACAAGTTGGGAAGCATGTTTTACACTGTGGATTTGATGCCTTGGAGGTTTCTTGTAGGGCTGCGGCCTCTGGCACAGTCATTAGAAGACATGCATGGCTAAAGGAACAAAATTTACCTGAACAAGTAAAGGCTAAATTATTGGATGCTCCTGTTCAGCATAATGTTTTGTTTGGATCTAAAGCTGAAGAGGTGATTAAAAAGATGGAGGATAAGGAGAAATCCATACAAACAGTTAAAGATTTCTTACAAGTACAGCCTCCTAGATTTAGCAGGAATTGGCCATCAAAAAAATGGTCTTTTCCCTCTTCAGACAGGCCTCAAAGGGGTAGATATAGACGCTCCAGAGGGAGGCCTCAAACACAAGCTGCTTATAGACCAAGGCAATGGACTGCTTCTACCCCTAGGGGAGGAGAGGACAGGCCACAGTCTCAAAGGAAACAAACTCAATGACTCCCTCTGTTGGGCTGCAGGAACGTCTTGCCTGGAAGCCCCTCTCGGAGGAAAACTCTCTCTTTTTTACCAAAATTGGACTCAAATAACCCAGGACAAATGGGTCTTGGATGTGATTTTAAGAGGTTACAAATTCCATTTTCATACTTTGCCAAGGCCAAGTGGATGGCCAGACCTTCCAAAACATCAATGGATGGAGGCCTTAAGGTGGAGGCTGTTTTGGCTATGAATGCCATTGAACTGGTACCTCTTTCAGAGATGGGAAAAGGGTTTTACTCAAGGCTCTTTCTAGTCCCAAGAAAGCAAAATTCATGGAGACCCATTCTGGATCTGTCAGTCTTGAACACCTTTCTAGAGATTCCAAAATTCAAGATGCTTACTCTACAGCAGTTACTTCCAATGCTGTCCAAAGATGCATGGATGGTGACTTTGGATTTAAAGGAGGCATATTTACACATTCCCATCAGGCAGGATCACAGAAAATACCTCAGGTTCAAGGCCGGATCGAGGCACTTTCTATTCTCTGCACTGCCCTTTGGATTGTCTACTGCGCCCAGGGTCTTCACCAAATGCTTGGCTCCAGTAGTAGCTTACTGCAGACTCAAGGGAATTCAAATTTACCCTTATCTGGACGATTGTCTAATTCAGGCAGACAGCAAGGATGTCTTACTCCAGCATCTAGACTTTGTACAAAACCTCCTCAAATTCCTGGGATTCTCTGTAAACATAAAGTCAAATTTGACACCATCACAAAAGATAACTTTTCTGGGTGCTCTTCTAAACACTACAACCCAGATGGCATTTCTGACATCCGAAAAACAATTACAGCTGGCATCAACTTTCAAAGCCTTGGCAACTCTAACCCATCTATAAGCAAGGAAATTCCTGCAGGCTTTGGGTTACATGGCCTCCTGCATCCTTCTCGTACCATATGCAAGACTACACATGAGGAAAATACAGTGGTACCTAAAAAGTGTATGGCCTCAGCATTACCACAGTTTGGACATACTGATTCCTGTCCTTCCTTGCCTTCAAAAGGAATTTCTTTGGTGGTCCAGGGCATGTGCTCTAAACAAAGGGAAGCCCTTCCATCTACCTCCTGCCTCTCAGATTCTAACCACAGACGCCTCGGATTATGCTTGGGGAGCCCGTTTTCAGGGCAATTGTCTGCAGGGCCTTTGGACAAAGGATCAGAAGCACCTGCATATCAACTTAAAGGAAATGTTAGCCGTTCAGAAAGCTCTATTGGCCTTCAGGAATCTCATACAACCAGGACAATTACTAATACGGACAGACAACACCACAGTTATGTGGTACATAAACAAGCAAGGGGGATCTCATTCCTACCCCCTTTGCAGACTAGCCATGGATTTATGGAACACAGCTCTAGCTTGCAATCTGGATCTTCAAGCTCAGTTTCTACCAGGGAAACAAAACTTACTAGCAGACAGTTTGAGCAGAAACCTTTCGGATCCACACGAGTGGATGCTGGACACCAAAATATTCAGGGTGATAACAGCAGTATGGGGATGTCCTCACATAGATCTCTTTGCATCCCATCTAAATCATCAGCTACAGAATTTGTGCACCAGGACATTCCACAGAGAGGCTTGGAAAGTGGATGCCCTGTCATTCAGTTGGAGGAACCTCTCGGGATATGCCTTTCCGCCTCTACCTCTTCTTCCACGAGTTTTATTGAAGATAAAACAGGACAAACCCAAGATGATAATCTTGTTGGCTCCGAATTGGCCTCGGCAGTTTTGGTATCCAACTCTAATAATATACACAAAAAAAACAGTGGTTTGCCAGGTAAAGCACCCTCAATGGAAAAAGAAAGACACAAATGCAGTAAAATCCGAGGTGTGCACCATGTGCTGTGAGGACAGAACTCTGTCCAAGTAGCTGAACAACAAGTGAATAAAGTCACACTCTCAAGTCGATAAAATCCAAGGTTTATTAGTAAAAACCATAAAAACGAACTGCAGTGGTAAGCGCTTTCACGTTGTACCCAACGCTTCATCAGACATCAAATGCAGTAAAAAATACCCCTTATAAACAAATTCAAATTCAAACAGACAAATCAGATCATGAAAGTAATTAAAGAAACAGGATATTGAATTAAAATCAATTAAGAACAAATAATGTGTTAATTACCCATGAAGTCAATGCTTGAGGGGTCTACTAGAAAGAAAAGGCTTAAGTGTAAATCTGTCATTGAGTCCAAACCTATGAGCTTGTAGCTTTAGAATTGATTTTAATTCAATATCCTGTTTCTTTAATTACTTTCATGATCTGATTTGTCTGTTTGAATTTGAATTTGTTTATAAGGGGTATTTTTTACTGCATTTGATGTCTGATGAAGCGTTACAACGTGAACGCTTACCACTGCAGTTCGTTATGGTTTTACTAATAAACCTTGGATTTTATCGACTTGAGAGTGTGACTTTATTCACTTGTTGTTCAGCTACTTGGACAGAGTTCTGTCCTCACAGCACATGGTGCACACCTCGGATTTTACTGCATCCAACTCTAATAAACCTATGCCTGGAGCCCCCTTGGATTTTACCTCGGTCTCCGAACCTTCTGTCCCAACATCAGGGTCAGGTTCTACACTCTCATGTCAGAACTCTCAGCCTGGCGGCCTGGTTAATCCAGGACCTTTGATTTCTTCTTTCCTACCCAAGCAGGTTATGGATGTCATTTTAGAAGTCAGACGTTCTAGCACTAGGAAATCTTATGCAGGAAAATGGAAAAGATTTTGTTCCTGGATGCAGGCTCAGGATTCTGATCCTCTTCTTCCTAACATTACTTTAATTCTTCTTTACTTGACGGATCTCTTACATAAGGGTCTCTCTTTCTCTTCCATTAAGATCCATGCTTCTGCTATTTCTGCTCATTATAATTCAGACCCTCCCATCTTTTCCCACCAGCTCATGAGACAGTTCCTCAGAGGAGCTAAGAACTTAAGACCTCCTAGATCTCCTCCTATTCCTGCTTGGGATCTCAATTATGTTTTGGAAAAACTAACCTTGCCTCCTTTTGAGCCTGCCGCTTCTGCTGACATCAAGTTTTTATCTTGGAAGACAGCTATCCTGTTGGTACTAACCTCTGCCAGGAGAGTTTCAGAGTTGCAAGCTCTTATGGCGGTGGAACCATATATTACTTTTCATCAAGACAGGGTATCTTTGAGGACTAATCCGACTTTCATGCCTAAGGTGGTTTCCAAAGTGGCTTTAAATCAAACTATCCACTTGCCAACCTTTTTCCCCACTCCTCAAAATAAAGGGGAAAGAATCTTACATTCCTTGGATGTACATCGACAGCTACGTTTTTACCTGAACAGAACCAAGGACATCAGAAAATCAGAACAATTGTTTGTTTCATATGCTTCAAGTTCCCAAGGTAAAGCCATTTCTAAACAAACCATTTCTAAATGGATTGCTTATGGAATCAGATTTTGTTATTCACACCATGGAAAGCAAATCCCAGGGAGCATTCGGACTCATTCCACCAGAGCTGCTGCCACTTCTGCAGCCTTCCTCAGGGGAGTTCCTACCAAGGACATTTTGGAAGCTGCAACTTGGAGTTCAGTGCACACTTTCTCTAAGCACTACAATTTGCTTCTCTACTCTAAGTCTAGGGCAGGCTTTGCCTCTGCAGTCTTGCAGGGCCTTTTAGCCGCCCCTCCTTCTTTATGACCACCTCCCTTTCTTTCAGCTTTGGGATTCTACCCTACAGTCATGACTGCAACAGTGAAACACGATGAACATAGTACAGTTGTGTACACCTACCATAAATGTAGATGTTCGAGTGTCTTCACTGTTGCAGTCTGGGTTTCCCTCCCTCCTGTCCCCTCTTATTTTTACTTTTGTGTGGTTCATTTTTTCACCATTCTTCTGAGGTGTATTTGCAAAGGTTTTGGGACCATTTTCATTTTGGGACTCCTGACATCTGGGGCAAGAAAAACTGGAGGAGATGGCGTCGGCTGTCAGCTTTATACTCCTGGCGCTCTGACATCAGGGAGCAGGGTTGAACAGCTGACGCCGGACCCAGACTTTGGGATTCTGGCCGACCGAGGGCTGCCTGCCGGCAGGGGAGAGCCCTACAGTCATGACTGCAACAGTGAAGACACTCGAACATCTACATTTATGGTAGGTGTACACAACTGTACTTTACTCACCAAGGACAGTCCACTCATAGAGCTGAAATATCAAGTTGTGCCCTCAGACAACTTCAGAAGATTTTTCTGATGACATTGCTACGCTAAAGACTTTTGTGCAAGTGGAAACCATTTATTTACAACATGGCTTTTGTGTGCATTTGGTTATTTGCATTTTATTCTAATAATGCTAGACACACAGTTTGACAGATGCTCTGCTCTGAATTTAATCTTTGGCATTGTGCCCCTTGGTGCAATTGGAGAAAGAGTATTGAGAGCATATAATATAGTGTTGAGTCTGTTATGTGCCATGATTGAAGATGCGTTTTGGTAAAAAAAAAAAAAAACCTTCAGTGAGCCTTTTTTGGGAGAGGAACCAGTGTGTTGATCATTGACCTTGAAGGCCTTGTTTGGTTTATGCAGAAAGGCATAATCACCAAGTTACAAATGATTATCAGATGCACAATTGCCCATTGAGAAGCCTTTAATTCTTACAGGTTCATATGTGTATACTAGGGTAATGAACATTGGGACTTTCATAAGCCTAGTAAAGTTTTACAAATGTATCATGCAATTGTATGTACCTTAGAGGGTATTTTAAGGGGTATATGTAGGGTAGGGCAAGATTTACAGGCTACCTTTGTCCATTAGAGATACAGATGCTAGCTAGACCCAGGATATATTTCCAATTTCCAACCCACTGGTCCAAGTCCGTCTTGAATAGGGTTAGGGAAGAGCACTACTTCACTTGGAAGGGAAGCTTGTTCCAGAAAAGGGTAATTCTCTGAAAAACATATCTGTCCCTCCAAAATATCCTATTTATGTCGCAGGGAAATTTTAAATCCCTAAATTGAGTAATTCTGATGCTATTCATTTTGTTGATATGCAAAAGGCCCATCCTTATGGGATCCACGTATGAGCTGTATGCCAGGTATAGACAACCATGCAACAGTCTGTAGGAAACAGATTATGGAGATAAGGCTTGAAGCAGTCTGCATAGGGCATGCTGTTTACACCCTGTGTTCTTTTTGTATGGAACCTCTATGGATATTCTGTTGTTGTGTGTGCCTTGTCAGGTACGTATCAAAGGGGGAGGCATTGTACTCAAATATGGGCCTGATGAGGGCAGGTACAGTGGAATGATGACTTGGATCTAGATGCCATCCCTTTGCTTATACATTGAGTAACATAGAATGATTTCCTTACTACTTTAGAAACATGCTGGCTGAAAGCCAGGTTACTATCTAAATACATACCCAAACCCGCAACTGCTGGTTCTTCTGTTTTGGGGGGGGGGTGGTTGTTAGCCTCCCTAGGAAATTACCTCAGTATGTCCCAAAGGGTAGTATTATGCATTTCTTTGCACTGAGTTTTAAGCCATGGCTTTGGCACCAGTCATTTGTCTGTGTAGATGTTCTTCTTGTTTCACTGTTGCAGTCATCACACTTGGGTTGTCGGCCCGAATACCGGAGACTTAGTATTTTTGTGTCAGTTGCTGTTGTTCCAGGACTGACGTCAGGTTGTCAAGGGTATAAAAACAGGCAGCCGACGCTAATTACATCAGTCTTTCTTGTCGTGGAGCCCAAAGCAGTTTGCACGAGTGCCAGTCATCCGCTACCTGAGTTTTCGTTTCCGAATTGAATCATCCTGAAGTCTTCTAAAGCTAAGTACCCCACTGGGGATCCTTTTTTCTTGCTCTAACCAATGTCAGAAAAAGTTAACAGTTGTCTCGCCTGTGGAAAACAAATACCACACCGAGATTTCCATTCTTTCTGCATCACCTGTTTAGGCCCAGACCATGACATACCTTGTTCGTTTTTGTGCCTTGTTCAACACCTGAACTATTCATCGTCTGGCCCTTATTGTTGCTAAATAGTTTCGTTCTTGATTTCTGTATTCCGAAATGGCTTCGGTAAGCCATCCATGTACCGATTTTCCGAAAAAAAATTAAGGATAAAGACAGAGACTGCACAGGTCCAAAACTGCCGACGATGCTTCCGTTAAGCTAGTTGCCAGTTCGCCGGTACTCGGTGAGGTGCTTTCGCAGCCCCTGGTGCCCGCTTTGATGGATTTGCAGGTCGCTACCGAGACCCATTCGGAGTCTGGTATGCAGCAAGTCTCTTCTTTGACTATGGAACCTGCGGATGTCTCTAACTTGGATGGGTCTGGAGCCACTGCGCAGGCACTGGCTTCCAAGGAAGTTCTTTGCATTACCAATTTTCGACATAAACCGATGACTCCTTTTGCGTCTTCAGTTCTGTCTAAAACTACCGAGTTTCTAAGGCCAAGAGTACGAGCTACACCTAAAAAACGGACGACCCAAACTCAAGCATCTGCTTCCCTGCCACAATCTGAAATGCTTAAAATGGCAGAAGACTTAATCATGCTGATTAGGGGAAGCCAGCCTTCCCCTGCTAAGAAAAAAAAAAGACCTGTCCCCAGCAGCTTTAACTGACCAAGAGTCCGACGACTCTGAGGTTTCTGAATATGAAGATATGCCTTTATCTGCTTGTGAGGATTCAAATGCAGAGGAATCCATTCCCTCTGCTTCCCCTCCAGAGGATTTTTCTTTTGATGAAACCCTACATACTTTAAGTGAGCATTTCCACTGGGAATGCCAGGTTTATCCTTAGTCCAAAAAGAGACTCAGAGAATTTTTATATTTGCCACAATATAGACCTTTAGCTATCCCTTCTGTTCTGGATGTTGTGGATGATGTCTTTATGGAATCCAGTCTAACTCCTGATACTGTACCCCCTACTCCAAGGAAACCAGACCGGTACTACAGAGCCCCTGACTCTCGCAAATTTCTTTTCAAAAATCCTACTGCTGACCCAGAGGTCATTTCCCAAGGGCCTAAAGGTAAAAGAGGAATTACAGCCAAGAATCCCACCCCTTTGGACAGGGATTCCTGAGCCTTCGACAAAGGGGGTAAAAAAGTATACACCTCTGCATCTTTTGCCATTAAGGCATTGAATTGCCAGTTTCACATGCTGAAATACCAGCAACATATTATGGCACTTGTTAAGCAAAAATTATCTACCTTTACAGATTGTGCAGAAAATAAAGAATTACAGAAGCGTATGCATTCTGCAAGCCAAGTCAGCAAACATACCTTGCAATGTAGGTTTGACACCCTAGAAGCATCTTGCAGGGCAGCAGTCACTGGCTCTGTACTGAGAAGGCATGCTTGGCTTAAGGAGCAGACCTTGCCAGACCATGTCAAATCAAAATTACTAGACGCTCCTTTGAACAAGGACAATCTATTTGGCACCAAAGCAGAAGAGGTTCTAAAAAATATGGAAGAAAAAACTAAGTCTATGCAGACAGTCAAAGATTATTTGCAAGTGCACCCTCCAAGATTCAGCAGGCATTGCCCCTCCAAACATTGGTCCTTTCCAGCCCCCACAAGGCCATCTCAAACTAGACCCAGGGGAAACAGACCCCCCCCCCCCCCGCAGATTACAGATGTCCTTCAAGGATGCATCTGCAGTCCTAACAAATGGGTTGTCCTGTCGTCAGGCAGCCCTTCGGTCGGCCGGATTCCAAAGTCTGGGTCTGGCCTCGGCTGGTGTCGCACTTCACCCGACGTCATCTCTGCTGGTCTTCGGGTGTAAAGGCATCAGCCGACGCCATTTTCCTCAGTCTTTCTTGCCGCGTGGCGCAAGCAGAAGCTGTTCGCAAGTGCGGTCGGTCAGATCCAGAGATTACTACTACCGAATACTACTTGAAGACTTCTAAAGCTAAGTACCCCGTTGGGGACTCTTTCTTGCCTCAGCCGATGCCAGAAAAAGTGAATAACTGTTTAACTTGTGGGAAACAAATACCTCATAAAGATTTCCACTCTTACTGCTTACCTTGTTTAGGCCCAGACCACGACGTAGCAGCCTGTTTAGCCTGTGCTTCCTTCAACCGACGAACGCTTAGGCGTCGGTCGGAGTTTGCAGAACAGTTTTTCCGCTCAGATTTTGCGTACATTATGCCGTCGGATCCTCCGACTTCTCAAATTGTTAAGAAACGCAAAGAAAAAGACCGACACTCGCGGTCCGCGGTTTCGGCGAAACCACGGTTAACCAAACCGCCAGTGTCTCCGTTTCGGCGAAACCGAGCAAGCGGTCAATCTTCAGCCGAATCCATGACTACTACCGAGGCTCCTGCTACCCTAGTTGAATCGGCCTCTGAAGTTTTGCCTACTAATGTGGTTCCTCTAGAATTATCGGACACCATCCCTTTGGATGTCTCTACCCCAGCACGTGGTGCTGCTAGGCCCCCTGCAGCCATGTCTATAAAGGCCTTTGCCAGGGCTAAAGCAGCCAAAACTGCTAAATCAGTGCCTGTTAAGCCCCTCACACAGGCCCAGTTCCAGTTCTCAAATGCTTACTCTGGCAGAGGATCTCATCTCTTTAATAAGGGGATCCCAATCTCACCCAGACAGGGCCTCTCAGCCACCAGAAAAGAGACCTAGAGCAGAGCCCCCTGAGCCAGTGTCCTCAGATGATTCTTCTGATGATTCAGACATTACAGAGCATCCAGAGGCGCTCTTTTCTACTTATGAAGATTCCGATGCTGAAGAAACTATTCCCTCTGCCTCTCCACCAGAGGAATTTTCCTTTGGGAAACCTTACATGCCATGAGAGAGCAATTCCAATGGCAGGGACAAGATTTCTCAGATTCAAGAAAAAGGCTTAGGACCTTTCTACATTTACCGCAACATAGGCCCTTAGCTATACCTCCAGTTCTTCCTGTTGTGGATGATGCATTTAATGATGCTTGCACTGCTCCTGATACTTTACCTCCAGCCCCTGCTAAGCCCGATAGGTTTTACAGGGTACCGGACACTCATCACCACTTATTCAAGGCTCCTTTTGCAGATCCTGAGACTATCTCCCAGGGGCCTAAGGCAGTAGCTTCTACCTCAACGAAAAACCCTCTCCCTTCTGAAAGGGAATCCAGGTCATTAGAGAGATGGGGTAAAAAAGTTTACACCTCTGCTACTCTCTCAGCTAGAGCTTTGAACTGTCAGATTCATATGATCCAATACCAAGAGTTTATGCTTGATCAGTTAACTAAGAAACTGTCCTCTGATGATTCCTTAGATAAGAAATATGTTCTAGAAATGGTAAATAACATTCAGCAGGTTAGTAACCATTCTTTAAAATGTGGCTATGATGCACTGGAGGCTTCCTTTAGATCAGCCATGACTGGCACAGTTATAAGAAGGCATGCATGGTTGAAAGAACAGGCCTTGCCGGATCATGTTAAAGCAAAACTATTAGATGATCCTATGGATAAGGTCAGTCTATTTGGTTCTCCTGCCCAACAAGTAATGAAGAAAATGGAAGAGAAGGCAAAATCTGTACAAACAGTTAAAGATTTCTTACAGGTTCAGCCCCCAAGGTTTAGCAGGAACTGGCCTTCCAAAAATTGGTCCTTTCCAGACTCCTCTAAAACTCAGAGAGGCAGAAATAGACGTTCCAGAGGCAGAAATCAATCCAGAGGAGGTGCCTACAGGGTACGCCAGTGGCAAGGCAATAACCAACGAGGCACAGATACAACCGCTACCACTGCAACAGGACAATCACAGTGACTTGGCTCTGACACCGCCTACCAGGGAACAAATAACAGCACCCTTAGGCGGAAAGTTAGCCTTATTTTGAAAAAAAATGGCACTATATCACAAGAGACAAGTGGATTTTGCAAACTATAGACCAAGGCTACAGGTTTCATTTCCACACATTACCAGTAAAAAGAGGAATGCCAAACCTACCACCAAATCAAAAGACAGAAGCTGTAAAACAAATAGCTCAATTAACAAAGATGAGAGCTGTGGAAAGGGTACCACCTACAGAACAGGGCAAGGGATTTTACTCCAGACTCTTCCTAGTACCAAGAAAAGAGAAAAGTTGGAGACCTATTCTCGACCTGTCCGCTTTAAACACATTCATCATTGTTCCAAAATTCAAAATGCTGACCCTACAGCAACTTCTTCCCATGCTGGACAAGGAGTATTGGCTGGTAACTCTAGATCTCAAGGAGGC
Organism: Protopterus annectens; assembly: GCF_019279795.1. NCBI lineage: Eukaryota > Metazoa > Chordata > Ceratodontiformes > Protopteridae > Protopterus > Protopterus annectens. The sequence goes on along the minus strand of NC_056735.1, from coordinate 260,490,835 downwards.
ATACCTGCACGTCCCCATACGACCAAATTGCAGAAGATACCTCAGATTTCTTGCAGGATCAGAGCATTATCAATTCTCAGCATTGCCCTTTGGCTTATCTACTGCCCAGAGTGTTCACGAAATGCCTGGCATCAGTAATCGCTCATTGCAGACTTCAGGCATCCAAATTTATCCATACCTGGACGACTGCCTGATACAAGCGGACAACAAAAGCAAGCTCACACAAGACTTACAAAGAGTCATTTGCTTACTACAAGCCCTGGGATACACAGTCAATTTAAAAAAGTCAAGACTGATACCATCCCAAACAAGAACATTCTTGGGTGCAGAATTGGACACAGTAAAACAGATGGCATTCCTAACTGCAGAAAAACAAGAACAACTTCCTCTTTACTTCTTGGCATTAACAAAGCAGAACAAACTAACAGCAAGGAAAGTACTACAGGCCTTGGGCTTCATGGCATCCTGCATAATCCTGGACCCCATGCCAGACTGCATATGAGAAAGCTACAGTGGTACCTAAAGAATTTATGGTCTCAACACAGGCACAGCTTAGAAACCGAAATACCACTAATCCCATGCCTGAAACAAGAGTTCCTATGGTGGGCCCAGGCATGCCAGTCAAACCCAGGTTTGTCCTTCCACAACATTCAAACAAGCCAAACCATCACAACGGACGCCTCAGACCTCGGTTGGGGGGCCCACATGCTGGACAAGTGCATTCAAGGCTTATGGACTCCAGATCAGCTGCACCTGCACATAAATCAAAAGAAATGCTGGCAGTAAAACTAGCAATCCAGAATTTCAGACCATTCCTCAAAGAAGGCCAACTGATGATAAGGACAGACAACACCACAGTCATGTGGTATATCAACAAACAGGGAGGCACTCATTCATACCCCCTATGCCGAATGGCTCTGGACCTATGGAATATGGCTCTGAGCTACAACATTCAGTTACAGGCAATATTTGTACTGGGAAAGGAAAACATCCTAGCAGACATGTTAAGCAGAACTACCTCGGATGCTCACGAATGGATGCTACATCCGGACATCTTCAAGGCCATCACAGAGAAATGGGGAATTCCACAAATAGATCTATTCGCATCCCCACTCAATCACCAGCTCAAGAAATTCTGCACAAGGACATACCACCCCCTTGCTTGGAAGGTGGACTCTCTATCCTTCAGTTGGAAAGGCCTGACAGCATATGCATTCCCTCCTCTTCCTTTGATGCACAAGGTACTACTGAAAATCAAAGAGGAACGTCCAAGGATAATTCTGATAGCTCCAAATTGGCCAAGGCAACATTGGTATCCATTGCTGAGGAGCATGTCTCGGGGGGGAAATGTGGACACTACCCCTGATTCCCTTGATGTTAACTCAGAGCAACTACAACATCCTACATCCAAACCTGAAAACTCTACAACTGACTGCCTGGAACATTACATAAGAGCAACTAACCCAGATTTATCCCAAAGGGTTAAAGACATTATCCTTGAGGCCCGCAGACCTTCAACAAGAAGGAACTATGCAGGAAAATGGAAAATGTTTGTCATTTGGAGTTCTGAAAGGGGGAAAGATGTGTCAAAGGTAGATATTGCCAACATCCTGGAGTATTTGGCAGAGCTACTCCATACAGGCCTGTCCTATTCCTCCATCAAGATACATGCATCAGCTATTTCTGCAGAATACAGCTTCGATCCCCCTGTCTTCTCACATCCTCTACTCAGGCAGTTCCTGAGAGGAATTAAGAATGTAAAACCTCCTAGGAAACCGCCATTACCAGCATGGGACTTGAACTTTGTGCTAGAAAAATTGACACTCCCTCCATTCGAACCAGCAGCAACAGCAGATCTTCAACACCTATCCTGGAAAACTGCTTTCCTACTGGCAATTACTTCAGCAAGAAGGGTTTGAACTACAGGCTTTAATGGCAGTACAACCCTTCCTAATCTTCCATCAAGATAGAGTGTCCATGAGAACTAATCCTACATTTATGCCTAAGGTGGTATCCAGAGTGTCTCTAAACCAGGCAATCCACCTACCTACCTTCTTTCCAAACCCACAGAACAGGGGGGAAAGACTGCTGCATACCTTGGATGTACATAGACAGTTGCGCTACTACCTGGACAGAACCAAGGGCAATAGAAAAACTGACCAGCTTCTAGTAGCTTATGCAACAGGAAGGGAAGGAAAAGCAATTTCCAAACAGACAATCTCCAAGTGGATAGGAAATTGCATAAGATTCTGTTACTCCTACCATGGAAAGCAAATTCCACAGAACATAAGGCCTCATTCTACAAGGGCTACAGCCACTACCACAGCTTTCCTACGAGGAGTGGCTACCAAGGACATTATTGAGGCTGCTACTTGGACCTCCGTGCATACATTTGCCTAACTTACCTCTGCACTCTAGATCCCGAGCAGGGTTTGCCACTGCTGTTTTGCAAGGGATCCTAACTACACCATAATTATTCTTCCTCCTCCCCTAGTTTGGCTATGGTATTCTACCCATTTGTTATGACTGCAGATGCATCCTTGAAGGACATAGTACAGTTTTGTACCTACCATAAATGTAGATGTCCGAACAGGATAGCATCTGCAGTCAGGATTACCCACCCTCCTTCCCCTCTGTGGTACTCCTAGGGTATTTGCCCACCTAATAGCTAGCTGGGGGGGGGATCTCTTATGGTGTATTTGTTTGTATATATGTACATACATGCTTATTTTTTGTGCTTACCTTCTACCTTTTTGGAAACATTGGCATTTACCCAAAAATTTAGCTACCCAAGAGGGCAACTGGCATCTGGGGCAAGAAACACTGAGGAAAATGGCGTAGGCTGATGCCTTTATACCCGAAGACCAGCAGAGATGACGTCGGGTGAAGTGCGACACCAGCCGAGGCCAGACCCAGACTTTGGAATCCGGCCGACCGAAGGGCTGCCTGACGACAGGACAACCCATTTGTTAGGACTGCAGATGCTATCCTGTTCGGACATCTACATTTATGGTAGGTACAAAACTGTACTTTTCAGGGTATGCAGAGATCTAAGCAATGGAGTACCTCCACTTCTAAAACAGGGAGTGCTAAGCCACCCCCTTACGGAAATAATTCACAATGACTTCTCAACTCCATTCCTCACCTCTGCCCAATTGCTCGTGCCCCTAGGAGGAAAACTTGCCCATCATGCAAAAAAGCTGGACCTCCATCACCAAAGACAGATGTGTCCTCAACATTGTATCCCAGGGGTACAATTTTTACTTCCACACACTGCCAACCCCAAAAGGGTTCCCAGACCTTCCTCCAAACCAGTGGGCAGAGGCACAAAACCAAGTTCAATCCCTGCTCTCCATAAGGGCAATTTAACCTGTTCCTGCAGAACAGATAGGTCAAGGGTTTTATTCCAGACTTTTCCTGGTACCCAGAATAGAGGGCACTTGGTGCCCAATCCTAGCTCTTTCCATTCTAAACACCTTCCTGGTGGTACCAAAATTCAAAATGCTCACCCTTCAGCAGCTTCTTCCTATGCTGTCCAAAGATGCCTGGTTAGTCACCCTAGAACTAAAAGAAGCCTATCTGCACATCCTTATCAGGGACTCATGCAGGAAATATCTACATTTTAGGGAAGGATCTATGCATTATCAGTTCTCTGCACTTCCCTTTGGCTTATCCACTGCTCCCAGAGTCTTCACAAAATGCCTGGCTCCAGCCATTGCTTATTGCAGAGAGACAAAAATTCAACTATACCCTTACTTGGATGCTTGCCTGATTCAGGCAGACAGTCAGAAAAAGCTGTTGCAGCACCTGACATTTGTAAAGAACCTTCTAACCTCCCTAGGGTACACTGTCAACGAAAAGAAATCAAAACTAGTCCCCAGTCAAAAGATTGTATTCCTGGGAGCAAGCGTGGACACAGCATCCCAGATGGGATTCTTTACTCCAGAAAAACAAGCCTAATAGGCTACTTTGCTCAAATGGCCGCCAGAACCCAGCTACCTGCAAGGAAAATTCTGCAGGCTCTAGGGTTCATGGCCTCTTGCATTCTACTAATTCCATATGCCAGACTGCATATGAGGAAACTTCAGTGGTTACTTAAAAAGTCTTTGGTGCCAACATTCTCAGGACCTGGAAACCATCATACCTCGTCTAAGGACAAAGTTTCTTTGATGGGCAGCAGCATGCAACCACAACAAGGAACTTCCCTTTACACAACCCCACACTGCCCAGACCCTAACCACAGATGCATCAAACTATGCCTGAGGGCTCACCTGGATGACAAGTGCATTCAGGGCCACTGGAGCCCAAATCAAATTCAGCTGCACATCAACCAAAAAGAGATGCTAGCTGTTCAGCATGCCCTGATTGCTTTCTGATCCCTACTCTCACCAGGACCCTGCTAATAAAAACAGACATCAACACAGTGATGTGGTACATCAACAAGCAGGGGGGAGCCCACTCTGCAGGCTAGCCATGATCCTGTGGAACATGGCCTTGGACATGCATATTCATCTACATGCTCAATTCCTGCCAGGCAAACAAAACTCTCTGGCAGGCGACTTAAGCAGAAATCTCCTAGACCCATGCGAGTGGCAAATAGACCGCAACACTTTCAGCCTTCTAACCCAGAAATGGGGAACCCCGGAGGTGGACCTTTTTGCCTCCCCCTACAATCACCAGCTCAGCAAATTGTGCACCAGGACACCTCACAGCAGGGCCTGGAAAGTGGATGCCCTATCCTTCCAGTGGGTAAACCTCTCAATCTATGCATTTCCACGTCTGCCTCTTCTTACAAGAATATTACTCAAGATAAGACAGGACAGACCAAGGGCAAGCCTGATTGCCCCAGACTGGTCACGCCAGCACTGGTACTCACTACTGCGCAGCCTGCCACCATGGCACCTACCCCAGATCCCAATCCTCCTCACTCAGCAGGAGGGACAGATCTTGCATCCGCAACTGCAAACCCCGAACCTTGCAGCCTGGCTTATTCCTTGAATTTTCCCCCAGTGACCAGCGTAAGCAAGCAGGTGCTGAACGTCATTCTTGAAGCCAGAAGACCCAGTACAAGGAAATCCTATGCTAAGTGAAAAGGTATATTTCCTGGATTCAGTCTAAAGGAGTGGACACAGCACTGCCCTCCTTACCTCTAATCCTGGATTACCTAGGAGATCTACTCCACAGAGGCCTATCCTTCTCTTCCATTAAGATCCTTGCCTCTGCCATCTCGGCTCATTACATCACCGAGCCACCTCTATTCTCTCACCCTCTCAAACAGTTCCTGATAGGGGCCAACAACTTGAGGCCGCCAAGGAGAGCCCCCCACCCTTGCTTGGCACCTTAAGTTTGTACTGGAAAAGCTCACACTTCCCCCCCCTTTCAGCCTGCAGTGTCAGCAGAGTTAAAATTCCTCTCTTGGAAAACAGCCTTACTTCTGGCCATCACTTCAGCTAGAAGAGTGTCTGAGCTACAAGCACTTATGGCTGTGGAGCCCTTCATTATTTTTCCTGCTGACAGGGTCTCCCTCAGGACTAACTCTACCTTTATGCCTAAAGTGGTGTCCAGTGTAGCTCTCAGCCAATCTATACATTTGCTAACCTTCTTCCCTAATCCTCAAAATAAAGGGGAAAGGAACCTGCACTCTTTAGACGTGCAGAGACGGCTCAGATTCTACCTTGATAGGACTAAGCCCTTCAGGAAATCTGACCAGTTACTAGTCAGTTTTGTACCGGGGGAAGAGGCATATCAAAACACACCATTTCCAAATGGATAGCACATTCTATCCATTTCTGTTAAAAACACCATGGGAAACCAACCCCTCAGGGGGTCGGAACGCATTCCACTAGGGCAACGTCTACCTCCACAGCATTCCTCAGGGGAGTCCCTACCAGGGACATTCTGGAAGCTGCTACCTGGAGTTCTGTTCACACCTTCACCAAGCATTACCACCTGCCTATCTTTTCGAAATCCAGGGTGGGTTTTGCAGCAGCAGTCCCGCAGGACATACTAGCCAGCCCCAACTCTTTTTGACTGCCTCCACCCATTCTTCAGCTTTGGGAATCAACCCAAGTGTGATGACTGCAACAGTGAAATATGAAGAACATAGTACAGTTGTGTACACATACCATAAATGTAGATATTCGAGTGTATTCACTGTTGCAGTCCTGGTTTCCCACCCTCCAGCCCCCTTGTTTCTCTCTCCCTCCTTCTCTATCTTTATTACTCACCCTTTACAGGGCTATTGGTATTTATTTTTTACTGGTGGTATATTTTTTTGTTTCTACCATAACTTAGCTCCCTATTTGGGGGGGGGGGGGGGGGTTCCTGACATTTGGGGTAAAAAAAACTGATGTAATGGCATCGGCTGCTTGTTTTTATATCCCTGACGACCTGACGTCAGTCCTGGAGCGACAGCAACCGACGCAGAAATACTAAGTCTCTGGTATTCTCGCAGACTGAGGGCTACCTGCAGGCAGATAACCCAAGTGTGATCACTGTAACAGTGAATGCACTCGAACATCTACATTTATGGTAAGTGTACACAACTGTACTTTCTTCCTATAGGATGTTAGTGTCTTGGGAGATTCTGTGACTGTTGCTAATCTGCACTCATCTGCAAGCTTGGGCAGCCAGAGGCCCTTGGCATTGGTCTCAACTTCTGCAAAGTAGATGCCAAAAAGCAGCGGACCCAGGACAGAGCCCTGAGGTACTTTGTTAATGACTTGCCTTTTTTTGTGGAGGTGGTCTCCCCTATCCATCCTTCCGGAGTCCTTTCTGAGAGCCAGACTATTATCCAGTGCATAACATAGGGGTGTATTTCTATATCAGTGAGTTGGTCTACAATACCTGAATGTTGTATTGTATCAAATGCCTTAGCTAGGTAAAGGTAGTCGGTATACATCATTTTGCCATCAATCATTGCTTTATTGACCATGTCAGAGAAGGTCACCACCTTGTGTAGGCATGATCTGCACTTGACACAACCAAACTGGGCTGGATCCACTGTTTGAAGATTTTCTATGGCCTTAATCGTTTCCATGATAATTCTTTCCATGTCTCTACATACTGTGCTATGGAGTTAAACAGTGACTCCAGTGGTCTTGATAGTTTGTTTCAGACTATTTAGCAGGCATCCTAGGATAGTATTAGGGCCCATCGATAAGGTGCTTTTGTCCTTATAGAACTCCTCTAGGACCTGCTCCCTAGTGGTAGTTGTGGGCTGATGTTTGATGGTTTTCCCTTTGTTGGGGGATAAAACTGGAGCCAAATTTGTCAGTCAGCAGATTTGCTATATCTTCTGACTCCATGTATATGGTTTAATTTACAATCAGTTCTGCACACTTGAGGTTTCAGACATAACTAAAAAAAGCCTTGTGGTTAGTCTTTTGCCTGGGAGGCTTTTTTTTTTTTTTTTTTTTACTTCAAATTGCATTTTAGCAGACTTAATTTTTCGTCTTAATTGTTTAGATTTATGAGAGTGTTTATCAGGCTGTGCATAGCACTTAGTCTTAGCTATGACCATTTTGGATTCTACCTGGGTGGTCTGTTTGAGTTAGTTCAGGGCTCATTTCTGGTGGGAACAGCTGGCTGTGTCTTTGCATTTATTGATATGGTTGTACAGGGTTATTGTGAAGAATTAAACATAGGCAGCTGTGTTCTCAGGGTTTGGTGAGGTTGAAAGTTTCACAGGTTGTCGCCCAGTAGTTGGAAATTAGCCTTAGAATTGTTCCTAACTATCACGAGGTTAACTTTTTATTAGGAAGGGGACAGCTTTGTGGTCTGACCTTACTAGAAAGGACACTACACTGGGGGCAGGGTACAGTATTCCTCCATGTTTGTGAGTACCAGGTCGAGTAAATTTTCACCTCCTAGTGGGTGTATGGACTTCTCTGGTCCAAGGTGTTTGTGTTTACGAAGTCGGGGAAGCTCTGGGCCTGTAAGTTTAGGGTTGTGTAAGCATCACAATTTGTAGTGGAGTAGTGGAAGTCACCCATGATTATGGTATTGAGTTGAAAGGTGACAGCCTCCTGTAATTCCAGGTATGAGCAGTGGGTTTCTTGAGTCATAGAGGATGACCTATAGCTTGTGAGGATATGATATGGGACTTTGCCTATGGAAATCTGGACATGGAGAAGCTCAAGTGCATCATCTTGTTTGACTAGTTTTGAGATGAGTTGTTCTAGATTGAGGCATCACCACCTTTTGACCCTGCTGGTGCAGTAGCTGGCCTAAATATGTTGACGGCATTGCAGCTGTGCACTGCTGGGGTGCTCTCTGCAGCTCTAAACAATCTCTCAGTAACTGCAGAGATGTCTATATTGTCCAGGCTAAGGAGAGCTTGGAGGGAGTGGAATTTTTTGTTTAGGCTGCTGGCATTGAGCAAACACCTTCAGATTCCCTCGAGTTGGTTTTGCTGTGTCAGACGTTTTGCCAGTTTGACATTGCCTAAAAAGGCCACTATGGGGTGGACAATGTTCCTAAAGGGGAAAGTTGCATTCCATCCTTGGCAAAGCAGTGTGGTCTGTTGGCCATATCCTTTCATTGCTGACAGATATTGTATTCCCTTGGAATCACACCAGAAATTAAACCAGATATTGAAGTCTGTCATCTTTTGTTCGTATTGTGGTATCATTCTTGGTGAAGGTAAAATGCTGCTCAGTGCTGGGCACATACCAGCGTGGGACGATTAGTCTGGGAGTTCCATAATGTCTCTCTCCATATAGTCCTTGGAGGTATGTTTCGGATTATTTACACCCAGAAGGACTTGGATTGAGTTAAACTGGTATTTGTGACCTAATGACTTGCGGGTATGGGTGGTTGGTGGATCTTGGCCCTTGATAGACAACTAACCATGATTTTCTCCTTATTCAGCTTGGTGAGTGGGATAGCTGTACATCTCCTATGTAAAATATTGGGGAGTGTGTTACCTTGCTTTTTAAGGTTTGTATTTAAGATGTCAAAGGGTGTAGCTGTGTGTATTGTATTGGGTGTTGTTTTGGTGGAGTACTTTTTGGGGTTGCCGCAGATTCTTTTTCTAGGATTAATGTCTAGGAGGTCTTTTGTGTTTAGGAAGGTTGCTTTTAAGTGCCTCAGCATATGTTGGGCTTATGTGTTTGGTCAGTACTATGTGAGGTGGATTTAATGCTTACGTTATTGACAACCTGATTGTTGTTTTGACTGCTTTTGTATGAGTCTTGTCTCCAGTGACATCATGTAATTGCATCTCTAATGTACTGTTATCTGTTTCTCAAAGTCTTAGTTGATTGTAAGTAAACATGAGACAATTCCTACATTGTATACATGATTGAATTGGTGTGGCAGCACTTCTCAGCTTGCAAACAAAGTTGCTCTTTGCTCAAATGAGAGCTGGGTAAAGTAACCAGAAATTTTATAGGGAAAATTTAGTTTCAAAGTGTCTCCGTCAGTGTAAGGTACTGCTAAACTGAACTGTGAGATGAACAACAAAATTAGAAGCAATGAAAAGTGACTAAACCTACTAAAAGCCCTCTGATTAATGAAACAATCTCACTTTAAGCCTCCCTGTGAGTTTTCCCAACTTGGACAGATCAGGCTACCTTTCTATGGCCACTAGAATTGCAGTCCCAGCCTTCTTAATGTAAAAACACGATTTAGTTAGCCAAAAGTGAACAGGTGCAAGATACAAATCAAACCACTTGGTACAACAGGTAATTACAGGGCTACTCTAAGGCAAACAAGCTAGCAATGAGGAACTTGCACGTTAAGACTATTTCAAAGCACACTAGAGCATTTAGATTAAGGAAAAGCAAATAAACTTTATGTTGATGAAATGCAAAAAAAAATCCATAAAGTAATTTGAAAATACAGTAGCAGTCTTCAGAAATAATATAATGTCTCTCTGCCCCTTCTCTCACCAGGAACAAAATAGAAGCACTAATCCCAAGTTAATTCTTGAAAAGCAGCTCCCAGACTCTCTCTGATTGGTAGTCTAGTCCCAGATATTATTGATTTCAAAAGTAACCTGGAAAGAAAGAACATTCTGAATATTGCTGTGTGCAGTGAGTTATGTTTTTTGTTTATTTTATCTTGCATATGTTTGGGAAAACACACATGGAAGAGTTACACTTTTTAGTGATAACTGTGGAGCATTGGTGTGGTTAATTAACTTGGTCAGTCTAACAGTGTGCTTGTGGATATTGTAGCAGTCAAACACAGATTAGCAGGATATACCTTGCAGATCAATGTATGTGCATGTACCTTTAAGAAGCTATCCAAGGGCTTGCTGAAGTGTATAAATACTGAGTTAAGTGCAAGCCTGCTCATATTTTGTAGTAAGCTGTTGAGATGTAAGCATGTATGTATGTAAGGTCTGTCTGTTAACCAGTTTGTTTATATTTTATGATGCTGCTATCCATCCTGATGTCTTTCTATGTATTAAAGTATCTGAACAAAAATACTTTGCCTGCTTGTCATCTATGTTAGAGAGGGACGAGCGACATGATGTCAGAAGCGGCATATCTAAAGGGACATGATGTTAGAAGCAGCATTGCCAAAAACGACTTGTTTCCAGAAAGAGTTCCAATTTCTTCCACTTAAGCCCAAGAGGCACTCGTTACCATTGGAGGAATATAGGGGAGTGAACCATCCCTACTGCACCCATAATTCGCAAAATAGATAAGAAACGAATTTTAGATGTTAAAACTTGCTCAGATAATTTCTTATTCACAAAATATGAAACAAGGCATACAGAACGCTCTAAGCGATATTCGAATAAACCAGTATGTCTGATATTGATAAAAAAAAATATTCAAATTACTATGGAAAATGTTTGAAATAAAGTCTGAATTGCATAAAACTAATAGTGAGAGGAAACAACCGCATTTTCGCTAGGCACGTATTTTTCATATTAAAAATATCCAAGTTAGCAGAAGTGTATAAAGTGTTTGCATGTTTGTGCAGTATTACAGTAAAGATATTTCGCAAAATACAGCCGTTAGAAAGCATGTTTCATAAATTATAGTATTTCAAAGTGTGTATTATGCATTTCAATGTTATTACAAGTTCACAGAACAGTTTGTACATACATAATTACAAGGGCCATATTTTCAGTGTATTTGTGCATACTTTGTGGGCATGGCAGACGGATTTCGAAAACCCAGTGCAGTTGTGTTTGACAATAGTATTGCAGGGAACTGGAGAGTGTTTGAGCAAGAGTATGACATTTTCATACAGGCTGCATTTTCTAATAAAGATGACCATACAAAGGCATTTATTCTGCTTAATTTAGCTGGGCCAGAAGCCATTGAAAGAGAATGTTCATTTGTGTATGCACCTGCTATCATCTATACAGGTGATGGGGAAAACCGTCATATTGTTGTACCGGCTGAATCAGGGGAGGACCCTGAGTACTTAAAACGTAAATTTAGAGAAATGTGTAACCCCCAGACAAATGTTAGAATGGAAAGGCACTTATTTTATGCTAGGGATCAAAAGCCTGATGAAACTTTGGCAACATATATAACTGTCTTGAGAAACGAGGCTAAAACGTGCAGATTTGATGATTTAAGGGATGAGTTGATAAGACAGACTTGTGTGTGGTGTTAAAGGTGATGCTGTGAGAAAGATTTTGCTTTGTGACCGTGATTTAACTGTGAATAAGGCCATTGAGATTTGTCAGATATACAAGCTCACAGAAAAGCACACACACACATGCTTACAATTGAGAATAGCTTTAGAAGGCACAGAGACAAAGCTCATGTTGATAGTATGCAGCACGTGGTTAAAAGAAACTGGCACAAACATATGGCCGCAAGTGTAGCCACTTCAGCATCCACTGGTAACCCCCAGAGCTTTCCAGAAAATTCCAGAGTTCGCACAGTCTCACTGAAGCATATGAGTGAGTCAGCAAACTCAAAGCATGGGCCCCAACCTAATTTCATCGTCAAGTGTCGTAATTGTGATGGAAATCATGAATCTAATAGGAAAAAAAATGTTTAGCTTTTGGTTAGCAATGTCACAAATGCAGTAAGTGGAATCATTTAAAAAGGTTTTGTAAATCAAAAGGCCCACATTATTTTATTAAAAGGGAACATTTTAAGAAACAAGTTGATCAGTTAGAAAGCTGCATCTCTGCTCTAGGCTCTATATATATTGATGGTGTGTCAGTACTTCATGAAACAGTTAATGCAGTAGATTTAAGGGCAAAGCATGAAGTATTTTGTACTGTTCAGATAAATTTAAAACCCATAGAGCTCAAAGTTGGCACTGGTTCCAAGTGCAATGTTATGTCAGCAGCAACATTTGCCAGAGTGTCTCATGGTGAAAAGCTTGATTTGGCAAAGAGTGTGAAGCTTGTTTTCTTGTGGTGGTGAAGAAATTCATACTGAAAGCTCAGTAGCACTTTCATGTTGCTCCCAACAGAGCAGGAGAAGCTACAACTTATTTCATGTGGTCAAGATGCATGTCTAGTCATTATTAGGGCTCAGAGACCATTTGAAAATGTGACTGCTTTCATTTAATAAGGAAGTCCATCATGTTAGCTTGAAAGACTACTACTCTAATTTCGCCCAGTACATTTTTTTCTTCCTATTCTGATTTTTTTCAAAGACAAACTAGGGAAGCTTCCAGTTGTGTACTCTTGAGATGTTCTATCCAGATGTCAATCCAGTTATCAGGCCAGCACAAAAAGTTCTAATAGCCATGCAGGACAGAGTCAAAGCCAAGCTATATAAAATGGTACGACAAGGTGTGATTTGTCCAGTTGCAGAACCATTGGAATAGTAGTTATCTTCCATGGTGGTAGTGCATAAGAAAAGTTCAGATGACATCAGAATTTGTATTGATCCACGAGATTTGAACAAAGCAGTAAAAATACCTCCTCATCCAATGTGCACAGTCGAAGAAGTTGCAGCTGTAATGCCAAATGCCACTGCTTTTTCTGTCTTAGATGCAAAGAGTTAATTTTGGCAAATTCAGCTTGACAAGAAATCATCATCATTGCTACCTACGTTCAGTAATCTGTGTGAAAGGTACAGATTTGTGAGAATGCCATTTGGCATAAATTTTCCAAGTGAAGTCTTTCAACGTGCAATGGAGCAACTTTTTTCTGGGTATCCTTGTGCTATTATAGTAAATGACATACTAGTAGGAGGTAATGGTGAAGTTGAGCATGACGGAAACCTCAGAAAAGTTCTGGAAAGAGCACATCAAGTGAATCTTAAACTCAATCCACAGAAATGCAGATTCAGGCTACAAGAGTTACTTATGTAGTCATTTATTTACTAGTTCAGGCCTGCGACCAGACCCTTCTAAACAAACAGCCATTCTCTGGATACCAACTCCAGACAGTGTTCAAGCCTTGCAATGATGTTCATCGTGCATACAGCTGCAGTCATAACAGATGGGTTTTCCTGCCGTCAGGCGGGTCCTCGGTCGGCCGAATTCCAAAGTCTAGGTCCGGCGTCGGATGTCGTCGCTTCTTCCCTGACGTCAGTGCAACAGGGGTATAAAAGAACCAGCCAACGCCATTTTCTTCAGTCTTTCTTGCCGCGCGGTGCCCGAAGCAGAAGCAGTTCGCAAGTGCCGGTCGGCCAGCTCCTGAGATTACGAATATTTTGCAACCGAAGTCTTCTTGAAAGCCAAGTACCCCGTTGGGGAAACTTTTCTTGTCTCAGACCGATGTCAGACAAAGTTAATAACTACATTTCATGTGGGAAGCAAATACCGCATAAAGATTTCCATTCCCTCTGCATTCCTTGCTTAGTCCCAGACCACGACGTCTCGGCCTATCGTTTTTGTGCTACATTCAACAGATGCACTATTAAGCGTCGGGCGGAGTTCGCTCAACACTATTTTGGCAAAAACTGTAATTACATTATGTCATCGGATAATCCGACTCCAGTTTTGAGTAAAAGGCGCAAAGATAAGGACCGACATACGAGGTCTGCGACTTTTACCGACACCACGCTAAAGCCGACTACTGGTGCTCCGGTTCTCAGCGCGGCGGCTACGCAGCCCCTGACTACCGATGGCACTTAATTAGCGGTGTCTTCTGTGCCCAAGGTCGCAGGCTCTTCGGCCCACACCCCGACTACAGATACCGAAGCCACTCTTGGCGGGGAAACTCAGAGTTTAGACAGACCTGCCACCTCTCAAGGTGTCTTCAGGCCGCCTTCTTTTTCCATTAAGGCTTTCACTAAATTTAAAGCATCCATGCATTCTAAAAGACAAGCTCCACAGGGCCCCTCTCAAGGCCCCATGCCAAAAAAGCAGATGCTCAAAATGGCTGAGGATTTGATTACTCTTATCAGGGGTTCCCAACCCCCCTCGGACAAAAGACCCAGAATGGAGGAAGAATACCCTTCCTCGGACCAGGCCTCCATTACTTCAGAACATTCTGAAGACCAGGAACATTCATACTCCCCTTTTCAAGATTCTGATGCAGAGGAGTCAATTCCCTCCGTCTCCCCCCCCCCCCCCCCCGAGGACTACTCTTTTGGGGAAACCTTGCATACCTTGAGGGAACACTTCCACTGGGAAGGCCAAGATTACTCAGACTCCAAGAAAAGGTTCAGGGATTTCCTCTTGCTCCCTCAGCACATGCCTCTGGCTATCCCTCCTGTCTTAGACATACTAGATGATGTGTTTTCAGAGGCCAGCCTCAACCCAGACTCTTTACCTCCAGCTCCAGTCAAGCCTGACAGGTATTACCGGGTTCCTGATTCACACCAATTCCTATACAAAAGCCATGCGTCTGACCCAGAAACCATTTCACAGGGCCCCGAGGGAATTAAGGCCTCCACTGCCAAAAATCCATTGCCTTCAGAGAGAGATTCCAGAGCTTTAGAAAGGTGGGGGGAAAAGGTATACACCTCGGCCACCCTAACCATGAGGGCATTAAACTGTCAGTTCCATATGTTAGTATCAACAGTTTTTGTTATCTCAGTTGAAAGGTAAAATGTCACAACCTGAACAACCAGACTTGAAGGAGTTGCAGGATTTGTTACATAGTGCAGAGCAAGTGGGTAAACATACCTTGCAATGTGGTTTTGATGCTTTAGAGGCCTCATGTAGAGCTGCTGTTACAGGATCAGTCATATGTAGACATGCTTGGCTCAAAGAGCAAACCTTACCAGATCATGTCAAAGCTAAACTACTAGATGCACCTCTTCAAAAAGATGTATTGTTTGGTGTTAAAGCTGAGGAGGTATTAAAGAAAATGGAGGAAAAGGCAAAATCAATGCAAACAGTAAAAGATTTCCTACAGGTACAACCTCCACGTTTCAGTAGAAACTGACCTTCACAAAATTGGTCCTTTCCAGCCACGGACAGACCTCAAAGAGGTAGATACAGGCGCCCGAGGAGTAGAGGGCAATCTCAAGGATCATTTAGAGGCAGACAATGGCAAGCACCTACACCAAGAGGTGGTGAGGATAGCTCACAGCCATTCAGAAAGCAGAACCAATGACTTTCCCCTTTGCATGCCAAGCAAGGCTCAATTGGCAGCACCTTTAGGCGGAAAACTGGCGTTATTTTCAAAAAATTGGCATATTGTCACAAAAGACAAATGGATTCTGGACATTATAGACAGAGGCTACAGATTCCACTTTCACACCCTTCCAAGAATGAGAGGCATGCCAAACCTGCCACACAATCAAAGGGCAGAGGCACAAAAACAAATTTCAGATCTCATGGACATGAAAGCTATTCAAGAGGTACCTGCACAAGAACAGGGTCAAGATGTTCATCTTGCATACAGCTGCAGTAATCACAGATGGGTTCTCTGCCGTCAGGCGGTCCCTCGGTCGGCCGAATTCCAAAGTCTAGGTCCGGCGTCGGTTGTTGTCGCTTTCTTTCCTGACATCAGTGAGGCAGGGGTATATAAGACACAGCTGACGCCATTTTCTTCAGTCTTTTTTGCCGCACGGTGCCTGAAGCAGAAGCAGTTCGCAAGTGCCGGTCGGCCAGCTCCTGAATTTACGAAAAATTGGAAACCGAAGTCTTCATTAAAGCTAAGTACTTTTCTTGCCTCAGACCGATGTCAGAAAAAGTTAACAATTGTATTTCTTGTGGGAAGCAAATACCGCATAAGGATTTCCATTCCCTTTGCATACCTTGTTTAGGCCCAGACCACGACATCTCGGGCTGTCGCTTTTGCACTACTTTCAATAAACGCACTATTAAGCGTCGGGCGGAGTTCGCCCAACACTTTTTTGGTACAGCCTTTGATTATAAAATGTCGTCGGAGACTCCGACTACCGTTTTGACCAAAAAACGCAAGGACAAGGACCGACACGCGAGGTCTGCGGTCCCCACCGACACCACGCCAAAACCGGCTACACGTGGTCCGGTTCTCAGCGAGGCGCCTATGCAGTCCCTGACTACCGACGACACTTCTTTGGCGGTGTCTTCTGTAACCGAGACCGCAGGTTCCTCGGCCCAGATCCAGACTACAACCACTGAAGCCACTGTGAGCGTTGAGCCTCCTAATGTGGACAGGTCCACTTCCACCCATGGTGTCTTTAGACCTTCATCTTCCTTTTCCATTAAGGCCTTTACTAAGTCCAAATCAGCCATGCATCCCAAGAGGCCTGTTGCACAGGGCCCATCCCCAGGCCCCATGCCTAAAAAGCAGATGCTTAAAATGGCTGAAGATTTTTAATTACTCTTATCAGGGGTTCCCAACCCCCTCCAGACAAGAGGCCCAGAGTGGAGGAAGATTCTCCCTCTTCTGATCAGGGCTCCATTTTTTCAGAACATTCTGATGTAGAGGAACACTCTTTCTCCCCATTTGAAGACTCGGATGCAGAGCAGTCCATTCCTTCTGTATCTCCTCCTGAGGATTTTTCTTTTGGGGAAACCTTGCACACCTTGAGGGAACACTTCCATTGGGAAGGCCAAGACTTTTCTGATTCCAAGAAAAGACTTAGGGAATTTCTTTTGTTACCTCAACACAGACCTCTGGTGATACCTCCTGTCTTGGACGTACTTGATGATGTTTATTCGGAGGCTTGCCTTAAACCGGATTACCTGCCTCCTGCCCCAATCAAGCCTGATAGGTACTACAGAGTTCCTAACTCTCACCAATTTCTTTACAAAAGCCATAATGCTGACCCTGAAACCATTTCTCAAGGCCCCAAGGGTATGAAGGCCTCTACTGCTAAGAATCCACTACCTTCAGAAAGAGAGTCAAGATCCTTAGAAAGGTGGGGAAAAAAGGTATATACCTCGGCCACCCTAGCTATGAGGGCCTTAAATTGTCAGTTTCATATGCTTAAATATCAGCAGTTTCTGTTATCACAATTAAGAAATAAAATGAATCAACCTGAACAACCAGATTTGAAGGAGTTACAGGATATGATGCATAGTGCAGAGCAAGTGGGTAAACACACTTTACAATGTGGCTATGATGCCCTAGAGGCCTCAAGTAGAGCTGCTGTTACAGGATCAGTCATTCGTAGACATGCATGGCTTAGGGAACAAATCTTGCCTGATCATGTGAAAGCTAAACTACTAGATGCTCCTTTACAAAAGGATGTGCTATTTGGTACTAATGCTGAGGAGATACTACGGAAAATGGAAGAAAAAGCCAAATCTATGCAAACAGTCAAAGCTTTTCTACAGGTTCAACCACCACGTTTTAGCAGAAATTGGCCTTCTAAAAACTGGTCCTTTCCAGCCACGGACAAGCCCCAAAGAGGTAGATACAGGCGCACAAGGGGCAGAGGGCAATCACAAGGATCATATAGAGGCAGGCAATGGCAAATTCCAGCACCAAGAGGTGGCGAAGACAGTGCACAACTATACAGGAAACAAACCCAATGACTTTCTCCTTTCCATGCCAAGCAAGTATCAACTGGCAGCACCCTTGGGAGGAAAGCTGGCATTATTTACAAGAAATTGGCATATTGTCACAACAGACAAATGGATCCTGGACGTTATAAACAGAGGCTACAGATTTCATTTTCACACTCTCCCAAAAATGAGAGGCATGCCAAACCTGCCACACAATCAAAGGGCAGAGGCACAACTACAAATTTCAAAGCTCATAGACATGAAAGCTATTCAAGAGGTACCTACTCACGAACAAGGTCAAGGTTTTTATTCCAGGCTATTTCTGGTACCAAGGAAAGAAACCGACTGGAGACCCATTTTGGACTTATCCATCCTAAACACATTCTTACTCGTACCAAAATTCAAGATGCTCACATTACAGCAGCTTCTTCCCATGCTGGGCAAGGAGTTTTGGCTGGTAACATTGGACCTTAAGGAGAGGCATACCTGCATGTCCCAATCAGACAAAGCTGCAGAAGATACCTCAGATTTCTTGCAGGTTCAATCCACTATCAATTCTCTGCATTGCCCTTTGGCTTATCTACTGCGCCCAGAGTATTCACGAAATGCCTGGCATCAGTAATTGCCTACTGCAGACTTCAAGGGATACATATTTACGCTTATTTGGACGACTGCCTGATCCAAGCGGACAGCAAGCACATACTTCTGGAACATCTGGCTTATGCAACATGGTTACTGAATTCTCTAGGATACACAAACAACAAAGAGAAATCCAGGCTAACACCATCTCAGAAAATAACTTTCCTGGGTGCCAACTTGGACACAAACACCCAGATGGCCTATCTCACGCCAGAAAAACAGGGGCAACTAACTCAGTACTTCAAAACACTAGCAAATTGTACCAGGCTTACTGCAAGGAAAATCCTGCAGGCTCTGGGCTTTATGGCATCTTGCATTCTTTTAATCCCATGTGCAAAGTTGCATATGAGGAAACTTCAGTGGTACCTAAAAAACCTATGGTCTCAACACAGCCACAGTTTGGAAACAATAATGCCAATAATTCCATGTTTGCAAAAGGAATTTCTATGGTGGGCCCAAGCATGTCAAACAAACACAGGTCTTCCATTCTGCAAGCATCAAGCAAATCAAGTCATCACAACAGACGCCTCAGATTACGCCTGGGGCCGCACATGACAGACAGGTACATTCAGGGCAAATGGTCCCAAAAGGAAAAGCACCTTCACATCAATCAAAAAAAAATGCTAGCAGTGATAAATGCAATTACAGCTTTCAAGGACCTCCTGCATCCAGGACAATTATTGATAAGAAACAGACAACACCACAGTAATGTGGTACATAAACAAGGAGGAACACATTCATACCCCCTGTGCAGACTAGCCATGACACTTTGGAACTTGGCTCTGGAATGGCAAATCGAACTTCAAGCACAGTACTTGCCAGGCTTGGAAAACACGCTGGCAGACAATCTAAGCAGAAATATGACAGATCCACACGAATGGAAGTTGCATCCTCAAGTGTTTTCAGAGATAATCCAAGCGTGGGGTAGGCCAGACATAGATCTCTTCGCCACCCACAGGAATCATCAATTGGAAAGGTTTTGTTCAAGGACCTTTCATCCAAAGGCCTGGAGAGTGGATGCCCTTTCATTCAGTTGGGCAGCATGGACAGTTTACGCTTTCCCACCTCTACCTCTTCTGCCCAAGGTGCTCTTGAAAGCAAGAGCAGACAGACCGAAGATGATACTGATTGCTCCAGACTGGCCAAGACAACACTGGTACCCATTACTGAAGAGCCTAACACATACTCCTCCCTGGCCCCTACCTCTAATGCCTCTTCTGCTGACTCAGCACAGCTACAAAACTCTTCACAGTCAGCTGAAAACACTCAATCTCGCTGCATGGAAAATTCCTTAACACCACAACAGGCTCTACTCCCCAAAGAGGTGCAGGATGTCATTTTGGAGGCCAGAAGGCCATCTACTAGAAAGGCTTACTCCGCAAAATGGAAACGGTTATGCTCTTGGAATGAGAAAAAAGGCCAGGACCCTAAAAAACTGAACTTGCCTCCGGTATTACAGTATCTAGCTGAGCTGCTGAACAGTGGACTTTCATTTTCCTCCATAAAAATCCATGCCTCAGACATTTCTGCAGAATTCAACACGGATCCACCCTTATTCTCTCACCCACTCTTAAGACAGTTCCTCAGAGGGGCTAAGAATATAAGACCACCAAGGAAACAACCAATACCAGCCTGGGATCTTATGTTTTTTAAAAATGTTTTTTTATAAATGCTTTTAAAAATACTTGAAAATGTATTGGATATCATGGCTTTACATATCAGGAAGCTTTTGAATCAGTAAAAATAATTCAATTAAGCACAACAGTATAATTGAATAATTGGGAAGGGACAAGCATATATAAAGGAAGCACATTCTCTATATTGTTGTCTTGATAAAGCCTGGGAGAGCCCGGGCGAAAGCGCTTGATTGTATTTCTTGTTCCAGTCAGTTTTTTTCTTTGTGAGCTGTTTTCACTCGTGGATGTTATACGTAAAATAAAGGAATTATTGCAGTATACCATCTGCATCCAGGTCCTGGTGATTTCTTCGGCTGTGAGCTGCTGTTTCTTGGTTTACCCGTTCTGGTTTTTACAGATTTGCAGCCTGGGATCTTAATTACATTCTAGAAAAATTAACATTGCCTCCCTTTGAACCAGCTGCCTCAACAGATTTGCAATACTTGTCCTGGAAAACAGCTTTCCTTCTGGCCGTTACCTCAGCTCGTAGAGTATCGGAACTACAAGCCCTCATGGCTGTGCAGCCCTTTCTCATCTTCCATCAGGATAGGGTTTCCCTTCGAACCAACCCGTCATTTATGCCTAAAGTGGTATCAAGGGTAGCTTTAAATCAAGCCATACACTTACCTTCCTTTTACCCCAATCCTCAAAACAAAGGGGAAAGGCTCCTACACTCCTTAGACATCCATAGACCGCTACGTTATTATTTGGACAGAACACAGCCTTTCAGGAAATCAGAACAACTCTTTGTGTCCTATGCTGTAGGAGCTCAAGGGAAGCCAGTTTCCAAACAGACTATTTCAAAATGGATAGGCCACTGCATACGGTTTTGTTACTCCTATCGTGGAAAATCTGTCCCTACAGGCATCAGATCCCACTCCACCAGGGCCACAGCTACCTCTATAGCCTTCTTCAGAGGAGTCCCTACCAAAGATATTTTGGAGGCAGCCACTTGGAGTTCTGTGCATACCTTCACAAAACACTACCACCTGCCTTTATATTCCAAAACTAGAGCAGGCTTTGCCACTGCTGTGTTGCAGGGCATTCTGGCTCATCCAAGTTCCACCTAGTGCCTTCCACCCTGTGCGTAGCTTTGGGATTCTACCCATCTGTGATTACTGCAGCTGTATGCACGATGAACATAGTACAGTTTTGTACCTACCATAAATGTAGATGTTAGAGTGCTAATACAGCTGCAGTACAGTTTTCCCTCCCTCCTTCCCCTCTTGGTAAAGGCCTAGGGCCTATCCCCTCTTCATACAACCTGATGGGGTTATCCTTCTATGGTATATTTGCTTGCAACTACTGATTTTTGATTATATTGCATTTCATGTATATAAATATAATTTATGTATTGCCTTCCTTCTGGGGGCACCTGACATCTGGGGCAAGAAAGACTGAAGAAAATGGCGTCGGCTGTGTCTTGTATACCCCTGCTTCACTGACATCAGGAAAGAAAGCGACAACAACCGACGCCGGACCTAGACTTTGGAATTCGGCCGACCGAGGGACCGCCTGACGGCAGAGAACCCATCTGTGATTACTGCAGCTGTATTAGCACTCAAACATCTACATTTATGGTAGGTACAAAACTGTACTGTGTTTATTCCAGACTATTCCTGGTACCAAGGAAGGGCAAAGATTGGAGACCTATTTTGGACCTATCCACCCTAAACACATATTTACTCGTACCAAAATTCAAGATGCTCACATTACAGCAGCTTCTTCCCATGCTGGGCAAGGAGTCTTGGCTGGTAACACTGGACCTCAAAGAGGCATACCTGCATGTCCCAATCAGACAAGATTGCAGAAGATACCTCAGATTTCTTGCAGGTTCAACCCATTATCAATTCTCTGCATTGCCCTTTGGCTAATCTACTGCACCCAGAGTGTTCACGAAATGCCTGGCATCAGTAATTGCCTACTGCAGACTTCAAGGGATACAGATATACCCATATTTGGACGACTGCCTCATCCAAGCGGACAGCAAGCACATACTTCTGAAACACCTGGCGTTTGTAATAATGTTGTTGAATTCTCTGGGATACACAGTCAACAAAAAGAAATCAAGACTAATACCCTCTCGAACAATAATTTTCCTGGGTAACAGCTTGAATACAAACACCCAGATGGCCTACCTCACGCCAGAGAAACAAGGGCAACTAACTCATTACTTCAGAAGACTGGCAACCTTCACCAGGCTGACTGCAAGGAAAATCCTGCAGGCTCTGGGATTCATGGCATCTTGCATCCTACTAATCCCATGTGCAAAGCTGCATATGAGGAAACTTCAGTGGTACCTAATGGTCTCAACACAGCCATAGTTTGGAAACAATTATACCACTGATTCCATGTCACATAGGTCTCCCATTCTGCAAGCCTCAAGCAAATCAAGTCATCACAACAGACGCCTTGGACTATGCCTGGGGGGCGCACATGACAGATTGGTGCATTCAGGGCAAATGGTCCCACAAAGAAAAGCACCTACACATCAATCAAAAGGAAATGCTAGCAGTAATAAATGCTATTATGGCTTTCAAAGACCTACTGCATCCAGGCCAGCTATTGATAAGGACAGACAACACCACAGTGATGTGGTACATAAACAAGCAGGTAGGAACTCATTCATACCCCCTATGCAGGCTAGCCATGTCTCTTTGGAACAAATTCAACTTTAAGCACAGTTCCTGCCAGGCAAGGAAAACACGCTGGCGGACAACCTAAGCAGAAATATGACAGATCTACACGAATGGAAGTTGCATCCTCAAGTTTTTACAAAGATAATTCGAGCATGGGGAAGACCAGACATAGATCTCTTTGCCACCCACAGAAATTACCAATTGACAAAATTCTGCTCAAGGACCTTTCATCCACAGGCCTGGAAAGTGGACGCACTCTCTTTCAGTTGGACAACAATGACAGTTTATGCCTTTCCACCTCTTCCTCTGTTGCCCAAAGTTCTATTAAAAGCCAGAGCAGACAGACCAAAGATGATTCTCATTGCTCCAGACTGGCCAAGACAGCACTGGTACCCACTCCTGAGGAGCCTGACGCATTCCCCACCATGGATCCTTCCGATAATGCCTCTTCTGCTGACTCAGCACAACTTCAAAACTCGGCACAGTCAGCTGAAAACACTCAATCTAGCCGCATGGAGGATTCCTTAAATTCACAACAGACCCTACTCTCCAAGGAGGTACAGGATGTCATTTTGGAGGCCAGAAGGCCTTCTGCTAGAAAAGCCTACTCCGCAAAATGGAAACGGTTTTGTGCCTGGAATCAGAAAAAGGGTCAGAATCCTGAAATACTGAATTTACCTCAAATATTACAGTACTTAGCTGAGATGCTAAACAGTGGACTTGCATTCTCCTCCATCAAAATCCATGCCTCAGCCATTTCTGCAGAATACAACTCTGATCCTCCTTTATTCTCTCACCCTCTCTTAAGACAGTTCCTCAGAGGGGCTAAGAATATAAAACCCCCAAGGAAGCAACCAGTACCTGCTTGGGACCTCAATTTCATTCTAGAAAAACTGACCCTGCCTCCTTTTGAGCCAGCTGCTTCAACAGAACTGCAATATTTGTCATGGAAAACAGCCTTCCTTCTGGCTGTCACCTCAGCACGCAGGGTTTCGGAACTACAAGCCCTCATGGCTGTGCAGCCTTTCATCATTTTCCATCAGGACAGAGTTTCCTTATGAACCAACCCTTCTTTTATACCAAAGGTAGTATCCAGGGTAGCCTTGAATCAGGCTATCCACTTACCTACCTTTTATCCTAATCCACAAAACAAAGGGGAGAGACTACTACATTCCTTGGACATTCACAGACAGCTCCGTTATTATTTGGACAGAACAAAGACTTTCAGAAAATCAGAGCAACTCTTTGTGTCCTATGCTACAGGTGCTCAAGGGAAGCCTATTTCCAAACAGACAATCTCAAAATGGATAGCCCACTGCATTCGCTTTTGTTACTCTTTTCATGGTAAATCTGTACCTACAGGCATCCGATCTCACTCCACAAGGGCCACAGCTACCTCTGCAGCTTTCCTCAGGGGGGGTTCCTACCAAAGATATTTTGGAAGCAGCTACTTGGAGTTCTGTACATACTTTCTCCAAGCACCATCACCTACCATTATACTCCAAATCTAGAGCGGGCTTTGCCACTGCAGTCTTGCAGGGCATCTTAGCTCCTCCTAGTTCCACTTAGTGCCTACCACCCCTTTTTTAGCTTTGGGATTCTACCCATCTGTTATGACTGCAGCTGTATGCACGATGAACATAGTACAGTTTTGTACCTACCATAAATGTAGATGTTCGAGTGCTAATACAGCTGCAGTCCAGGTTTCCCTCCCTCCTTCCCCTCTTGGGACAGGCCTTATGGCTAACACCTCCTCATACAACATGATTGGGGTATTCTTTTATGGTATATTTGCTTGCAACTACTGTTTTTTGATTTTATTGCATTGCATTATTACATAAATTTATGTTTTGCCTTCCTTCTGGGGGCACCTGACATCTAGGGCAAGAAAAACTGAAGAAAATGGTGTCGGCTGGTTCTTTTATACCCCTGTCGCACTGACGTCAGGGAAGAAGTGACGACATCCAACGCCAGACCTAGACTTTGGAATTCGGCCGACCGAGGACCCGCCTGACAGCAGGAAAACCCATCTGTTATGACTGCAGCTGTATTAGCACTCGAACATGTACATTTATGGTAGGTACAAAACTGTACTTTTTCTTGACATGGTTAACTATGTAGACAAGTTCATTCCAGACTTGAGCTAACTTTCAGTACTGCTCAGAGAACTGACACGTGTAGATGTATCCTGATCTTGGTTAGAGCACTACCAAAGAGCATTTGATGTCCAGAAACAGAGAATTGTTTGGTCACCAACTGTCAGATGCTATGATGTTCATAAACCAGTTGCTCTTTCATGTGATGCTTTGAAATTTGGTCTTGGTGCAGTCATTCTACAACAGGGTCAACCTGTTGCCTATGCATCGAGAAGTCTTACCCAAACTGAAATGCAGTATACTTAGAACATTTGGCAATTGTTATTTGCATGTTCGAAGTTCCGTGATTATATTTATGGTAGACCTATCCAGATCGAAACAGACCACCAACCGCTAGTCGCTAGCTTGAGAAAGCCTATGCATTCAGCTCCAGCCAGATTGCAAAGTATGATGCTTAGATTGCAGAAGTATAATTTCACTCTTGTCTACAAGAAAAGAAAACTTCTTTATCTTGCTGATAAATTATCCAAATCTCCCAGAAAGACCACTGAGCAGTATGCGAATGAGACCCTTGATTTTGAAGTCATGGAACTCGGACATTTTTCTTCCATATGCCTTGATAAGCTAAGAGATCACACAGCCACAGATCCAGTTTTACAGAGGCTCAACCACTTTATCAGTCAAGGATGGTCGTCAAAGCAGTCTAGTTTCGCTCACGAAGTGCAACCATATTTTCCATACAGAGATGAGGTTATTCCTGAACTACCTTGGTTGACAGTGGCCACTGACATTTTTGAGGGAAAGGTCAACATTATTTGGTGTTATTAGACTCTTTTAACTCCAGTTGTTTTGAGATTGACCTACTTCCCAACTTAGCATCCAGTATTGTCATTACCAAGATGAAGCATCATTTTGCAGTCCATGGTAGTCTGCACAAAGTTATTTCTGACAATGGCATGCAGTTTAAAAGCCAACAGTTCAAAAGATTCGCTGAAAAATGGGACTTCACTTTTGTCACAAGTAGCCCAGAGTATCCACAGTTAAATGGTTTAGCAAAACATACAGCTGGAAGTACAAAATAGTTACTAGAGAAGTCTAAACAAAACAATAGTGATGTTTTCATGAATCTCTTGAATCTCAGAAACATTCCTCGTGATAAACATCTTGGTTAACCTGCCCAGAGACTTCTGTCAGGACAAACCAGAGCCACATTACCAATCATCAGTCAGTTGTTGGTTCCATGTGTGAAGAACAACAAGTCAGTGAAAACCAATCTGCTGAAGAAGCATTTAACCCAGAGGTCCTACTACGATAAGACCAGCAAACCACTTAACCTTTGGATGTTTGCATCCTTGCCATTTCTCCTTCTCTTAATGGATTATGATCGAATTGGAGTCGTGAAGAATATTTGCCCAGAGCTGAGATCATACATTGTGGAATTTCAAGGAGAAGAGTTTAGGTGCAATTGGAAACATTTGAGACCGGTCGGTGTCCAAGCCTATACCACAGTGCATAGCTTGTGAGAAGTACTCTGTCTCGGAGTGAGTTTGTCTGGTGTTCAATTCCAGAGGAAGTTCCAGAGAATATTCCCATTTATGTGACAAATCCAGAAGTTCCTGATGTGAGTTGTTCACCAAAGACTATCCCTGTTGCTAAATTCAGTGAGATTTGGTTGTATCGCCAGACCATGTAACAGATACATGGCAACTCGGACATGAACATTGTATTTTGTTTCTAATGTGTATAATAATGCATGTCTAACTCTAATGTTGTTTTTACCAAAGGCAATTTTTTTAAGAGGGAGGATGTAGATCAGTGTGAGTGTGTGTGTAGCTTTAAAAAGCTATCCAAGGGCTTGGACAAGTCTATAAATACTGAACACATGCAAGCCTGACTGCCATTTTGTTGTAAGCATGTATGTACATAATGTCTGTCTGTTAACCAGTTTGTTTATATTTTATGATGCTGCTATCCATCCTGATGTGTTTCTATGTATCAAAGCACCTAATCGAAATACCCCGCCTGCTTGTCATCTGTGTTAGAGAGGGATGAGCGACATACCTAATTTTCATTTTATTCTCTTAATCCACTATGCCATATTCTCCCAGTCTGTGTTCTCAAATATTTTCCTTCTGGGTGAAAGCTTTTCATTTCTTGGTGTGGAGATCTTCTGTAGTGTAGGTACGTTCTGTGTGACTTAAATTATGACTCGTGCAGAAGTCTTTCAGATTGTATCAAGAAATGATATAAGAAATGATTATTATGATGGAATTACTAAATCAAAATTGGTGTGGAAGAACAGATATTAAGTTTTAAGAGCTTAAAAAGTTACATAAAACGTGTATTGCCTAGTTGATAATGTGACAACATAATGTATGTTTGAGTTTGTCTGTTTTAAATAACAGCTTTCCTATCATCTCTTACAGGTTTGTTAACAGAATTATTGTACTTTCAAATTATCCCACTCTACTTCTGTCCTCTTCTGGGGTATGTATACAGACTTTGTTCATACAAGGATGTGTCTGACTATCATTAATTAATTCATTCTCAAGTGCCTGCTTTATCTATTTCATGATCTTGGTGAGCTAAAGGTTACCCTTGCAGTTAGTGGACTAAATGCAGAGAAACTAATCTCGGATGGGATGTCAGTCTATCACATACAGTACTTGCACCCGTGGGCAGCTTGGAGCATTGCCATTTCATATACCACATGCCCTTATTATGAGGGAGAAAACAGGAACATACAGTGAAAACCCACATGGACACACGAGGACATGCAGACTTTGTACAGCAGATACCTAATCAAGAAATGGAATGGAAAGCCAACTGCTGTGAGGCAGCAGTACTAAGAGATGTTTTTCTGTGCTGCTATAACTGTGTACATGTTTGGAGGAAACAAATATTTTCTAAGACTTTGTGTTTTCAGCTTGTTTCATGTGTTTCATCATTATACCATCTTGATATTGTATAGATATTTTTCTTTGTATTTTCTATATCCTCTTTCTCCCCTGCTGCATGCTGGCCATTTTAGATCTCCCATTTTCCAAGATTGGTTATTCATTCTTCTAAGCTGAGAGTTAGCTGCAGGAGCAGTCATGTAGTATTTTTCTGTTTATGGCCTAACCCGCCCAATGGATGGGGGATGTGCAAGCAGCTTCCCTTTGGGGATAACTATCCCTTCACTGTGTAAGTGTCCATGCACCAGTGGTGAAGGTTACTGTGGTGTTGCTTTTGAGCCATGTGCATGCCCCAGGGTTGCTTCTGTCTGCCACCCCTCCTTTGAGTGGCATCCTGGCATCTCATGACCTGGAGTTGCCCCCTCCCTCCCAGGATGCTCTTCCCACATTAGCTGCAACAGATGTCTGAGGCACTAATTGAACTCTGGTCAGTTGGGTCATAGTCAGAGCTTTATCTCTCCCCGATAGTGGAGTTAGCTGGATAGTATAAAGTTTGCCAAAGTGGTTTCATAGTTGACATGTACAAATGATAAATGGAAGAAAATTAATTTCCACAACATAAGATTACTAGTTCCATATTACTTTTTTGAATTAGCAATAACCATAGTTCAGTAACTGATGTCAAGGATCTCAAAGCACAGCTCTCAATGAAGTTCTGAATTTTACTGTGTCAAATTTCTACATAAGGTTAATAAAGGCAGGCTACCATGCAGAATACTGTTACACAGTACGTACTTTAGCAATGGACTTTGTTGACCCATGTATGTAGTGTGGTAAGACGTCTGCAACCCCCAATGATAGACTATATGTTCATACCACCTGCTACTTATTTTTTGTAACTTTGAAGTCACTGTATATCAAAGACAAAGCATGAAGCAGTGGCTAAATTAAAAAAATGTATATATCCTAACTCCATCTTGAGCAACCTCAAGAGAATGTAAATGAAACACTGCAGCATTGCATCATACATAGTGAAGCTGCTGCTGTACAGAATAGTAAATACATTAAATCTTTCTGTCACTAAACGATTAAGCATTAATGTTTCAGTACATATTCTAAGAACAGTTTTTATTACATTTGCAGTTTCTTGCAATGCCTTGTACATTTATTGGAAAAATCAGTGACAAGGAAAGCAGTGATCTTTCCACAGTTTCTCCTTTGTACAGCCTCTACTGCATTTAATATTCATAGTACTCTTACAGGATTGAGGACAGTTTAAGGGGAAATGTTTTGGAAACTACAGTGTTCATAAACGAAGCCAAATACTCCTTTTTTATCTTCTAATTGTTAAATATTCTATCCAATACATTAGTGAAACTGTAAACCAACACATCTGTTAAACATGACAGAATCATCTCAAATTCATCAGAGTTCTGTTTGATTAGTTCTGCTCGATCTTTCAGCACTGCTGTTCTGAAGTTTAGGATAAACAGGCCAGACACTCATTTAATGAAAAACACTGTTATGTGGGCATGATTCAGTGTTGAACACAGTTTTTTTCTTAAATGGATCCAGAAGTGTGTCAGAGTTCCTGTCATTACATGTCTGATGTAGATCTTGTCTTTACTTTTCTTTACAGTCTCTTGCTTTCTAAAGCCTCGTGTATACATCTTTACTTTTAACATTCTCTGTTTACTGCTACTTCTGACATGGTCATGTGACCGAACTAAAAGAAAATTAAGCCTGTTTTGGACTTCATCCTGTTACATTAGGTTATATTACAATAGGCCTGACTTTGCCCTTTTTAATTGCCTTAATATTGTACTGCCCCTCCATCAGTAATTTCCTACTTACCTTGTTTCACCTGTTTCACATCTTGTTGAATACCTCTTGGATGTTCTTCGTGTTTGTTTTTCTGTTGCAGTTATTACATTTGGTTTATCCTGCTGGCAGGTTGCCCTCAGTCGGCCTGAATTCCACCGTCTTGGGTCCTGCGTCGGTTGCTGTTGCCTCTTCCCTGACGTTAGGTCGTCAGGAGTATAAAAGATGCAGCTGACACCATTTTATTCAGTCTTCCTTGCCGTGCGGTGCCCGAAGCAGAAGCAGTTTGCAAGTGCCGGTCGGCCAACTCCTGAGATTTTCGTGTTCGATTTTCAGATCCAAAGTCTTCATTAAAAGCCAAGTACCCTGTTGGGGAAACTTTTTTTCTTGCTCCAGACCGATGTCAGAAAAAGTTAATAATTGTATTTCTTGTGGAAAGCAAATATATCATAAGGACTTTCATTCTTACTGTATTCCTTGCCGAGGCCCTGACCATGACGTTGGTAGTTGTCAGTTTTGTGCTAGATTTAACCAACAGACTATTAAGCGTCGGTACGATTTTGCATTAAGCTATTTTGGGCGAAGATTTAATTATACAATGTGGTCGGATAGCCATCCGACTACCGGAGTTCACAAAAAAACGCAAAGAAAAAGACAGGCAACCGAGGTCCAAAACCGACGATGAAGCTTCTCCTAAGCAAGTCGCCGGTTCTCAGTGAGGCGCTTTCGCAGCCCCTGACGCCCGCTACTTTAGAGTCACAGGCCACTACCGACTCCCACGTGGAGTCAGCCAGACCGCAGGAAATTCAAGGTATTGGAGCCTTGGAGATTCTTCCCTCAGATGGGTCCTGAGCCGCTGAGCAGTCATTGGCTTCTGAGGGTGTATTCAGAACTAAACAATTATATATTAAACCGACTTCAAAGACTAAAACACCTTTAAAGGCAAAGAAAAAGTTCACCAGCCACAAGGACAGGCCTCCATGCCCAAAAAACAGATGCTCAAAATGGCCGAAGATTTAATTACCTTGATCAGGGGTTCCCATCCCCCTCTTGATAAGAGGCCTAGGCAAAAGACAGACTATGAATCTTCAGATCAGGTTTCCATTTCTTCTGACTCCTCTTCTGATCAGGAATATTCTCTTCCCCCCCATGAGGATTCTGATGCTGAAAAATCAATTCCTTCAGCTTCTCCTCCTGAGGACTACTCTTTTGGGGAAACCATGCATACCATGAGGGCGCATTTCCTCTGGGAAAGCCAAGATTTTTCAGAATCTAAGAAAAGGCTCAGAGACTTCCTTTTACTACCTCAACACAGGCCTCTAGCTATACCACCTGTGTTGGACATTGTAGATGATGTGTTCTCTGAGTCTAGTCTGACCCCTGACTCCTTACCTCGAGCTCCTGTTAAGCCGGATAGATACTACAGGGTCCCTGACTCTCATAAATTCCTTTTCAAAAACCCTACTGCAGACCCAGAAACTATTTCTCAGGGTCCAAAAGGGGTCAAGGCTTCTACTGCAAAAAACCCTACCCTCTCTGACAGGGATTCTAGGGCTCTGGATAGATGGGGAAAAAAGATTTACACATCTGCTACTTTGGCTATAAGGGCCTTAAATTGCCAGTTTCATATGCTCAAATATTAGCAATATATCATGACACTGCTTAAACAGAAAATGATGGCAAATTCTGAATGTGCAGAAAATAAAGAAATGCAGGATTTATTGCATGCACCTGAACAAGTTGGAAAGCATACTTTGCAATGTGAGTTTGATTCTCTGGAGGCCTCCTGCAGGGCCGCTGTTACGGGTTCTGTCATTAGGAGGCATGCTTGGTTAAAGGAACAAAATCTGCCTGACCATGTTAAAGCAAAATTGTTAGATGCTCCTTTACAACACGATACCTTGTTTGGTGTTAAGGCAGAAGAGGTGTTAAAGAAAATGGAGGATAAAGCTAAATCTATGCAAACAGTCAAGGATTTCTTACAGGTACAGCCACCTAGATTTAGCAGACACTGGCCTACAAAGAATTGATCCTTTCCAGTCTCAGACAGACCTCAAAGGGGCAGATCTAGACACCCTAGAGGCAGATCACAGCTGCAAGGATCCTACAAGTCTAAGCAGTGGAGTGCTTCCACCCCCAAAGGTGGAGAGGACAAATCACAATCATACAGGAAACGGTCTCAATGACTTCCCCCTGCCTGCACAAAACACTTATCTTCTGGCAGCACCCTTAGGGGGAAAACTAGCACTTTTTTCTCAAAATTGGTATGTTATAACCTAGGACAAATGGGTTCTAGAAATAGTGTCACAAGGCTACAAGTTTCATTTCCATACCCTGCCAAGGACAAACGGTTAGCCAGACTTGCCAAAAAATCAATGGGCAGAAGCTCAAAAACTAATCGCAGCTCTCATGGACATGAGGGCTATTCAACAAGTACCACAGCAAGAGCATGGACAAGGATTTTACTCAAGACTGTTCTTGGTACCCAGAAAGGACAAAGCATGGAGACCAATACTGGACTTATCTATTCTAAACACTTTCCTGGATGTACCAAAAATTCAAGATGTTGACCTTACAGCAACTTCTGCCCATGCTGGGCAGCAAGGCTTGGCTTGTGACTTTAGACCTTAAAGAAGCATACCTGCATGTCCCAATCAGACAATCATGCAGAAGATACCTCAGATTCAAGGCTGGCTCAAAGCATTACCAATTCTCTGCACTGCCCTTTGGCTTATCTACTGTGCCCAGCGTCTTCACAAAGTGCCTGGCACCAGTAATTGCTTACTGCAGACAAAGAGGAATACAAATATATCCTTACTTGGACGACTGCCTCATACAAGCAGAGAAGAAGGACATTCTACTACAGCATCTGACTTTTGTGATAAGACTTTTAACATGCCTAGGGTACACAGTCAACAAAAAGAAATCAAAGCCAGTACCCTCTCAAGAGATAATATTCCTGGGTGCAAGCTTAAATACAACTGCCCAGATGGCTTATCTCACTCCAGACAAACAAAGGCAACTGACTACCTATTTCAAGGAAATGGCAACAAAGGCCCAGTTATCTGCAAGAAAAATTCTGCAGGCTTTGGGCTTCATGGCATCCTGCATCTTACTAATTCCATATGCAAGACTGCATATGATGAAAACTCAGTGGTACCTAAAAAGTGTCTGGACACATTGTCACAGTCTGGAAACAGTGATTACTCTAATTCCCTGTCTACAACAGGAGTTTCGATGGTGGGCAAAGGCTTGTCACCAAAACAAGGGACAGCCATTCTCACTACCCCCAGCCAGGCAGAGCCTAAAGATGGATGCTTCAGATTATGCCTGGGGGCACACATGGCAGGAAGAGGCATTCAGGGCACCTGGTCCACAAACCAAAAGCATCTACATATCAATCAAAAAGAGATGCTAGCAGTTCAAAATGCCCTGACAGCCTTCAAGGACCTACTTCATCCGGGACAACTACTGATAAAGACAGACAACACCACGATCATGTGGTACATAAACAAGCAGGGGGGCACTCATTCTTATCCCCTGTGCAGACAAGCCATGGCTTTATGGGACACAGCATTGACTTACCAAGTTTATTTGCAAGCACAATTCCTGCCAGGAAAGGAAAATACTCTGGCAGACGAACTAAGCAGAAACCTCATGGATCCCCACGAGTGGCACCTTGGTCCACAAGTCTTCAGCAGTATAACAAAGAAATGGGGATGCCCGGACATAGATCTATTTGCCTCCCCTCAAAACAATCAACTAAAAAGATTCTGCACAAGGAATTATCACAGACAAGCCTGGAAAGTGGACGCCTTATCTTTCAACTGGACAAACCTATCAGTGTATGCCTTTCCTCCACTGCCTCTCCTCCCCAAGGTACTCCTAAAGGTCAGGCAGGAGAAACCAAAAATGATTCTGATTGCCCCAGACTGACCACGCCAGTACTGGTATTCGATCTTAAGGAACTTGTCCCAATGCCCAGCCTGTACCTTACCTCAAATACCTCATCTACTGTCCCAGCAAAACAATCAGATTCTGCACAGCCAACTCAGAACCCTCAACCTGGCAGCATGGCGGATAATGTAGCCATACAAACCACACCTCTCAGTTAAGCTGTGATGGATGTCATTTTAGAAGCCAGAAGGCCTAGTACTAGAAAGTCCTATGCTGGGAAATGGAAGAGATTTTGCGCCTGGAACGAAGCTCAATGAACTGATACAGCTGTCCCAAATATCCCTCAGATTCTATAATACTTAACTGAGATGCTGGACAAAGGCCTATCTTTTTCATCAATTAAAATCCATGCTTCTGCCATTTCGGCTCATTACAATACAGAGCCACCACTCTTTTCTCATCCTTTATTAAGGCAGTACCTCAGAGGAGCCAAAAACTTAAGGCCTCCAAGGAGAATGCCAGTACCTGCATGGGACCTCAATTATGTCTCGGAAAAACTCACCTTACCTCCTTTTGAGCCAGCTGCTACTGCGGATATAAAGTTCTTATCTTGGAAAACAGCTCTGCTCCTAGCAATAACTTCTGCAAGACGAGATTCAGAGCTACAGGCTCTCATGGCTGTGGAACCCTTTATCATTTTTTATCCAGACAGGGTCTCTCTGAAAACAAACCCTACATTTATTCCTAAGGTGGTATCCAGTGTAGCCCTTAACCAAACGATTCATTTGCCAACTTTTTATCCAAATCCACAGAACAAGGGGGAGAAAATTCTGCATTCTTTGGACGTACACAGACAACTTAGATTCTACTTGGACAAAACTAAAGTTTTCAGAAAGATAGAGCAATTACTAGTGGCATATGCCACAGCATCACAAGAAAAGGCGATCTCCAAGCAGACTATTTCAAAGTGAATAGGTCACTGCATACTCACAGCATGGCAAACCAGTGCCTAAGGACATTAGGCCACATTCAACCATAGCTGTAGCCACTTCTGCAGCCTTTCTCAGGGGAGTACCAACCAAAGACATTTTAGAGGCTGCTACTTGGATTTCAGTGCATACCTTTACAAAACATTACAATCTGTCTCTTTACTCTAAATCCAGGGCAGGCTTTGCCACTACAGTTCTGCAGGGCCTCATAGCCGCTCCTAATGCTGTTTAGCTCCAGCCCCCCAACCATAGCTTTGGGACTCAACCCGAATGTAATGACTGCAACAGTGAAACACGAAGAACATAGTACAGTTGTGTACACTTACCATAATTGTAGATGTTTGAGTGTATTCACTGTTGCAGTCCAGGTTACTCACCCACCATCCCTCTTATTTTTGCTGGAACCTATCTTTACTTCTCTAATCTACACAACCTAAGTGGTGTATTTGCTTATAGATGAAGGAAAAGCTTATTTTCGATGCATGTATGTTTTATTTACATAATTTTAGCGTACCCTTTTGGGGGCACCTGACATCTGGGGCAAGAAAAACTGAATAAAATGGCGTCGGCTGCATCTTTTGTACCCCTGATGTCCTGACGTCAGGGAAGAGGCGACAGCAGCCGACGCAGGACCCAAGACTTTGGAATTCAGGCCGACTGAGGGCAACCTGCCAGCAGGATAACCCAAATGTAATGACTGCAACAGTGAATACACTCGAACATCTACATTTATGGTAAGTGTACGCAACTGTACTTTTTCTCCATTACCTCTTTCAGTAAACTAATCTGTTACATGAGTTCATAACTCTTTCTGAAAAATCCAGGCAGTAGTTAATCCCTACAATATGCTGCCTCTGCCCTCTGTTTACCTTCTACCCTTCCTGTTCAGATTGATTCATTCACATCTCTCTCTCTCTGACATGATCTGTTGCACCAGTATTATGTCCTCTGTTGTGTCTTCTGGCTTTATGTAAGAATAGTTGTAGAACATCTGTAATTTGGGTCATATTCCTTCCCTTCCATCCCATAGATCATTCTAGTAGCTTTCGTCTCAGTCTTCTGGAATCTTGATGGCCTTTTCCTTATTTGGCCTACAGACCTGCATGGAGTGCAAAAGGTATGATCATACTAAGGCCCTACAGAGTGGAAGTATTACCTTGACCACCACACTTTGGCAACTACAAACGTCTTTCTTATTTTGACTGTTAAACCAAAAAGAACTTATCTGTTCAACAGTTCACCTTCTCATTGTTTTAAAATTATAAAATGACTTAACTAATTACTTAAATACGCTTTACCAGTTCTGTCTAAGTGACTTCACAAGCTCATAAAAATCTTGTAGGTCACATTATATCTATGTATTCATTCCTAAGAATTTTTCTTACCAGTTTTAAGATATGAATAAACAATTTCATTAAATATAAACCTATTCAAAGGGGGAATAAATCTCTAATTTTAAATTAATGTTATAATAAGTATTTCTTTAGAAGCTCATTGTTCAAACCCTCAGGCTGAAATATATCCCAAAAATTACCTCCTTTTTTCAACAGTGCTTCAGAAGCATTATAAAAAGTTCTGAAAAACTAACAAAATAATAGAAATTTTGAGCAGTTAACATTTTTTATTATGTAGCTCAGAAAAATGTAAAGTCACTGGATTCATGGATGAATCATGCTTTATATTTTTAATGTATTCCTGTACCTGCTTCCTTACTGGTCTTTTAGTTTTGTCCTGTATAATACGTATCAGAAGGACACCTCAAGGCATATACCAGTGCAGCTTGATAACTATTATAATTACCTGGGTGACTAAATATGTGTCTTAATACAAAACTCTCCCCTTTTGTCCAAATACAAGACCCCTTACAATAATGCAAACCTTGCCTCTCTATTCCCAAACTAGAATGTACCAAATGATTATCTGTACTAGGAAATTGCGATTCAAAATCTTTTAAGTTTAAATTCCTCAGAACAAATATACCAGTATCATCTCAAAATTCGAGCAGCCTCTTCCACAGAAGAGGAATAATGTGTCACAAAACATGCATCCTCCTTTTTAAATACTTTCCACCTGCTAGTCTAGAGTGGCATTAAGCAACTACTGTTCACACCTCTCTTCTTTAATTTTTCCAAGACTTTCTTAATTGCATATCTGAATAAACCTCTATTGTGTAATTCAGTGTACAATGTTATCAACCACCTCAAAAAATTCCTCATCTGAACATAAGCCCCTTGCCCTATAAAACTCTCCCAATGGGAGAGAACAAATGAGATGTGGCAGATGGCACAAGATACTTCCAGTATTTCCTACAATAGGACTTCTATACATTGTCAAATTAGTGAGACCATTCTTAATGTAAATCTTAATACCTAACTAAAACATAACTTTTTTACTGTATAAGCTAAATCTAAATCATTGTTATATTAATGCAGCATAAATTCATCAAACAACATAAGCAAGACGCTAAAAATGGAAAAAAAAAACAAAGCAGCCACATCTCCTCTGGCAAGAAAAAATAGAATCCTATTTATTTATTTATTTTATTTACATTTGTTAATGGGGTAGTATCCATCTAGGGCATGTAGTCTATTTTCAGCGGAGACCTGAGGAGAAAAGCTCCAGCAAGTAATACGTAGAAAAAAATCATAAGTGAACAAGATGCAGCAAGGTAATACAGTAATTATTGGATTACATAAACAGCACAGTGGGATTCAAAATTGTATAATTGAATAATATACATCTTGAATGAAAAAGCATAAAAAATTTGCATGAACAACAAATGCTGGAAAAAAAGTAAGTTTGTTTTTACAGGAGGAGTAGAGAAGAGAGTAAATTCATAGAAGAGCAGAATAATAAAGGTTAGAGACTACATACTTTGTTATGGTTAAAGTAAAGTAACAGCAGATGTGAAGTTGTTCAGTCTCGCCGTTCATTCATCACTGATGGGTTCGGAGCCGATCCTCTGCTCCGACATGGCCGACTAGCAAGCTCAAAGTTCTCCAGTAGCTCGAGACCCCACCCCTTGTCCCATAATGCACTGCTGGAATTACCTCAGATCTAGTTTGCCACAGCACAGATCTCATGGTTTCCAGCTTGGCTTGAGACTTTACTGGGAGTTTTTCAACTTTCAGCAAGTTATATTTTTTCATTTTTACATGTACGCTTGTTCTATTCTTAGTAGCAGATATACTAGATAGTAGATAGTAGTTTTCTGTGTTTATAGCCCTTCCCTCAGTATTATCTATCTTGCCTTCGGCCTTAGGATTAGTCAGTGATCCCTTTTGGGACTATTGTTTTGGATCTCTTATTACTGTTTGTAATTATTTAGTTGTCAGTGCCCCTTTTGGGCTGTGTGTGTGTGTTTGTGTGAATTACTTAGTTCAGGACAGCTCATAGTTAAACAGTGTGCTTGAGTTGTGTAATGTCTGAAGATAAGGACAAACACCCAAAGTCTGGGTTTAAAAAATGCCCAGACTGCGGACAGAAAATGTCAGTCACAGATGCCCATGTGCAGTGTGTTTACTGCTTGGGTGAGGTACATCTGCAAGAGTCTTGCAGCATATGTCATTCCTTTTCCACAAGAGTGTTAGCTGAACGGAAGAGGAAATTGATTGATAGGGGTATCATTAAACACCCCGTTGCTGAGACATTGTCTGACCAGGATGGAGCCAGTAAATTATCTAAATCTTCTAAGTCTTCCACTGATTCTAGATCCAAAAAAGGAAAGAGGTTAGAGAGTGTGGTGACTTCGGCTCCACTGCCTTCGAAGCCGACAGTCTGCTCTTTTCGGAACCGGGACACGGCTTTGGAACCGGTTGCCGAAAAACTTCCTTCCATATTGCTCCAATCGGCTCCATCTGTTCACTCTTCCAGGTCCTCTGTCAGCCTATCTGATCTGGATATGGACCGGCTGGTTCAGAAACTCCTAAAGGCACCAGGCCTAGTTAAATTGCTGTCGGCTCAGACACAACCGTCGGAGCCGAAGACCACTACCTTTGAATTGTCTGCTCCTCCTCTGAGCCATATCGGACCTTCGGAGCTGGAGGAGGCCGACCTGATGATTGTGGATCCCTTGGAGCTGACACCTGCTCCAGTGTCATTGGCTCCATCTGCTCGGACGTTCTCTGCACAGACCTGGGACTCTAAGAGCCTACACTCTCCGGTCAGGTCCGGGGAGGATAGCCACACCGAATTGTTGGTGCCGACTCTTCCTCCCGGGGCCGCGGCTCGGGTGAGTTCGGCTCCTAGCTCGGGCTCGGAGCCCACGGCTTCTGTGTGGGAGGAGATTGCGGCTCCATCGGAGCCATCGACGACGACTCATCGGAGCCGAGGTGCATTCGATGCCATGAGGCGAGTGTAGTCTCCCAAGACTTCCTCATCTCAAGGTCTGGCCTCTTCTTCCGCTAAAGTGCCTATGTCTGTTTCTGTTTCCTCCGGTCATCCCAAGCGTAGAGACCCAGAGCCTCAGGTAGCCCCACAGGGCGCTCCCTGCTCTTCTGAGACCTCTCCAGAAGTTCCCCCTGAAGAGGTTCCCAGGAAAAGATTATGCAAGAGGAGGCATTTGGACTCCCCCAGGAGTCTATCACATTGGACACCGGCCTGGATGAATCAGAAGGGTCCCCCAGATCCCCCTCTGAGGACATCTCCTTTACGGAGATTCTTGAAATCCTTAGGCAGAGGGGTGATTGGCAGTCCAAGAGCCCTACTGAGGATGAGTCTGTTCTCCTGAAGGTGTTTGGGTCTCAACCTTTCACCTCCTGGGTATCTCCGCCCTACAATGAGCTTATGGATCTGGTCTCTCGTAGGGAGTGGTAGTCTCCAGAATCTATTGAACCTATACCTAGGAGGCCTAATAAGTTCATTTCAGCCCCTGTGGATAAGTCCTTCTTGACCAAGGGAGTCCCTGTTGATCCCATGGTGGTGGCGGCAGCCACCAAATAGGAAATGTGTGAGACTTCCTCATCTATCCATCCTCCTAATAGAGAATCTAAGATCATGGATAGATATGGGAAACATATGTTCGGTTCAGCGACTTTCTCACTCAGATCACTGAACTATTTGACACATTTTACCAGACTACAGAGAGATCTCCTTAAGGAGTTGGGAGATGCTCTTCAGGGTGCTGTAGCTTCAAGTGTATCCGATAAGATTGCCACTCAGCTCTCCCCTCAATTCGATAGTCAACTCGTCCATGTGTCTCGTATCATATGCAGCTGATGCCTCGAGTAGAGCCGCAGATACAGGAATCACTCTTCGTAGGCATGCCTGGATGCGACTCTGTTCCTTCGTGGAACCTTTCAAGTCTTCTTTTACTAATACCCCATTTGACGGCTCATCTTTGTTTAGGCCAAAGGTGAAGGAGACTTTGACCAGGTGTGAGCAAGAAGGAAAGACTCTGTCTGCCGTCGGAGTCCGTTTTTCCACCCCCATTTGACCCTTTCCCAAAGGCCAGAAAGATGTGGTTCCGAAAAGCCCAAAGAGCCTTTCAAGACACACGTGGAGAGCCTCCCTCCAGAGGCAGAGGGGGGGTTTCAATGGAAGACACCGCCCTCGCGGCAGAGGGGGTCTGCAACACCAGGGTGACAGAGATCACTTCTGTGGTCAATCCTACCAGCGCTCCTGAAGGGAGGCTCGACTGTCCTGCTCTGGAGGCAGTGTGGGGTCGCTTATCTTTGTACCCCAAAGCTTGGTTAAATATAACAAACGACAGTTGGGTACAAAGTATAATTTCCAGAGGGTATTTCATACCATTCTCCACCCAGCCTCTTCCCGTCAAAAAAATCCCGTACGTTCCACCCAGTCACATGGGACAAGCAGCAATAGAGGTACGCCGATTGCTAGAAGAAAGAATCATCCAGCCAGTCCCAGCAGACCAGACAGGATTTGGAACTTACTCAAGGTTCTTTTTGGTTCCAAAGAAAACAGGAGACTGGAGACCCATTTTGGATCTCAGCAGACTCAATCAATTTGTGAGAAAAGAGAAGTTCCGAATGGTCACGCTACAGTCCATACTTCCGTTCTTGGGGAAGGATAAGGATGCGTACTACCAGATAAAGATGGCCAGACCATCCAGAGATCACCTGCGTTTCTGGCTGGGAGCCAATCATTATCAATTCCGAGCACTGTCCTTTGGTCTCACTACAGTCCCCAGACTGTTCACTAAGTGCATGGCAGTAGTCATGGCTCACCTGAGGCATCTAGGATTCCAGGTGTTTCCGTATCTAGACGACTGGCTCCTTACCTCCACCACCAGGCATCAACTTCTTCAAGCGAGAGAGGCTACTCTGACACTCTGCGATCAGCCAGGCATTGCAATCAACTTCGAAAAGTCTGCCTTGTTGCCATCGCAGCATATAGTTTTTATAGGGACAGAACTAGAAATGTCAACCACAACTCTCTGCCTTCCGCCAAAAAAAATCTCTATTCTTCACCAACACATCATATCCCTAATGTCAAAGAACAGAGCACCAACAGCAGAGGTATTGAAAGTTCTAGGATTGATGGCGGCAGCTATTCTAGCAATCCCGTTAGCAAGGATGCATATGAGAAGTCCTTCAATGGCTTCTATTCATGCAATGGTCTTATCAAGAACTTCCAATGAGTCATATGATCCTGATAAATTCCAGCAAGAAGGATCTTTAGTGTTGGTTGATGTCTCTGCATGTCACAATAGGACGTCCTTTCATGCTTCCCCCTCCAGTTGCCACTGTGACCACGGACGCTTCCCTGATAGGATGGGGGGGTTAGGGAAAGACTGCCCAAGGCACACGGACAGATCAAGAATCACATCTGCATATCAATGTCCTGCAGATGAGAGCAGTACTTCTAGCGTTGCAATACTTTCAGGAGACTCTTCCTCTAGGGACAATTGCAATACAGACAGACAACATGTCATTGGTCTGGTATCTGAACAAACAAGT
Source organism: Protopterus annectens (assembly GCF_019279795.1). Lineage (NCBI taxonomy): Eukaryota > Metazoa > Chordata > Ceratodontiformes > Protopteridae > Protopterus > Protopterus annectens. The sequence goes on along the minus strand of NC_056735.1, from coordinate 260,449,489 downwards.
CGGGACCAAGTCTTATCCCCATTGCCAAGGAGGCCTCAGAGTATGGCAGTGGGCACTGTCATCCCAGAGCTTTCTGTTGGCAACGCACATCCCCTGCAAATCCAACGTCATAGCAGACAAGACTGAGCAGAGCAATCTTATTGCCCCACGAATGGTCCCTCAAACAAGAGATTGTGGACAGGATTTTCCACAAATGGGGCCAGCCTTCCTGCGACCTGTTCGCCAGTCACATCAACAACAAATACAGAAGCTATTTTGCCCTAATTCCCATGCCAGGTCACTCCCCGAGGGATGCTCTTGTCCACGATTGGCCCCCGGGTCTCCTCTATGCATTTCCACCAATTCCCCTGATATCCAAATTCTTACAGAAAGCAAAGTCGCTGGGACGCACAATCATCCTCATAGTCCCTCATTGGCCTTGGCTGATTTGGTTGCCGTTTCTTTACCATCATACTCTGGAAGATCCATGGATCCTGGACCCAGTTCAAGACTTGTTGACACATTTGTCAGGGGATCTTCACCCGTCATTGCAGACACTGAAGCTAACTGCTTGGCTGCTCCAATTCCCCGCATAGCCCGACTCTATAATCTTTCCCATGACACTAGTCAGATTTTGTTGGCTTCCCACAAACCTTCCACCAGAAAATTGTATCGTAGCAAGTGGAAGAGATTTTCCATTTGGGCTTCTTCCCATAACCTTGACCCTTACCAAGTGCCATTGTCTTTTATCTTACAATTGTTGACAGAAATCTTCAACAAATGAGCAGTGGCAGCTACGGTGCGAGTACAGTTAGCTGCTATATCTAATTTCCATCTAGGAATTGATGGTTTGAATATTATGGCTCACCAATTGTCTAAGGCTTTTCTAAAAGGTTCCTTTCACATAACGCCTCCAGTGAAGACACCTTATTCCCCCTGGAATTTTAATTTTATGTTATCTCTTATCATTCTTCCTCCTTTTGAGCCTGCATCATCTTGTGAACTAAAATTCTTGTCATGGAAAACTATCACGTGAAGCTGTTCAATCTCGCCGTTCATTCATCACTGATGGTTTCAGAGCCAATCCTCAGCTCCGACACGGCTGACTAGCAAGCTCAAAGTTTTCCAGTAGCTCGAGACCCCACCCCTTATCCCATAATGCACTGCTGAAATTACCCCAGATCTAGTTTGCCGCGGCACGGATCTCTTGGTTTCCAGCTTGGCTCGAGACTTTATTGGGAGTTTTTTTAACTTTCAGCAAGTTATATTTTTTCATTTTTATATATACCCTTGTTCTATTCTTAGTAGCAGATATACTAAATAGTAGATAGTAGTTTTTCTGTGTTTATACCCCTTCCCTCAGTATTATCTATCTTGCCTTCGGCCTTTTGGCCTTAGGATTAGTGATTAGTCAGTGATCTCTTTTGGACTATTGTTTTGGATCTCTTATTACTGTTTGTAATTATTTAGTTGTCAGTGCCCCTTTTGGGCTGTGTGTGTGTGTTTGTGTGAATTACTTAGTTCAAGACAGCTCATAGTTAAACAGTGTGCTTGAGTTGTGCAATGTCTGAAGATAAGGGCAAACACCCAAAGTCTGGGTTTAAAAAAATGCCCAGACTGCGGACAGAAAATGTCAGTCACAGATGCCCATGTGCAGTGTGTTTACTGCTTGGGTGAGGTACATCTGCAAGAGTCTTGCATATGTCATTCCTTTTCCACAAGAGTGTTAGCTGAAAGGAAGAGGAAATTGATTGATAAGGGGTATCATTGAACTTCCCTTTGCTGAGACATTATCTGACCAGGATGAAGCCAGTAAATCATCTAAATCTTCTAAATCTTCCACTGATTCTAGATCCAAAAAAGGAATGAGGTCAGAGAGTGTGGTGACTTCGGCTCCACTGCCTTCGGAGCCGACAATCTGCTCTTTTCGGAACCGGGACACGGCTTTGGAACTGGTTGCCGAAAAATCTCCTTCCATATTGCTCCAATCGGCTCCACTGTTCACTCTTCCAGGTCCTCTGTCAGCCTATTTGATCTGGATATGGACCGGCTGGTTCAGAAACTCTTAAAGACACCAGGCCTAGTTAAATTGCTGTCGGCTCAGACACAACCATCGGAACCGAAGACCACTACCTTTGAATTGTCTGCTCCTTCTCCGAGCCGTATCGGAAAACTATCTTCTCAGTAGCCATCACTTCAGCCCATAAAGTGTCAGAGCTCCAAGCCCTTTCCATCAAGCCCCCTTACATGGTCTTCCATGCTGACAGAGTATCTCTCAGAACTAATCCATCCTTTCTGCCCAAAGTACGTTTTGAGGTTAACATTAATCAAGTCATTGATTTGCCCAGTTTCTTCCCTAATCATACCAACAAATTGGAATATATGTTGCATAAACTCTATGTTCATAGACAACTTAGATTTTATTTGGACAGAAAAGACATTAGGAAATCAGATCAACTCTTTGTGTCCTTTTCTGAGACTAGGAAAGGTAAACCAGTTGCTAAAACAACCCTAAGTGGCTGTCGGATTGTGTCACCTATACATATGCTTGTCATAATATGCCCTTGTCTAGTAAGGTAAAGGCTCATTCAACCAGAACAGTTTCTATCTCGTCAGCCTTTCAAGCCAAATTACCTTTGGATAGCATCTGTGCAGCAGCCACCTGGTCTAAACTTCACACTTTTATAACTCATTACAAAGTGGATAAGGCCTCCAGGGACTGGGCTTAATTTGGTTCAACGGTTCTGAAGAGTGTACTTCCGTGAGCAACCCATGATCAGGGTGCTAGGGGCGCTACCCATCAGTGATGAATGAACAGTGAGATTGAACAACTTCATATAAAGAAGTTATGTACTCACCATAACATTCCATGTGAGTTGTTCCATCTCGCCTTCATTCTCACGTCCCTCCCTCCTTCCCCCTCTTGGCTGACAGTTGACCTGGAGGCTGTCTTCATCTTGGTTTTTCAATGTGTATTCATTCCTAGGCAGAATAATTATTGTACTATTCTATGGTATGCAGCAAACAAGATCTGAGGTAATTCCAGCAGTGCATTATGGGATAAGGGGTGGGGTCTCGAGCTACTGGAGAACTTTGAGCTTGCTAGTCGGCCGTGTCAGAGCCGAGGGTCGATTGATTAGTGAAGGTGAGATGGAACAACTCACATCGAATGTTATGGTGAATACATAACTTCTTTGTACTGTAAATTATCCTGGGACTGTACAAGAGCATAGCCAGTGTTTATTAAGGTGTTCATTTAGGAGTAGTATGAACTTGTATTTATCTGGGGTTTTTAGACTGTGTTAATTGAGTGACATCCAGGTATTGGTATTCCAGGAGATAATGTGTCACAAAACATACCATTCCGGTAATAATGGTCACACAGGTAAAAAGCGCACTCTCCAAAGCTAAGAATACAGCATCCATGGGACCAGATGACATCCCGGGCTGTGTACTACATGAGCTACAAAATGAACTGGCACCTTACCTAAGTGTCATGTTTAATCATAGCCTCACCTCAGGCTTCGTGCCCACTGAGTGGCGCACAGCTACAGTTATCCCACTGCACAAGAGGGGATCCACCTGGGATCCTGGGAACTACCGCCCCATCAGTCTGACGAGCCTAATCTGCAAGGCTATGAAACGTATTATCGTGGAACTTATAAAGACATTGGCAACCTTCAAAAGCTGGACCCTACCCAGATGTTCATCGTGCATACAGCTGCAGTAATCACAGATGGGTTTTCAGCTGTCAGGCGGTCCCTCGGTCGGCCGAATTCCAAAGTCTTGGTCCGGCGTCGGTTGTCGTCGCTTACTCTTCTGACGTCAGTGAGGCCAGAGTATATAAGACACAGCCGACGCCATGTTCTTCAGTCTTTTTTGCCGCGCGGTGCCTGAAGCAGAAGCAGTTCGCAAGTGCCGGTCGGCCAGCTCCTGAATTACGAAAAAATTGGAAACCGAAGTCTTCATTAAAGCTAAGTACCCCGTTGGGGAAACTTTTCTTGCCTCAGACCGATGTCAGAAAAAGTTAATAATTGTATTTCTTGTGGGAAGCAAATACCGCATAAGGATTTCCATTCCCTCTGCATACCTTGTTTAGGCCCAGACCACGACGTCTTGGGCTGTCGCTTTTGCGCTACCTTCAATAAACGCACTATTAAGCGTCGGGCGGAGTTCGCCCAACACTACTTTGGTAAAGCTTTTGATTATAAAATGTCGTCGGACACTCCGACTACTGTTTTGTCCAAAAAACGCAAGGAAAAGGACCGACACGCAAGGCCCGCGGTCCCCGCCGACACCACGCCGAAACAGGCTACACGTGGTCCGGTTCTCAGCGAGACGCCTTTGCAGTCCCTGACTACCGACGACACTCCTTTGGCGGTGTCTTCTGTACCCGAGACCGCTGGGTCCTCGGCCCTTTCCCAGACTACTACCGAAGCCCCTGCTAATGTCGAGCCTACAAATGTGGACAGGTCCACCTCCACCCATGGTGTATTTAGGCCCTCATCTTCTTTTTCAATTAAGGCCTTTACTAAATCCAAAGCAGCCAGGCTTCCCATGAGGCCTGTTGCACAGGGCCCATCTTCAGGACCCATGCCTAAAAAACAGATGCTAAAAATGGCTGAGGATTTAATTACTCTTATCAGAGGTTCTCAACCCCCTCCTGACAAGAGACCCAGAGTGGAGGAAGATTCTCCCTCTTCTGATCAGGGATCCATTTTATCAGAACATTCTGATGCAGAGGAACACTCTTACTCTCCTTTTGAGGATTCGGATGCAGAACAGTCCATTCCTTCGTATCCCTCCTGAGGATTTTTCCTTTGGGGAAACCTTGCACACCTTGAGGGAACACTTCCATTGGGAAGGCCAAGACTTTTCAGATTCCAAGAAAAGACTTAGGGAATTTCTTTGGTTACCTCAACACAGACCTCTGGCTATACCCCCTGTTTTGGACATACTGGATGATGTCTATTCGGAGGCTTGTCTTAACCCTGATTCTCTGCCTCCTGCACCAGTCAAACCTGATAGGTATTACAGAGTACCCAGCTCTCACCATTTTCTCTTCAAAAGCCATAATGCGGACCCTGAAACCATTTCACAAGGCCCCAAGGGATTGAAGGCCTCCACTGCCAAGAATCCACTTCCTGCAGAAAGGGAATCCAGATCTTTAGAAAGGTGGGGTAAAAAGGTATATACCTCGGCCACCCTAGCCATGAGGGCCTTAAACTGTCAGTTTCATATGATTAAATATCAACAGTACCTGTTATCACAATTAAGGAACAAAATGTCTCAACCTGAACAACCAGATTTAAAAGAGTTACAGGATATGATGCATAGTGCAGAGCAAGTGGGTAAACACACCTTACAATGTGGTTATGATGCCCTAGAGGCCTCCAGCAGAGCGGCTGCTACTGGATCAGTCATTCGCAGACATGCCTGGCTTAGGGAACAAAATTTGCCTGATCATGTGAAAGCTAAGCTTCTAGATGCTTCTTTACCAAAGGATGTACTATTTGGTACTAATGCTGAGGAGATACTACGGAAAATGGAAGAAAAAGCCAAATCTATGCAAACTGTCAAAGCTTTCTTACAGGTCCAACCACCACGTTTTAGCAGAAATTGGCCTTCAAAAAACTGGTCCTTTCCAGCCACTGACAAGCCCCAAAGAGGTAGATACAGACGCACAAGGGGCAGAGGGCAATCGCAAGGATCATATAGAGGCAGACAATGGCAAACTCCAGCACCAAGAGGTGGTGAAGGCAGTGCACAACAATACAGGAAGCAAACCCAATGACTCCCTCATTTCCATGCCAAGCATGACTCAGCTGGCAGCACCTTTGGGAGGGAAACTAGCATTATTTGCAAGCAATTGGCATATTGTCACAACAGACAAATGGATACTGGACATTATAAACAGAGGCTACAAATTTCAATTTCACACTCTTCCAAAAATGAGAGGCATGCCAAACCTGCCACAAAATCAAAGGGCAGAGGCACAACTGCAAATTTCAAAGCTCATAAACATGGAAGCTATTCAAAAGGTACCTACGCACCAACAAGGTCAAGGTTTTTATTCAAGACTTTTTCTGGTACCAAGGAAAGGAACCGACTGGAGACCCATTTTGGACTTATCTATCCTAAACACATTTCTACTCGTACAAAATTCAAGATGCTCACATTACAGCAACTTCTTCCCATGCTGGGCAAGGAGTTTTGGCTGGTAACATTGGACCTCAAGGAGGCATACCTGCATGTCCCAATCAGACAAAGCTGCAGAAGATACCTCGGATTTCTTGCAGGTTCAATCCACTATCAATTCTCTGCATTGCCCTTTGGCTTATCTACTGCGCCCAGAGTATTCACAAAGTGCCTGGCATCAGTGATTGCCTACTGCAGACTTCAAGGGATACAAATTTACCCTTATCTGGATGACTGCCTGATCCAAGCGGACAGCAAACACATACTTCTGGAACATCTGGCATATGTGACACGGTTACTGCTTTCTCTGGGATATACAATCAACAAAGAGAAATCAAGGCTAACACCATCTCAGAAAATAACCTTCCTGGGTGCCAACTTGGACACAAACACCCAGATGGCATATGAAAAACAGGGGCAACTATCTCAGTACTTCAAAATACTAGCAAAAAGTACCAGGCTTACTGCAAGGAAAATCCTGCAGGCTCTGGGATTCATGGCATCTTGCATTCTTCTAATCCCATGTGCAAAGCTGCATATGAGGAAGCTTCAATGGTACCTAAAAAATCTATGGTCTCAACACAGTCACAGTTTGGAAACAATAATACCAATAATTCCATGTTTGCAAAAGGAATTTCTATGGTGGGCCCAAGCATGTCAAATAAACACAGGCCTTCCATTCTGCAAGCCTCAAGCAAAACAAGTCATAACCACAGACGCCTCAGATTATGCCTGGGGGGCGCACATGAAGGACAGGTGCATTCAGGGCAGATGGTCCCAAAAGGAAAAGCACCTTCACATCAATCAAAAAGAAATGCTAGCAGTAATAAGTGCAATTACAGCTTTCAAGGACTTCCTGCATCCAGGACAATTACTGATAAGAACAGACAACACCACAGTAATGTGGTACATAAACAAACAAGGAGGAACACACTCATACCCCTTGTGCAGACTAGCCATGACTCTTTGGAACTTGGCTCTGGAAAGACAAATCGAACTTCAAGCACAGTACTTGCCAGGATTGGAAAACACACTGGCAGACAATCTAAGCAGAAATATGACAGATCCACACGAATGGAAGTTACATCCTCAGGTGTTTACAGAAATAATCCAAGCGTGGGGGAGGCCAGACATAGATCTTTTTGCCTCCCACAGGAATCATCAATTGGAAAAGTTTTGTTCAAGGACCTTTCATCCAAAGGCCTGGAGAGTGGACGCACTTTCATTCAGTTGGACAGCATGGACAGTTTACGCATTCCCACCTCTGCCTCTTCTGCCCAAGGTGCTTTTGAAAGCAAGAATAGACAAACCGAGGATGATACTGATTGCTCCAGATTGGCCAAGGCAACACTGATACCCACTCCTGAGGAGCCTAACACATACTCCTCCCTGGTCCCTGCCTCTAATACCTCTTCTGCTGACTCAGCACAGCTACAAAACTCCTCACAGTCAGCTGAAAACACTCAATCTCGCTGCATGGAAAATTCCTTAACACCACAATAGACCCTACTCTCCAAGGAAGTGCAGGATGTCATTTTGGAGGCCAGAAGGCCATCTACTAGAAAAGCTTACTCCGCAAAATGGAAGCGGTTTTGCTGTTGGAATGAGAAAAGAGGCCAGGACCCTAGAAAACTGAACTTGAATCGGGTATTACAGTATCTAGCTGAGCTGCTGAACCGTGGACTTTCATTTTCCTCCATACAAATACATGCCTCAGCCATTTCTGCAGAATTCAACACGGATCCCCCTTTATTTTCTCACCCACTCTTACGACAGTTCCTCAGAGGGGCTAAGAATATAAGACCTCCAAGGAAGCAACCAATACCAGCTTGGGACCTTAATTACATACTAGAAAAATTAACATTGCCTCCTTTTGAACCAGCTGCCTCAACAGATTTGCAATATTTGTCCTGGAAAACAGCCTTCCTACTGGCCATCACTTCAGCTCGTAGGGTTTCTGAACTACAGGCCCTCATGGCGGTGCAGCCCTTCCTCATTTTCCATCAGGACAGGGTTTCCCTTCGTACCAACCCATCATTTATGCCAAAAGTGGTATCCATGGTAGCCTTAAATCAAGCCATACACCTCCCTACCTTTTATCCCAATCCTCAAAACAAAGGGGAAAGGCTGCTACACTCTTTAGACATCCATAGGCAGCTACGTTATTATTTGGACAGAACAAAGTCCTTCAGGAAATCAGAACAACTTTTTGTGTCCTATGCTGTAGGGGCTCAAGGGAAACGAGTTACAAAACAGACTATTTCCAAGTGGATTGGCCACTGCATACGGTTTTGTTATTCCTATCATGCGAAATCTGTCCCTACAGGTATCAGATCTCACTCCACCAGGGCCACAGCTACCTCTACAGCCTTCCTCAGAGGAGTTCCCACCAAAGATATTTTGGAGGCAGCCACTTGGAGTTCTGTACATACCTTCACAAAACACTACCACCTGCCTTTATATTCTAGAACAAGAGCAGGCTTTGCCACTGCTGTTTTGCAGGGCATTCTGGCTCAACCCAGTTCTTCCTAGTACCTACCACCCTATGCATAGCTTTGGGACTCTACCCATCTGTGATTACTGCAGCTGTATGCACGATGAACATAGTACAGTTTTGTACCTACCATAAATGTAGATGTTTGAGTGCTAATACAGCTGCAGTACAGGTTTCCCTCCCTCCTTCCCCACTTGGTAAAGGCATGGGGCCTCCGACCTCTTCATACTACCTGACTGGGTTATCCTGCTATGTTTTATTTGCTTGCATCCACTGATTTTGGATTGTATTGCATTGCTTGTATATGTATATAAGCATTATTTATGTATTGCCTTCCTTTTGGGGGCACCTGACATCTGGGGCAAGAAAGACTGAAGAACATGGCGTCGGCTGTGTCTTATATACTCTGGCCTCACTGACGTCAGAAGAGTAAGCGACGACAACCGACGCTGGACCAAGACTTTGGAATTCGGCCGACCGAGAAACCGCCTGACGGCTGAAAACCCATCTGTGATTACTGCAGCTGTATTAGCACTCGAACATCTACATTTATGGTAGGTACAAAACTGTACTTTTGTGTTTGTGAAGGGCCGATCTTGTCTCCTGAACCTTATTGACTTCTTTGAATCAGTCTCCAGAGCTGTGGATGAGGGTAAGGCAGTCCACACAGCCTATCTGGACCTCGCCAAAGCCTTTGACACCATCCCGCACTCTGGGTTCATAGATAAACTTACTGAGCTGGGCAGTAATCCCTACCTCACTCGATGGGTTGCCAGCTGGCTTACTGACCGAACTCGCACTGTAAAAGTACCCTGCTCCAAATCCATCTCTAGACAAGTGGAGTACCTCAGGGTTCAGTCCTGGGACCACTCTTGTTTTGGCATTTACTTCTCTGAAGTACAGGCCAACACTAAAGGACTCTGGCTGTCAAAGTTCACAGATGACTGCAAACTGGGAGCCATTATTGAATCCCCAAGTAATGTGGATATTCTACAAATGGGCCTTACAGAAGCAGATGCTTGGTGCCAGAGCCATGGGCTCAAGCTCAATGCCAAGAAATGTATAGTTATCCCCTTTGTGAAAAAACATGTACTCGTGAATTTACCACACAGATGGCAGTACACTAAACACTGTAAGTGTGATAAGAGACTTAGGGACACAGGTGGACAGTGGTCTCACCTTCGATAATCACATCACCACAACAGTCAGGAAATCCTTCTATGTGGCACACCTCATCACTAAGGGCTTTTCATCCAGAAAAAAGGAGATCATTGTCCCACTATACTCCTCCCTCATTAAATCCATTATAGAATGCAATGCCCCATTTGGGATGTACCTCTCAAGACATCTGCAACAACTGGAAAGGCTGCAGAAATACCTCACTAAAAGAATCACAGGCCTAAAGCAGATGCCCTATGCTGATCGTCTAACAAAACTCCAGCTATATTCTGTCACATATCATCTACTCAGAGGCGATCTCTGCTTAACATACAAGGCCATGTCAAACCCAGAACTGTTGAACATGCTACACTTAAATAAATCCCAGTCCTTCATTGCTGCATGCTCCAGGTGTCTAAACCTTGTCATCACAGTGAACAAAACATACTGGAGGGATAGGTGCCTGACCCTAGAGACTCCCCAGACTCTGGAATAAGACTCCCCATGCATGTCAAGCAGAGCGCCGCTACGGCCCTCTTCAAAGGGAACCTTGACGATCGGATGAGAGAGAGGAAATTCACTCCGGGGATCACGTCAGTCACCTTGCTAAACGGGTCCAGGGAAGTAAATATTGTGGGAAGAAATAGCCAGGGAATTGTTATGGCTAGGCTTGTATAGGCCCTAGGGCAGATAGCCTAGTACCAACCTATGAGCAGAGGGAATCTTCATAGAAGTTATTAGATTTATCTTGCCAATAAACATTTTTAATAAACTGTAAAAAAAAAAAAACTGCATGCTATCATGTAGGAAGCCAGCCTAAATACGTATGATTTCGGTAATATGTCTAAAACAACTCCTTATTGAAATATTAGGATTCAAAATGACAAGTGCTGAAAAAAATGACCGAAAACCCAGGAAACGAGGGAATCTCAAAGATCACTATTCTCATTTAAACTTTTTTTTGTGCAGGGGGCCTTGCACCCCTTGTGTGTGTGTGTGTGTGTGTGTGTGTGTGTGTGTGTGTGTGTGGGGGGGGGGGGGGGGGCAAATCCCCTTGTGTTCGACTTCTTGGGACCAACTCCTCCCTCAGAGAGGAGGACTGCTGGTGACTGGGGATGGTTTGCTCCTGATCCTTTGGGGCAGGGGGAGGCTTCCTTGGGAGTCTGGGAGTCCCTCAGCCTTTAAGGTGGTGGAAAGGGTCCTCTCCACTCCTAGGAGATTCCTGGCTTGTACCATAGTGTATTCACTCCTTCCCTTTCTGAGCTCTGCATTGAAGACCTCTCTTCTGCCACTGGGGCAGCTGGCCCCTCAAGGTCACCAGTCTCTTCCACTTGTGGATGACCAGGTTTCTTCCGGCACCTCCCCAGAACACCCCATCAAGAAGGCTCCATGGAAGAAAAAGTGCAAAATGAGGCACCTAGTTTCCCCAGAGGAATAGCTCACAACAGACATTGACTTCGATGAAGGGAAGGAGTCCCCCTAACTCCCCACCTGACATCTCCTTTGGCAACATTTTGGAAATCCTTTGTCAGAGAGATGTCTGGTCAGCCGTAAAGCCCACCCCGGATGAGTCAGTGTCCCTGGAGGCCTTCAGGACCGGCCCATCTACATCCTGGGTGTCACCTCCTACAGACTCCCTAGTGGACCTGGTGTTTGCAAGGACATGGAAGGAGCCAGACACTGCAGAGCAGATCCCTAAAAGAGCTGACAAAATTCGTAGTACCCTACAGGATAAATCCCACTGGATGAAGGGCATTCCAGTAGATGCCTTGATGGTTTTGGCGGCCACCAAAAAATAACTTACCCAGGAAAGCCCTACTTGTCCATCCCTATAACAGGGAGTCTAGGGCTAGGGACAAATTTGGAGTGTACACTTCTTCCACTTTTGCCATCAGCGTGTTGAACTATCTTTCCCACTTTATGAAATTACAGAGGGGATTTGCTTAAGGAACACTCTAGCTCTGGCCCGGAGTCCTTGACTGCAGAGGAGCGGAACTCTTTCTCCTCGTTTGCAATCCATTTGTAATGTGTCCATGAAGCTCATCTCTCATGCAGTCGACAGTGGTTCTTGGGTGGCCGGTTCCGACATTGCCATTCAATGTCATTCCTCGATGTGGCTCAATGACTTTGCAGAACCTTTTAAGGTGTCATTCATCAATGCCCCCTTTGAGTGTTCCTCCCTCTTTGGACCGACAGTACAAGAGAGACACTCCTGCAGCGAGAAGTTTGGAAAAACCCTGTCTGCCATTGGAATCTACTTCTCTACCCCACAAAGGTCTTTTTCCAGGAACCAGCATGGGTGAAAGAAGCTATGGTTCAGAAAGTCTCCGGGTCCTTTCCAGGATGCTTAAGGAGATTTTTTTCCCTCCGGGGTGGAGGGGGGAATAATTTGAGTAGCAGACACTATCCTCATGGCAGAGGATAGGTCTGCTAAATCAAGCATCTTGAGATACTCCTTCAGAGAAATCCTTGTAGCATCCCTGAAGCTTTACCCAACTGTCCATCTCTGGAGGCAGTCGGGGGATGCTGTTCCTTGCACTTTGAAGCCTGGTTAACTATCACAAATGACCGATGAGAAAGGAATTGTATCCAGAGGTTACTTCATTCTCTTTTAAACCTCCCCAAGCCAAAACAAAACCTCCCTGATGTACCACCCAAGCCAAAACAAAACCTCCCTGATATACCACCCAATCAGAGAGAGGCAGCAGCTTTAGTAATCGCAAAGTTGCTTCAAAAATAAGTCATCCAGGAGGTCCTTCCAGACCAGCTCAGATAAGGAATTTACTCGTGCTTCTTTTTAGTTTTTAAGAAAACCGGGGACCTCAGGTCCATACTGGGCCTAACAACTGAACAAATCAGTGAAACACATGAAGTTTAGGATAGTCACGGTTCAGTCCATCCTTCCCTTTGTACAGAAGGATTACTGGATGTGCTCAATAGACCTGAAGGATGCATACTATCATATCAAAATGAACAGACGCTCCAGAAGGTACCTCCATTTCAGGCAGGGAGCCAGCCACTATGAATTCCGACCACTTCCATTTAGTTTCACCACAGCCCCCAGGGTGTTCACCAAATGCATGACATTAGTTGCAGCTCACCTCAGACTGCAGGGAGTCCATGTGTTTCCTTATTTGGACGACTGATTCCTAGTCGCACCAACCAGGCATCTCCTGATCCAGGCCAGGGACTTTCTCTTGCAATTAGCTCCAAACTTAGAGATCACTGTAAATCTTCAGAAGTCATAATTACAACCAGTATAAACCATAGATTTGATAGGAGCTCGTTTAGACACAAACAAAACCCTGGTCTGCCTCCCGTCAGACAGGATTCTTTTGCTAAAGTTGCATATCAGACAAATGCTAGCTCTTAAAGTCCCTCCAGCAAATCTTCTCTTCAGGGCTTTGGACTGTATGGCTGCAACAATAACATTACTACTGACAGGTCACTTACACATGAAAATTCTTCAGTGGACGTTGTCAGTTTAGTGGTCCCTTCTGCACCAACCCCTGAATCATCCAATAAGATTTTCGCGGATGTGCAGAAATTCTCTATTGTGGTGGCTTCATGACCCAGAAGTCACACAAGGTTGACTGTTTGTGCTTCCCACTTCCATGACCATCCTGACTACAAATGCCTCCCAGCTGGGTTGGGGGAGCATTACCTGGGACGGACAGTACAAGGCGCGTGGACTCCCCAGGAGACCAACCTGCATATCAGCGTTCTAGAGATGAGAGCTGTGCTTCTAGCGTTGCAAGCACTCCACTTCCTTCTTCCTCTAGGAACAATTGTGATTCAAACTGACAGCATGTCAGTTGTGTGGTACATGAACAAACAAGGTAGGACCAGGTCTTACTGTTTTTGATGAGAAGCAGTGAGAGTGTGGCAGTGGGCTCTCTCTACCAACCACTTTCTAATTGCAATGCACATTCAAGGGGAGCACAACATTCTGGCGGACAGGCTCAGCAGAGTCCTATTGATGCCCTACTAGTGGTCTCTGAATCAGTCAGTGGCGAGCAAGATTTTCCTCAAATGGGGTCAACCTTGCTGCGACCTCTTCCTTTTCTCCTCAACAACAAATGCAGCAGATAGTTTGCCCTGATCCCTCCAAAGGGACAGTCACTAAGAGATGCTTTAGTCCATGCTTGGCCTCTCCTGGTTTACTTTATGCATTCCCACCTTTTCCCCTGATCCCCAAATTTCTTCCGAAAGCATGCAGGTTGTAGAGTAAAGTGATCCTCATTGCTCCCTTCTGGCTTCGACATGTCTGGTTCACCTTCCTGTGGTCTCATCTGATTTGGCCACTGTTGATGCTGGAACCCTTTCCAGATGTTTTTTGTCTGGCCCCTGAGGGCAGCTCTATCCAGATCTCCACAACTTGAAATTAACCGCATTGTTTTTCCAATTCCGATGATGGCTAGACATTCCAGGCTTTGTATCCCAGTTAGAAGATTTTGATTTTTTCCTATAAGACCTCTACCAGGAAAATTTATAAAAGTAAGTGGAAAAAGTTTTCCATATGGGCCCAACAGCACCACCTTGACCTGCTCACGGTGCTCATTCCAGCAGTTTTGGACATCTTAGCTGGTCTGTTTCATTCCGGAACCAGTTTTTCTTCTGTCAAAGTTCAGTTGGCAGCCATATCTAATTTACATATTGGAGAAAATTCTGGATCCTTAGCTTCTTCTAGGCTTTGCAAACTTTTTCTTAAAGGTACATTTCTACTTTGTCCACCTATCAAAGATCCTACCCCTCTGTGGGGCCACACTATGGTCCTCCAAGCACTGATCTTACCTCCCTTTGAACCTGCTGCAAAGGCAGATTTAAAATGTTTGTCCTGTGAGGTTCCAAGATGGCTGCACACTGAGTAACCGCTTGATTTTAGCTCTCCCAGTGTGAAATCAGAAACTTACAAGAGAAGGCCAGTAGACTTGTGTTTATGGGTGAATTTCAGTAACTGCCTAGTAAGTACACTACCTGGATGCCAAGAATAAAGAAGTACAGAAGACCTGGAAAACATCAGCTGCAAAAAGTGAGGAAGAAGCACTGACTAGGGAGAGTTTTGCAGCTGCTCAGCAAAAAGTAATGCAACCTTCAGACATGACTTTCAGTAACCTACAGGATGATACAAGACAAATGCATACAGACCTGGTTAAAATAAACAAAACTGTTAGGAGTATATTAACACAAACAACAAAAGGCTGGAACAAATGGAAGAAGCTTTAAACTGATTTTCAGATGAGATTATAAAGCTGCAAAAGTCAGAGGTCGAAATGAAGAAAAGTCTGGCTGAGTATGAGACTGCACAGGAAGATATGTTTCAAAAAATATTAGAATTAGAGGACAGAGCATGTAGGGGAAACTTGAGATTTTCAGCTGTACCAGAGAAGCTGGAAGGAACAGACTGTATTAAATTCATGAAAGCACAAGTAAGCAGCTGGACTGGTATTTCAGAGCAGGATTTATTAGTTGAATGGGCGCATTGAGTGTATGCTCCAAATCTAGCGATAAGAAAGCAATCTAGACTTTTAATAGTAAGGATGCAGTCCTACCAGCAGAAAGAATTGATTTTGTCACAACTATGGCAGAAGGACAAAATACTAAAAGTAGTTGTGACAGCAGAGTGTTTGTGGAGAATGATTACTCATTGTACACCAGGCAAAAGAGAAGTAAATTCATCCCTCTTTTCAGAGAATGCCGAGATGCAAGTGTGAAATTCTAACTGCTATATCCAGCTGTCTTCAAGGTATTCTTTCCTAGGGGGACAAAATCATTTTTTGATGAAGTGCATGCTAAGGAGGAAATGCAGAAGTTTGTCCAACAAAAACTGAGCTGTGAAACAGGAGAAGATTCAGCTTCTTGCTCCTCTGGTATTAAAGACCACAGATAGACTGCACCAGTGAAACCTTTTCCAGTATTTCAAAGGAAAATGTTGGAGAGAAGGAAGGGAGCATGAGAGTTGACCAGTAGAATCGAAAGTATGTTGGAAATGAAGCAGAGAGAGGATCTGGGTGATAGAGAAGAACAGTAATATAATCAGTAACTTGATGTGGGATTACAAAGCATTAATTATATTTGTTAAATATGATAGCACGATAGTACAGGGGACTATCAGCCACGATGGTGCAGCGGTTAGTGTTGTCGCCTCACAGCAAGAGGTTCTCCCATTCGATTCTCGGCTAGACCGCCTTCTTTGTGGAGTCTAAAATGTCATACGACCGCATGGAGGACATGCAAAGACATGCAGGTAAGTGTGTGAATGGGTGTGCCTTCTTTGAAGGTTGGGTGTCGGGCTGGCAACTCGGCACCGTAAAATCCACTGCCATTCATTAGCGGACTGGAGTTCCTCTGTGGTGACCCCTAACCGGGAAAAGCTGAAGGACACTTTAGATAGCACAAGGAAATCTGGAAACATTGGACTTCTTTAAAATTTGTTTGCTGAGTGGGGGACTCAAGTATATGCCCTTTTTCATGTCACTGATGTTCGGAAAGATGCTTTGGGGAGGGGAAGAGAGGGGAGAACACTGGCTGTAAGTGGAGAAACACCCCTTCTTAATAATATTGTATCGGTGTTGTATGGGTTTCTTTGCATGCTATTTTTGGGTGTAATGAGGATTGTAAACAGGCGTTTTTGTTTTTCTCCCCTTTTCTCTTTTTCTTGTGCAGTTTTGAGAAACCTAGGCAATGTAATGATTACCAAAAAAAAAAGAAAAGAAAGGAAAAAAAAAGTTTTTTTTGGGGGGGGGCATGACAGAGTACAAATTGATGTGCTTCATTTTCATTTTTGCATGGGAAAATGACTGATTAAGGACCTCTGCTTTAAAACAGAGAGCAAGTAAATGAAAAAAGAATACTGAATGTAATAAGGTTGTTTTTCTAGCCCTTGCAAATATCTGTACTAAGTAGCTTTTCTGCAGCTTGTCTCCATGGAGACAGTCTGGTAAAGAGAAACTGGAGACAATCTGGTGGAAGGTGATTGGCTGAAGGAAAAGAAAAAAAATATATAACCGAGAAACTGACTAGGACATAATGTTCCCTGAAAACAATCAGGAGTTTTCCCAGGTGTGACAGCTTTAAAGATAATACAAAACCAGTTAGACTTGAAGTAAACGTCTCTCAAGTCTTTTTTTTTTTAAATGCATTGGGGATACTAATATAAACAGGTGCTTTTGTTTTTTTTTTTTTTTTGTCTTGTTCACCCTTCTTCTCTCTTTTTCTTTGTCCAGTTTTGAAAAATGTAGACACTGCAATGAAAAAAGAATGAGGAGGGGAGGAGATGGGGGTGGGGGGGCACAATGGTCTGGTTAACAAAGTATGACAAAATAAAAAAATCAGTGTGCTTTTTTCCCATGTTGGCATAGGGAAATGACTGGGTAAAAAACATAGGCATTATCCAGTAACACGTTTATTACAAAACGTAAATTAAAAAGAATATTAAATACTGTAAGTCTTTCTTTCTGATAAACATGGTACCCTTAGCAGTTCAGTGTCTGGTTTACATGTCACTAGAAGACAATTTGATAAAGACAATGGCTTGGAGAAAGTGTTTACCGAAAGCATTTAAAATGGTTATCACACCTTCTTTAAGGTACTGTTCAGATTTCTGTAGTTACCATGGTTCGTTGTTTGTTATTTTCAACGATAGTGTTCGTTAATATTATTAATGTATTTTTTATCTTTTCTTGCTTCTTGTTTGTTTTAATAGTTGTGCTACATATTTTCATGTAGGTAGTATACATTTATATAATATATAGAGACATTTTATATAAAGTTTCATTCTTCATTAGCGCTTTGTTGTTAAGGACTTTGCATATGTATTTTTAATGTTGAAATGTTTTAAGTATTTATATTTTAGTAAATATGTTTTGTTAAATGCTTCTACAGAAGCGCGTTTTTTAATAAGTGAATTCAGAATAACTTAGTCTTTACTCTTATAGTTATGAAAGCGATAGGGAATACTTTTTGATACAAGTTCCCAATGTCTGTTTAATGTCTAATGCAAACCAATGATTTTTAAGCAAGCAAAGTCTGATTTACATTTCTGCTTTCATTTGGTAGCTAAAACCAATGATGTTTGAGAAAGAGAAGTCCGATTTACATTTTCCATCCTAACTTGCTAGTCAAAGTTAATTAGAATAATGAAATACATTGGATGATGAAGCCCTTGTATAAGCACTTGTATTGGGCAGAGCAAAGCAGCTTGTTTATATGTTTTTTGTCAATGGTTGTTATATGCTTTATATTAAATTGAGATGTGTCTTTTGAATGTGGATCTGAAGAAGGCTTTGATAGCTGAAAGCGCTAATCCGTTGTTTGTTGTTTTTGTCTTGTTGAGATACAGTTTTGAATAAATCATTGGGATACGTTTTATGGTGTGGTGTATTACTTATCTTTTATTTATTGTTGCGATTTTGTTGAGCAAGCTTGAATGGAACTTTGCCAGTTGACAACCCATCTCGTGACATAGGGGTTTATGTTCAGGCTGGTGAGTTTTAATATAATTCCCAAGTGGGGAGTGGTGTCAAAAGCCTTGACGAGGTCAAGGTAGGCTGTGTGAACCACCTTCCCCTCATCTGTGGCCTTGGTGACTGTCTCAAAGAAGACAACCAGGTTTAATAGGCATGATCTGCCCTTAACAAAGCCGAATTGGGTCTGGTCAAGTGTTTGGAGGGTCCCAATGTCTTTAATGAGTTCCATGATGATGTGCTCCATAGCCTTGCAGACCAGGCCAGTCAGGCTTATGGGGCGATAGCTACCAGGGTCAGTTGTGGGCACTCCTTTGTGGAGCAGAATAACTGTTGCTGTGCACCATTCTATGGGCACGTAGCCTGTGGAAAGGCTGAGGTTGAACAGTGTGTTTAGGTTTGGGATTAGTTCATTCTGTAGTTCATGCAAGACTCAGCCTGGGACACCATCTGGCCCCATTGACGCTGTGCTTTTGGCTTTTGAAAGGGCTGTTTTCACCTGTGCGTCTGTGTTTTCCGGGACACAACACTTTTCCGGTATTGTCGGGCCCTTTTGAGGGTGAGAGGGGGGTGAAATTTGCACTGAATCTATCTGCCAGGATGTTGGCAATATCAGTAGGTTCAGTATATTTTGTGCTATTTTGCACTAGCTCAGAGCATATCTGCAAGTTGCCACTTACATTCTTGACACAGCTAAAGAAGGCTTTGTGGTTATCTTTCGAATCCTTGGCTATTTTTCTTTCAAAGTTAGCCTTGGATGATTTTATGAGGGACCTTAGTTTCTTACTGATACTGATCAGGGATGCCTTTCCTTCTTGGGATTTGCTTTTTTTCTGAACTAGTTTCCTCCTTCTATTGTATAGCCTGTTTATGGCAGGGGTCCACCAGACTGGTTTCCTTCTCTTTGGGGAGTGAGTCTTGGTTTTGCTCGGGATGGCACGATCCGTGCATCCTTGTAGGTGCTCATAGAGTGCATTTGTAAAGGTTCCTGCATCTTGGACACTGTTATCCTTTAGCGTGGGGGCTGTGAAACTTATCACCTCTGTCTTAAGTAAGGTGAAGTTTGCTATAGAAAAGTTTTTCACTGTGGTTTCCTTGGTTGGGGGTGGTGGTGTGGTGTGGACATCCAGAGTGATTAGTTTATGATCTGATCTAACTAGTGACGGGTTGACCTCCGGTGCGGAACACCTGTCACCCATGTTGGTGATGACCAGGTCCAATATGTTTTCACCTCTGGTAGGGGAGTTTACCAGCTGATCCAGGGCATTTGAGTTGATAAATTCCAGGAAGCGCTGGACCTGGGAGTTTGTACTTTTATAATTTTCTCAGTTAATGGTAGGGTAATTGAAATCGCCCAATATCAGGGTATTCTGTAGGACCTTCATGTTTTCCAGTGTCTCCAGAAAGGTGGAGTGGTGGTCCTGGGTCATGGAGGGTGATCTGTAGCAGGCCACAATTTGCATTGCAGATATGCCCGATGTTAGTTGCACATGGATGATCTCAGAGGTATTATGCTGCGCCACTAACCTGGAGGTGTAGGTATCCTTGATGAGTATGGATACACCACCTCCTTTTGTGTTTCGGTCCATGTTCTGTGGCCGAAATATGTGGTATGAGTTGTAGCCTAGTAGTGCTGGGGTGCTGTGTGGAGCCTTGAACCATTTTTCAGTTACTGCACAGATATTGACGTTCTCCATACTTAGGAGTGCTTCGAGCATGTGCATTTTGAGATTTCAATTCCTGGTGTTGAGTAGCATAACCCTCATTATATTTGTGCTGTTTACAGAGGTGGGTTTGACTTTTGAGCCTTGCCTAAAAAAGGCACTATGGGGGCAACAAGAGCCTTGGCCAGTATTCGAAAGCCTAGGGGTGACAGGTGCAAGCAGTCTCTTGTGAAGCAATGCAGGTTGTCGAGCATGTCATCCCAGGCTGACAGACGCTGGATCCCCTTTGAATGACACCAGAAGCTTATCATTTTTTCTTTATACTGCGGTAGCATTCTTGGTGAGGGCAGGATGCTACTCAGGGTCAGGGTCATACTCGCCTGGGCTACATGATCAGAGAGCTCTTCCATGTCTCCCTTCATGTAGTCCAGGGAGGTACATCTCAGGTCACTCACACCAGCATGAGCAATGACAGAGTTATATTTTTACTTGTTCTGGAGTGACCTGAGTGCTTGTGTTATGTGGCGGATTCTGGCTCTCGACAGGCAGCTAACAGTAACCTTCTTGTCCAGCCTAGTGAGTGGGACGTTAGTGTGCCTTACTATAGAGTTGCCTATTACTAGTGTGTTAGGTATGTTATTTCGCCTTAAGGGCTGTGATTGTGCGGCACACTGATTTTGTGTTTTATGTGTTGTCTGGTTTGTGACGGGAGGTGCAGGTTTTTTGGGTGTCTGCTTTGGAGGTCTCTGATGCTTTTGCAGGTTTTTATTTAGAGCCTCCGAGTATGATTTTGTGTATTTATGTATTTTTTGCCAGTGCTGGTTTAGTATGTCTTTGTGAGGGTGGAGGTGTGGTGCAAGTGTTAACCTTCTCCTCATGACTGCCTGTTTCAGTCTTCGATGGAGAGAGCTTAGCTTCCATTTTAGCTATGTAATAGTATCTCTCGCATATGCTAATGTTTTGTGGTAGGCGGAGAGGGTTGTCTGTGTACATGAGACAGTTGTAGCATTGCCTCAGGATATCCAGGTTCACCAGCTGGACTGGAGAGTATACCTGAAACTGCCCTTTGGTCATGCCTGAATAGTAGGGTGAGCTGCTTAGTCGCTTGATTGGTGAGGGGTGAATAATGAGCCTTGCCCTGCTGGGCAATCAAGTGTCGGGGTATATTAGTGCTTGCTATTAGGTCTGAGCAAGTGCTGGACTGTAGGATGCTTTTTAAGTGCTTAGGTTGCGAGTTAGACTACTTTCATGGGAAAAACTGAAGAGGAGACTTGGTGGAGCCGGGAATAATTTAGCCCTAGCTAACCGGTACTGCCCGGACGTGCAAACGAGGTTTTTTACAGCAAGGAAATGAAAGAGATAGTAGTTTATAGGCCATTTTGAGCTAATTTCTAACTTCTGGGCTGGAACCACTCCTCCAGGGACAGATGGTTGCTCAAAGCTCCCTCTCTCACAGTCTCATAGGTGAACAGAGAAACCTCCCTCTATCCAAGTAAGATATGGGAAACTCAGAAACTTGAAACACAGACAATTTAGCACTAGCCTGAAAACTGGACTATACTAACTTAGAAAGGTGGGAAACAAGGAACATTTTTTTGAGAAGATAAGGCAAAACCAGTAAAAAAATACACGTAAAACAGCTTTAAACGACTACAAACAGTAAAAATACACTTAACAGCTTTAGATGACTACAAGCAGTCAGAAAAGGCTTTTAAACAAATTACCCAATTAACCAGTAAAAAAATCTCAAAACTGAGCCCTGTTCCTGTAGTCTTCAATCAGACAAGTTCTAACTGCACCCTCTTGCCACTGGGGTGCAGGGGAACCTTCTCCAAAAAAGAAGGCCTGGATTAGTGCTCAAATTACACAAACAAAGCTAGATTCAGCAGGCCCGAATCTAGTTTATGCGACAGCAAACAAGGCACACCAATTTCAGTAAGAAACCGTTCAAATATGCAGAACACTATAAGCCTCTAACCAGAAATTTCCAGCTCAGAAGGGCAGAGTCCAGCATCTCCTCCCACAAGAATGCAGACCACAAACTTTCTTAATGTAAAATGACTGGCCTGAAGCCCAAGTACTTAAACCAGAAGTAATACACTTTTAGAATAACAGACACTGAGCCTTCAATCAGCAGTTCCCAACTTAGAAGGATGTAAGCTACCTGTCCTGCCACAACAGTGCAGACCACAAACCTTCTTAATGTAAAACAACTGGTCTGAAGCCCAAGTGCTTAAACCAAAAGGCTTAGAATGATAGCTACACTTTAATCAGGTTACTACCAAGCAGTAATAAATACAATTGAATACTTTTAAGAAGACCTGGATTAGTGCTCAAGTTATATAAACAAAGCTAGATTCAGCAGGCTTGGATCTAGTCTATGCTACAACAAACAAAGCGCACCAATTTCAGTAAGAAACCGTTCAAATATGCAGGCACTATAAGCCGTTAACCAGAAATTCCCATCTCAGGAGGGCAGAGTCCAGCCTCTCCTCCCACAAGAGTGCAGACCACAAGTCTTCTTAATGTAAAATAACTGGCCTGAAGCCCAAGTGCTTAAACCAGAACTAATACACTTTTAGAATGGAGCTTAAGAAAATTTGGGGAGAAATTATCCTCTTTCAGCAAGGAATATTACTTATAGGTGGAGACTGGAATTTGGTTTGCAACAGTGAAGATGTGTCTGGGGGGCCTAGAAGGGATAATTTAACAAGCGAGGGTAGATTTTTGAAGAAATTTATGAAAATGTTTGGCATGAAAGATGTGAATTCAGTACTAGGAGTTCGGAGTAAATTTGCATATTACTCTCCGAGATACAAAACCTGGGCTAGGCTAGATGGAATTTATATCTCACAGGAACATGTGCATTTAATTGAAGGTCTTGAAATGCACCCAATAACTATTTCAGATCATGCACCAATAATAACTAAAATAAAAACGCAAGGTAATGAAATGAAAATGAGACACTGGCGCTTCCCCACCTACCGGTTAAAAAGAGATGAATTTAAGGAATGGGTTGTGGACTTAATTCAGGAGCTACAAGAGAAGACAGATTTGTCTTCTGAAAACATAGCTAAGGAGTGGAATAAAATTAAAGTGGAAATAAAAGAAAGGGAGATATTGCTAAACAGTAACAAGAATTATTTAGAGGGATTGACAAATGTTAAAGTATTACAAAATAGGGGAAATCTCTCAGAACAAGAAAAGGAGCAACTGCAGAATGCTAAACAGAAAATAAGGTATTACCTCGATAATATGCATGATTTTAGAAAGATTGCTGTTAAGCAACTGTTTTTTGATAATAATTGTAGAGCACAAAAACTCTTAGCACAACAAGTCAGGCAAGAAAAAGTGGAAAGGGCAGTCACCATGCTTAGGGAGCCTATAACAAGGAAGATAACAAGAGACCCTGTAGAAGTATTAGAAATATTTTGGAAATTGTATGAAAATTTGTATAAAGCAGAGAAATATGGAAGTCAAGAAAAGGTACAAATGGAAATGTTTGTGGAAGAATTAAATATGCCAAAGTTAGGGGTAGATGAAGCTCAGTTACTAACAGGATAGGAATGGATGAGATAAAAATGGCTATGTATAACCAGTCTACAGGAAACAGTATAACAGTATTTTAAGAGGAGGAGAAGTTCCAGCATCCTGGAAGAAGGTGGTGGTAACGATAATACCTAAATCATCGGATCCAGCTTCATAAAGGCCTATTTCATTGCTAAACTATGATTATTAATTAACAGCTGTAGCTCTGAATCGATTGTCCCACAGCTCTGGAAGATGTCCATCATAACTCCACTTCATAAAGGTGGTAATACCAGAATTTTCGTCCTATCTCCACTTTGTCTCCTTTATCTAAGATACTTGAAAAGTGTGTGCAAACAACTTCTTAAACACCTTACCAACAATATTTTACTCACTCCAACCCAACATGGCTTTCCCCCAGCTCACAGTACTACCACAGCCCTACTCTCTTTTACTGACACTCTGAGTAAAGCTTTGGACACTGGTCTCTTAACATCGATGGTCTTACTCGACCTATCCAAAGCCTTCGACACAGTGTCTCATGCCAAGTTGCTACAACAGCTATCATCAGTAGGCTGCTCCACCCATACCCTTACTTGGTTTTATAGTTACCTAGATATTAGACAACAATCTGTGAGATGGCAAAATACTCTATCTAGCTACTTGACTAATGATACAGGGTTTCCCCAAGGTTCAATTCTTGAACCACTCTTTTCAATATATTTATAAATAGTCTCCACACAGCCTCTCTTCAGAGCTCAATCATCTAATATGCAGATGATTCAACTGTCATATCCTCCTCTATCAATTTCCCAAATCTTCGTAAAATTACACAAAATGCTTTCAGATCAATAGAATCTCAACGAGGTACAATTACTTTTAAATCCTAAAAAATCCAAATTACTTGTCTTCTCTCCCAAGCCAGTACCTCAAGATTTTAAAATTTTTCCCCAAAATATGACTGAAATAGAACTTGTGTCCTCTGCAAAACTTCTAGATATTACCATAGACAATAAACTCTCATTTGAACAGCACATACTCAATGCAATTAAAAAACCCACTTTAAATTAGGCAAACTTTACAGGCAAATGACCTATATAGATTCCCCCACAAAAATGAAACTAACACACTCTTTCCTACTCCCCTCTCTTCTCTATGGCTCCCCAATTTTCACAAATCCCTAAATACTGAATTACAGTCATGCTACTACAAAATAACCAAATTTGCCTGTGGTCTACCTAACCGAACACACCACTGCCAAGTCATTCAAACACTGAACTGGCTGGACTTCCCCATTACCTTCAGTATACACAACTCACTATTGCTCATAATCTAACATTCCACCCTGACAATTACCCTTCACTTGCAGACATATTACAAACCTACACTCCCTCCAGAGACTTAAGATCCTCTAACAAACAACCTCTTCAAGTCTCCAAACCCAATAAGAGATCAGGACAAAGTTTATATTCTTATGCCTTAGCAAAGCTATGAAATTACCTACCCCCCTCTATCACACGTCTAGATTTTCTGAATACCTTCAAAAATAGCTTAAAAAATCCCTTTCTGAAAGATCAAATTTGCCTCTGTCCCTCGCTTAAGTCTTTTCCTACCCTTCTTTAATTCTGCCTATACCATGTCCATATGTAACCACACTTTCGTCCTACCCTCTCCAAAAAAAAAAAAAAAAAAAAAAAAAAAAACTAAAGTTACTAATGTATACCAGGTCGTCATATTTTATTATGTTTTATCCTAACTTGGTCATTTTTCTCTGTATGCATCTAAACCATGTATGTATTACTGTAAATTGCATTTCTGTGTAAACTAGATTTATCGTAGAGCTTTTCTCCCGGGCCCCCACTGAAAATGGGTTCGTGACCCAGTGGACTTTCCCAGTTAAATGTAAATAAATAAATTATAAAGTGTTTATTTGTATAATGGCTAAAAGAATGGCAAAAGTGATACCAAAATTGATAGATATGGATCAGTGTGGTTTTGTGGAGGGGAGGCAAACATTTGGCAATATTAACAGAACATTGATGATCCAGAGGGAAGCAGAATGTAAGAAAATACTTTTATTGGTGGGTCTTGATGCAGAGAAAGTATTTGACAGAGTAGACTGAGACTTCATGAGCAGGGAAATGGAAGCATTTTCTTTCCCTGATACAATTATAAGGTTGATTAGAAGAATATAGGGGGGATCTGAGGTGCAAATTAAAGTGGGTGGGGTCCTCTCAGATAATTTCTGCTTGAGTAGAGGAACCAGGCAGGGCTGTCTGATTTCCCCTTTGTTGTTTGCATTATGTTTAGAACCACTGGCAAAGAAAATAAGGCACTCAGAAATTCAAGGATGTAATTGGTATAGTAGTCAGGAAAAACTGGCTTTGTTTGCAGATGATATTATTCTGTACATGACAAAACCAGAAAGGGACATTACAGTGTTGTGGAATATTTTAAGACAGTTTCAAATCTTCTCAGGATACAAAATTAATGAAGCTAAAACAAAGGCAGTAGCGGTAAATTATGTACCCACACACAAATTGGTCCAACAATATCCATATTTATGGGGACATGATAAAATGAAGTATTTAAGAGTATGGATTAGAAATGGCTCTGTGGTGGCAGCTAAGGATATGTGGGAAGAGACTAAACAGAAGATAATACAAAAATTGAGAAACTGGAAGTTTTGTTGTATGGATACTAAGATACAAGGCATTAAAATGTTTTTAGTCCATTTAGTCTTCTACACAGGTCAAGCATACTTTTATCAACCGGAGGAGAAATTGAAGACTGCAATTAAAAAATAGTTGAAGGATATTATTTGGGAAGCAAAGACAGCAAGGGTCAAGTGGGATAAGCTGATTCTATCAATAGAACAAGGTGGACTTGGATTACCTAATTTGAAGGGGTGTTTTAGAGCAACACAGTTAAGGCTCTTATACATAGCACAGGCAGAAAACTATAATTAAGGTGGGAAGGGATGATGACGCAGAGAGGAAGCTCAAGAAATAAGGAGAGATTGAGATTTTGGATGCAGACTCTTAAGGAGAACAACTAAAATCATACAGAGTATTATATTCATAAAATAGTGAGTAAGAACCAAACCAGTATGAGAATGAAGAAAAGAGATTTTGCCAATAGGGTTGACTGTGGTCAGGGATGCAAATAATAGGTAAGAGGGGGCTGGAATTTATTGGAGAAAATTGGCAAAGGAACCAAGGAATTGGGAACAAATAACTAGAAAGGGAAAGGTAATAGAATGGGAAGAGACCAAAAATGTATTTGGACTGCAGGTTAGAGATTGCCTTCCCTATCAAGGATTGATATGAAAGTATAGGCAAAGGGAAAGAAATGAAAGACCAGTACTGGTAGAGTTTTTAACAGAATGTAGAACAGAAGCTGCCGTTAAAAAAGGAATAATTAGTAGGGCATATAAAATACTGCATGATAATTACAATAATCAGTCAGAGGAGCTTAGAAAGTAATGGGAAGAGAGATTGGATAAGCAATTCACAAAGAGACAATGGGGGATATATGTATGTCTCCCAAATTTGGAACAAAGTCTAGAAGATTTTGGATCTTTGCCTGGAAATGTTTACATAAGTATTTTTATACCCCAAGTAAACTTCATAGAAGTTTTCCTCAGGTGGATAGCAAATGCTGGAGGTGTGATGGGCAAGAAAGAGGTAGCTGGGAACGTATTTTTTTGAGGTGTGATGAGCTAGCAGACTTTTGGGATTCCCTGAGGGCTGCTCTGTCGGAGATGCTAGGTGGGTGGATTGGACTGACTGAGGAGATGTTTTTTTTGAGTTATACTACAGAATCGGAATTGCCTAGACATAGTAAAGCCTTGACGAGTCTAATTATGGTGGCTGCCAAAAAAGCAATTACTAGAAAATGGAAATCAAAGTCTAGACTAACTTTACTAGAAGTAGTGAATATAGTAACTGAGATAAAACAAACTGGAATTGGGATCTTTAGAAAAGTGAAGGAGCAAACTACATAGAAAAAAATGAGAATTGTGGGAAAAGTATATGCAGAGCACAAATGAGGTTTAAGCAGTATGATTTGAATGAGCTATATAATGCTTAACTGCCAATGACTTGAATGTTTATAAGTGATTAGTAATGTTTACCACTACAGTTGACTATAGTTGTTTCAATGGTGTCTGTGATGTAAACTGTTTACAACTAAAGTGATTTCATTTTGTATGTTTTTTTTTTTTATATATAAATGTAAGATTGCCTTTGTCACATGTGGAAATTAATAAAGATGTTGGAAAAAAACAATTTTTCCTGGAAAACCGCTTTTTAGTAGCCATTTCTTCTGCCAAAAGGGTATCAGAGCTTCAAGCCTCATCTTCCAAATCCTCCTACCTTATCTTTCATAAAGGCAGAGTTACTCTACGTACTAATCCTTTCTTACACAAGTTCACTACAGTAAATACTATTAATCAATCCATCAACCTCCCTGTGTTCTTCCCAAATTTCCAGAATAAGGGAAAATATATGTTGTACCTTTTATAGACGTTCATAGACAGTTGCGTTTCTGTCTGGATAGAACAAAATCTTTCAGAAAATCTGACCAACTCTTTATGGCTTTTTCAGATTCCAAAAAAAGGGAAAGCTGTTGTCAAATCTACCATAGCTCGATGGCTGTGGGATTGTATCTCTTATGTTTATTCTTCTAAGAATTTTCCCTTACCTAGGCAAGTCAGAACTCATTCCACAAGGTCTACAGCCACATTTCAGGCTTTTTGGTGTAGGGTTTCCTTGGAAGACATTTGTGCAGTTGCTTCGTGGGCAAATTCTCACACCTTTATTTCACATTACAAACTTGATGTCATCTGCAGGAATAGGCTGCCTTTGGCTCTGCAGTGCTCCGGAATATCCTTCCATGAAGGCCACCCAGATCTGTGTAGCTGGGGGCTCTGTCCCCATAGGTTTGATGAAGACTGAACAGATAACATCAGATAAAGAACTTATGTACTCACCATAATGTGTCATCAGCGTTGTCTGCTTCAGTCTTCAACAGTCTTCCCTCCCTCCTTCCCTCTTTCCTTGTATCTGAAGGACCTGGTGGATAGTGTTAGGAACCTTTGTTCCTGTTTTGAGCTCCTGATCTTGTTAAGATATGTACTCTCTGCTAAGAGAATTAACAGCAAACTTGATCTGAGGTATCTAGGAGGAGTGAGGTAATATGGGTAGAGTTGGATGAGCTCTAGTTCGGAAACTTTAGCTTGATAACAGCCAAGTTGTTTCCGAAGGCGGAACCATAACCCACAGGTTTGATGAAGACTGAAGCAGACAACAGAAATGGAATGTTATGGTATGCACATAACTTCTATTTTTTCTCTGATCCTTTCTATCCTTTGATGTTTTTCTCCTTTGTAACATGTGTACTTAATATTTTTCTTAATTCTGTACAATCTGTATCTTGAATAGTATCGCTAGTATTCCTTTCTCTTGCTGCTACACTTAGTATAGATTCTTTATTACCATAGTTGGTAATTCTCTATTCTTTTGTTTCTTTCCTCTTTAAAAAAGAAAAACACACAAAAGTGTAGTCTCCAAGTACTGTTCTTGCTTGATAGTGTGTGTATTGTCTTTTGCCTCTTCTAACTATGGCAGAGAGAGTCCCAGCTGGGTTTAAAAATGTCTCAAGTGTGGGCATAAAATTCCTGTATCTGATACCCACACTTTGTGTATATTGCCTTGGTCCTCTTCGCTTACAGGAAGATTTGTGCAATCTGTCATGGGTTTAACCCCAGGGCATATGTTGAAAGAAAAAAAAATAATACTAAAAGGTTTGCTTTCTTCCACATTTAGAGAGGGCTGTATCTGGAGCTAAGTCTCCAGAATCTAAAGACTCAATCTCCTCCTCCAGGTCCATCTTTTTCTTTCTCCAGGACCTTGGAGCATTTAAAAAAGAGACCTCAAGCAGATCCGACTTCCTCATCAGATCCTAATAGAAAAAGAAAAAAATTATTGGATCCAATCTCAGCATCGGATCCTAAACAGAAAAAGTCATTAGCTCAGACTTCTTTGGATCCACTGAAAAAGTTACTGGAGCTGACCACTTCTCCTAGCATTAGTTGCCTGCCAAGGACTAAATATTCTCCTTCGGTGGACCCCGTACCCTCCAGGGTCCCCTCACCCTTTTTGAAGAGACCAAGATCCCCCTGTGTAATTTCCACTCACTCTTCTAGGAGTAAGAAGAAGATGTGTAAGAGAAAGTACTTGGACTTCCCAGAGGAGTCTGTCACAGAAGATACGGACTTTGATGAAGTTGAAAGGTCCCCACGGTCACCTTCTGAAGATGTCTCATTTGGAGACATCCTTGACATCCTTAAGAAGAGAGGTGGCTGAATGTCAAGCAACCCTTCATTCAAGGAGTCTGTATTACTTGGAGGGTTTCAGTACTGGCCTGTCTACCTCCTGGGTAACTCTGCCCACTGACCAAGCCCATTGAATTGTTCTCTGAGCAGGTGTTGAATGAGCCCAATACTATTGAATCTATACCTCGGAGGCCAGACAAAATATATGACACCACCTGTGGACAGACTGTTTTGGGGAAAAGTGGTGTCCATCGATGCCATGGTTGTGGCAGCGGCCACCAAAAAGGAACTTGCGGATGAGAGTTACACTGTTAATCTACCCCAACAGGGATTCTCAGGTGATGGATAGGTTTGGGAAGTGTGTCTGTGCTTTAACAACCTTCACCTTAAGGTCATTGAATTATTTGGCACATTTCACTAGATTGCAGAGGGGTTACATTAGAGAGCTCTCAAATACCCTCTCAGGAACCGTTTCTGAAGAAGTACAATCTTTCATGACTTCTCAGTTGACTATCTTGCAATCTATTTCCAGTTATTCCTTGAGGGCCATTTTGCATGTAGCCAAAGGAAACACATGGGCAGCAGGTTCAGGCACTTCTATTCAGTGGCATGTGTGGAGGCACTTGTGATTTTTGCGGAGCCCTTCAAGTTTTTGTTTATTAGTACTCCTTTTGATGGCTCATCTTTGTATGGCCCCAAATTATAGAAACATTATCCAGGTGTGAGAAGGATGGAAAGACCCTGTCTGCTGTGGGCATACATTTTTCGACCTTGTCAAAGATACTTTTCTAGAAATCAGCGAGGTGGTCGAAAGATGTGGTTCAGGAAACCACAGGGACCTTTCCAGGACACATGTGGAGGAAGTTCCCCCAGGGGTAGAGGGGTGAACTCTAGTTGTAGACTCCACCCCTGCAGCAGAGATGGCCTCACGACCATGGGTCCAGAGATGCTTTCTTTGACCGACCCTTCTAGTGTTCCTGTAGGTAGCCCAATTGCCGTATTCTGGAGGCAGTCGGGGGTTGACTATCCCTGCAGCAGGGAGCCTGGCTAGAAATAACGAGAAATGCTTGGGTGCAGAGGATTATTTTCAGAGGTTATACAATACCCTTTTCCCTTCCTCCTCCAATTTCAAGAAAAATCCCCGATGTTTCACCCAGAGACAAAGAACATGCAGCAATTCGGATTCCCACCAGACCAGATAGAACCCGGAACTTACTCGAGATTCCTTTTTAGTGCCAAAGAAAACAGGGGACTGAAGACTAATTTTGGATCTTAGCAACTTAAGCAAGTCAGTTTGTACCAAGTTTCATAGGGTCACGGTTCAGTCCATTCTTCCTTCCCTGGGCAAGGATGACTGGATGTGCTCGACAGACCTTCCGGATGCGTACTATCACACAAAGATGAGCAGATAGTCTAGAAGGTACTTACGCTTCTGGCTGGGAGCGAGTCATTACCAAATCAGACCGTCTCACCACAGCCCCTAGGGTGTTCACCAACTCTATGGCAGTAGTAGCAGCTCAATTTGGCAGTAGTAGCAGCTCACTTGAGACTCCAAGGATTCTGGCTGTTTTCATATTTAGACAACTGGCTCATTACTGCCCTGACCAGGCATAAATTGATAAGGGTAAGAGATCAGGTTCTCCAGACATGTTCTTATCGTGAGATAACCATAAACTACGACAAGTCTCAACTGGAATCGACTCAGAATTTGGAATTCATAGGAACATTGTTCAACACAAACGCAATGATAGCTTTGCTTCCTCCATCAAGGGTTCAAACTATAAGATCACCAGTCAGAAGAGTATTCTGCAGTACCAAAATTTCAGCCTGCTTGGTCCTTCAAGCTCTAGGTTCAGTGTCTGCTGCAATAACACTAGTACCTTTAGCCAGTTTTTACATGCGGATACTCCAATGGTTGTTAGCAACACAATGGTAGATACTTTGCCAGCCCGTGTCAACTCTGATATGAATCTCACACACACACATGCAGAAGATCTCTGAGGTGGTGGAGTCAGTCAGATCAGATTTTACAAAGCTCTGTATTCATTCCAGATGCTTCCCATTTCGGGTGGGGGGAATTTTCTGGGGAAAACAGTGTAAAGCACTTGGTCCCCCTAGAGATGAGGGCAATGCTTTTATTGTTGCAGGCCTTCCAAGATGCTCTCCCTTCGGGGATGATTGCAATTTAAACGGATGATATGTTAGAAGTTTGGTACATCAGCAAGCAAGGAGGGACCAGATTATATCCCTTGTGTCGAGAGGTGCTCAGAGTATGGCAATGGACAATGTCATCCAACCACTTTCTCATAGCAACGCATGTTCTGGGGAAGTCCAGTGTGATAGCAGACAAACTGAGTAGGTGTATTAATTTACGTCACAAGTGGTCTCTCAACAAGAACATGACGGAAATGATTTTTTGTTGATGGAGCCAGCTTTGCTGCAATCTTTTTGCTTCCTCCCTAAACAACAAATGCAACAGCTGCTTTGCCCTACACAGGGGGGGATCATTGAGTGATGCACTTCACGATTGGCCTCCCAGTCTACTATACGCCTATCCACCAATTCCAGTAATTCCAAAATTCCTACAAAAAGCTACTTCGTTTAAGAGTAAAGTCATCCTCATTGCACCTTACTGGCCTCGACAGATTTGGTTCCCCTTCCATTGGTCTCATTTACTTCACCAACTTTGGATTCTGGATCCAATTCCAGACCTCCTGTCTCACCTGACAGGCATGATCCATCTATACATATCAAACCTCAGGTTGCCGACTTGGCTTCTCCAATTCCATTATTAGCCAGACACCCTGTGCTGTCTTCCCCAGGCCGATATATACTTTTATCTTCCCATAAACCTTCTACACTTAAGCTTTATTCCTGTAAATGGAAAAGGTTTGTTTACTGGGCACATCAAAACTATGTCGATCCCTTTTCAGCTCCAGTGCATAACATTTTTGAATTTTTGGCCAAGCTTTTTTAAAAAGGAGCTAGTTCCTCAACAGTTAAGGTTCATTTAGCAGCAATATCAAATTTTCATATTGAATTTGACAGTTCTCTGTTGCCTCTCATAAGCTCTGCAAATCCTTTTCGCGAGGCACTCTTCTTTTAAGAACTCCCTTTAAACACCCTTCTCCCCCATGGGACCTGAATCTGGTACTGCAGGCGCTTACTCATTCCCCATTCGTACCAGCAGCTGTGTGTGACCTTAAATATCTTTCTTGGAAGACAATATTTCTAATGGCTATTACTTCTGCTAGATGAATTTCAGAGATTCAGGCCTTGTCTTCAAAAACTCCATAGTTGTTTTTTCACAAGAATCAAGTTACACTTCAAACCAATGCCTCCTTTCTTCCTAAGGTGGTGCCAGAATCTAATATCAATCATTCCACTAATTTGCCAGTATTCTTTCCTAATTTTGCTAACAAAGGTGAATACATGTTGTACTTGTATTGGATGTTCACAAACAATTACATTTTTACCTACTTAATTTTAGCCAAATGGGTAACTGACTGTATTTCATTTTGGATGTTAACTTTACCAAAACCGTTATGGGGCCATTCAACTAGATTCCATGGCAACCTCCTCGTTTTCCAGTCTAGAGCATCCTTGGATGATATATGTGCTGCAGCAACTTGGGCTACTCCTCATACCTTTGTTACTCATTACAAATTGGATCTGGTCTCCAGATGTAGACATCATTTGGTTCAGTGGTCTTAAGGAATATCCATCCGTGAGTTCACCCAGGATCTTAGGTAGCTGTGGACTGTGTCCCATTAGTTGAGGATAGAATGAAAATTGACAACATCAGATAAAGAAATTATGTACTCACCGTAACATTCCATCTGTTGTTCATTTTCATTCTTCCTCAACTCCCCACCTACCAACCCCCATCCTTTGAAGACTCCTGGAAGAATAAATAGTTAAAGGATATCACTGTCCTTTTATATTGAGCTCCATATGTAGTCTTCTTATTTAACTGCACTGCAAATATTTCTTTCTACTAAAAATTGGCAAAGAAGACCTAAGGTACTTGGGTTGGTGCATTATGGGTAAGAGGGATGCTCGAGAAATTTTGGTTGCCATAAGCTGAAGCAACAAGCCGAGCCATATCTGAAGGATTGGATCTGAAACCATTAGTTGAGGGAGAATGAAAATGGGCAACACAGATGGAATGTTATGATGAGTATATAACTCCTTTTTAATGCTGCAGCTTGCAGGAGGGGCGGCTTTGGTTTGGCTTCTACATCATGACCTGTTTTGTATTATGGCCTTCAAGCTTCCAGACTTTACCTGTAAACACTTCTTTTGTGCAGTTTTCAAGATCCCTGAAGGAATCGACTATTACAGGTCACCTGTAAGAAAAGCATGTGTTTATCTTTCTCATTTTTACCATTACTTTTCTTGTTTCTTTGCTACAGAACAGTAGTTTTATTACTGGCTACTTGATGCATCCCTTCTTGTGTTGCTTTGAGATGCTTACTTGAGGGATGGTCTCCAGTGGAAAATTGAGGATTACAGGATGCTTTCAGCAGTTGGGTAATGGAGTAGGTTTGATTGCCACCATAACGCTATCTGAAAAAAAAAAAAAAAAAAAAAAAAAAACAGCTAAACGTGTTTTCTTCTGTTTTGTTCAACAGTTATAAATCTTGTAGCACAACTTACTGCAAAATATTATTTTCATGATATATTGTGAGTTTTCCTTAATGTATTGTATTCGAGACCCTAGCTGGTTACTAGTTTGATACTGTAGTGTAAAATAGTATGAGATAACCAAGTAGGGCAAGAACACTTTGGAGAGCAGCAAGGAAATTAAACTTTGTGCAGTCTAAGCAATAATGTCTTTATTTTCAACTACAGGATGGGACACTTAGGCTTTGGGAATATGAATCAGGAAAAGAGGCATCCTGTTTTAATCTCGGTAGTTACAATGAACCAGAGTCTGCAGGAAATAAGGTAAGATTTTTTTTTTAATGCGCTTACAGTTGCAATGCAGACCTGTGATCAATGCTCAACTCTGTGTGTTCACAAAAGTCATAGCAGTATGTATTTTGTGATCAAATTAGTTAATGCTTTTAGAATTGATAACCCCTGTCACAGTGTGTGCATTTAATCACAGAAGATTTTGAAAAGTGCTTCAGCAGGGGAAGGTATAGTGCCACAAGGCATGCACTAGCAGAAAAGAAGCTCCTTCGGTTGTTTTTGTGAGGGTTTTAGCAACTTTGTTCTGTGTGCCTTATTTTTTTTTCTTTTTCAAACAAGGAGCTTTATTTAACCTGTGATAATTCACTCTTGCATATGGTGCAGTTCTCATGCATGGTGCACGTTTTACTACACTGGTGACTTTCCATCTTAATATGCACACACATTCATTTCAGCTACATTTACTTGTTAAAATACAAAAATAATCAGTCCATCCCTAGAGCTCATATTAGTGTTTGTTTCATTATTAATCCATCTCCAGGTTTCAAACATTAATTCTGTAGTATTTTAACAGATCAGCTTTGGGGAATACCCGCATTAGTGCTAACTGTTATTAGTTATTCTCTGTGGGATTATAGTGGATCCCTTAACACGCACCCTTGTCTTTCTATTTTACACATTAGATAACAGTAAAAAGATTATTGCTAAATAGTTTAATTCAGTAGTGTCCCCTTAGTCCTACACCTGTTACTTAAACTTCTTGTTTCTACTTTTAATTCCAAATTCCATATATTGTTCATAATATCAGTTCTCTTTTGTCTGTAGTGCCTTATCTGTTTTTCATGCTCATGTGATATGTAATTTGATGTACTGTTGCTCTCATACCTTATTTATGTGAGTAAATGGTATATTCCTTAGTGTCTGTCTGAGAATCTCCCGCATCTGCTAGCCCACATATCTTTTATGTAGCTTTTTGAAAGTCACCCTTGTTTTTGAGTGTCTTGTAGGTACACTACTTGCATTTTCTCGCAGTCATATCTCTAGCAGTAAAATATCTTGCTGGAAGTTTATGACATTCTTTAATACAACCTTTTGTTTCTGCATTTTTAATTTGGGAGATAGGTATAGACTTTGAGGGTTATTCTAAGGTAATTCTATGGCCTTGCCGATAACTACTTATACGAACAGATTTACCCATTGGGATCACTCTTTTTCCTTCTCTTCGTGTGTGTTTCCTCTGTCTCCTCCGTGAATCCTTTTTTTATTAGCTGTAAATGGTCTTTGTTATGTAAATGCATCTCCTGTAAAACATTTCTTTGTGGTTTTCTTATTCTAATGAGTGTAAAGCCCTTCTCTAGTTGTTGGTATTTGCGCAGATCTTTTATGTTCCAAGATGGTACTAAGTCCTATGCTAGCCTTTTTTAATGTTATCAGTTAGTTTCGTGAGTCAAAGTACGCCCACTTCACAGCTGTTACCCAAGTAATAAGCTGTCTCACTGCTTAATTGTCCTGCACTGTCATTTTTGACCATTGTAATAACACAAGTAGTTTAAAACTGCTATATAGTAAAAGTAATATCTCATCTGCTTAACAACCCTAAAATGTTGCTACATAACATGCAACTCTTAAAGTAATTAACTTATAACTATATACACTATTATATAACCTGAAAGGCATCCTGTATCAGTACATTTTTCTCTCTCTGCTAATCTGCAGATACCAACCCACCCATATTTTGTCCTATTTCTCTGTTTCACCATGTCAGTTTTCACCACTCTTTTGAGCAACTCTGAGCAACTCTGTCCTACTCATTACCATCTACCTAGCCTCCCACTCCACTTCCTTCTTCACATTAAACATAACACACTACCCCTCTCCTACACTCCCCACTATTACATGCCATACAAAAAACAAATATCCATTTTCACATCTGTTCTAACCTCTACACTAACTCTTAACATATTGCTCTTCCACTATAAATATATGTCCATACTCCCAACCCTCCTTCCTATCCAGATTTCTTTCATCGACTAATATCCAAGTTCAAACTCTCTCTCCATCTACACTCACTAACAGAAATCAAACTCCAAGCTGACATGCATCCTAACCCAGGACCCACACAGCTACTCCCACCCCACCCAATAACACCCATCACACCTGCAAATACTGCCTTCCATCTTCATCCGCTAAAAAAATTTCAAATCAGGCTTACTCATAACTAATTTTAACCTCAGAAGTATCACAAAAAAAATAGTGAATTTCATGCAGCCCTAACTACCCTACAGTCCTGATGTAGTAAGTATTACAGAGACATGGCTAAAACCCGACATTAAAGATGAGGAAATACTCACTAGTGGTTATCATTTTATTAGACAAGATAGGCTGAACAAACGTGGTGGAGGCTTTGCCATCATGTTTAAAAATTTCCTCAAAATTGAAAAATTAATCTGTACTCCCCAGATCTATCAGAAGCAGAAATTTTAATAACTACCCGATTTGAAGTAAATCCACATAAAACCATCATAATTATTGCCTCCTACCTACCATCAGCAAATAATCCACCTACTATTGAAAGTCTTCTGTCTTGGGCATCTTCTACTTTCAACCAAGAAACTATAGTGCTAGGTGATTTCAACTTGGACTGGCTATCCTTCTCATCTGACATCCCCTCCAATTGTTATCAATTTATTCAGTTTCACCCAAACTGTAAACTTCCCAACTAGAATCGATAAACACACAAAGAAATAATCTATTCTAGACAGGATACTAGCCAATAAGCCCAACTTTGCCCACTAGGCTGGGTGCCTCTCTGATTCTATCAGTGATCACTCCCCTACCTTTCTTCTAAGGAAATGCATTCACTCCTCCGTAATGTCATTTTCAAACACATACGCAACAAAATAAATTTTTCCCCTACCATCTTAAATTCCCTATTTCAAAACTGCAACTGGTCACCTCTAAATTCAGTCCACCTAGACCAAGCTGTACAATATTTTAATGATACCTTCCTCAGTATCCTTAATAACCTCGCTCCAACAACAAAAATTCGCTCCAAAGCCAAAAACCTACCTTGGATAACCAAAGATGCTAAATCTCTTAATAAACAAAGGGATAGGGCCTGGACTGCTTATCAAACCTCCAAAATCTCAGAAAACCACAAACACTAAGAAACCCAACTAAAAAGCAAATGTTCTCTGACAAAAAAATCTTATTTTCTAGCTTGTAGGTCTGCAAAGCTATGGAAAGGATCATCATGGACCTCATAAATAAAGATATTGGGGACCTACAGACACTGGATCCTACCCAGTTCGGCTTTGTTAAGGGCAGATCCTGCCTCTTAAACCTGGTTGATTTCTTTGAAACAGTCACCAAGGCCATTGACGAGGGGAAGGTGGCCCACACAGCCTACCTGGACCTCGCAAAAGCCTTCGATACAATACCCCACTCGGGCATTATAGATAAGCTCACCAGCTTAAATATAAACCCCTATGTCACTATGTCAGACTCCAAACCAGTTACAAGTGGTGTGCCACAAGGCTCAGTCCTGAGACCTCTCTTGTTCGGTATATATTTCTCGGAGGTACAGGCCAACACGGAAGGACTGTGGCTGACCAAGTTCGCAGATGACTGCAAACTGGGCGCCATAATCGACTCTCCAGCTGACACAAGCATCCTCCAAAAGGGCCTCATAGAAACAGACAACTGGTGCCAGAGCCATGGCCTCAAGCTAAATGCCAAAAAGTGTATAGTCATCCCCTTTGGCAAAAACAAAGTGCCCACAAATTACCACATAGGTGGTAATCCATTAAGTACAGAAGAAGTAATTAGGGACCTAGGGACCCAAGTTGATAGCAATCTCTCATTTGACAACCACGTGGCCAAAGTGGTTAGAAAAACATTTTATATAGCCGACCTAATCATGAAGGATTCACATCTAGATCAGAGGAGGTCATCGTGCCTCTTTACTCATCCCTCATCAGGCCCATAATTGAGTACAATGCCCTTTTGGGATGTACCTTACCAGACACCTGCAGCAACTGGAAAGACCCCAAAAGTACCTCACCAAGAGGATCAAAGGGCTCAAACAGATGCCATATGCTGTCCGGTTAAAGAAACTCCAGCTCTACTCAGTGGCATACCGCCTGTTCAGAGGCGATCTGTGCCTGACGTATAAAGCCATGTCCAACCCGGAATTAATGGACATGCTGCACCTCAGAAAATCCAAATCCCATCGAGCTACGCACTCGAGAGACTTGAACCTCAGCACTGAAATAAATAGGACATGCTGGAGGGACAGATTCATAACCCAGAGGCTCCCTTCACTCTGGAATAAAATCCCAGTCCAGGTTAGGCAGAGTCCCTCATTGGAATCTTGATGAGTGGATGGGAGATTGTAGGATCTGAAGTAGGATTGTTCATTTGTCAGCAACCTGTGGGTCACGGATCCGATATCGGATCCGAGCCGGCAACTTGTTTCAAGCTAATGGATCCGAGCTCCTAGCTCCTCCCTTCACCCATAATCCCCTGCTAACCCTCCATGACCTCAGATCTAGTTTGCCGCGCTTGTGATGGCTGGATCCTTTTTTGAGCTCTACAGATAAGTGGGAAAAAGTTAGCTTTTTCTAGCATTTTTCGTCAGGAATTTCTTTTTTAGTTTAAATTAATACTTGTAAAGTGTGTCTGAGTTAGGTTCCCTATTTTTTAGTTAATACCCTCCCTTCGCTGGTCGCCAGTGTGTGAGTGTTTGTTGAGTGTCTTTTGGGGCCTGTGTGTGTGTAGTTGTTTTTCTTTTTCTTTTTTAGTTTAAAAAAAAAAAAAAAAAAAAAAGGAATGGCTGAGGCCCCAAAAGCCATATTTTCTAAATGTACAGAGTGTGGCCATAAGCTCTCCCCGGCTGATGGCCACACTCGGTGCGTTCGGTGCCTTGGGGTTGAACACCTCACCTCGGGCTGTACTATCTGTGCAGCGTTCAACCCCAGGGCACTGAAAGAACGGAGGTCGAAGCTGGTCCTGGCGGGACTTCTACCCCCGGATTCAGCTTCGGCCTCCGCTACCTCTGCTGCTCCCATGGCTCCATCACAGCCTGTGGTGGTTGCCACTCCTGCCTCCGACTGGGACTCAAACTCCCGCTAAAGTGTCGGAGGCCAGGGAGGCCAGGAGGGAGAAACGGAGGGAGAAGCACCACAAGCGGTGGGCCGAGACCTCCGTTTCGGCCCCGCCAGCTAAGCGGGCTTCTCCCTCCATTGCTTCTAGGTCTCCTCCTCGGCTCCGATCCCCTTCTTTCTCCCCGGGGCCTGAGGAGGAGGAGACCCGATCTCCGTCGAGGTCATCGAGGCGGCATTCCAGGCCTGCCTCGGTGGCCTCTTCGAGATCCACTTTCAGCTTATCAGATGCAGACTTGGACTGGATGATGCGAAAGTTCATCCAGGCCCAGCTGCAGATGGGAGTGCTCTTGCCTCCCCCCCCCCCCTCAGGGGGGGAGCTCGACACCTTTTTTCCACCCAATTGTTCCTTCTCCGACCCGCTACCCGGGTTCGGAGTGCTCGGAGCCGAGCAGCCTTGGAGCCGGGGGTGGGTCGGCACTGACAGTACTTGGTACTTCGGATCCGACCCTACCCTCAAGCCTGTCTGATCCGACCTCTCGGAGCCGTGGTCCGAGCTTCGGATCCGGGGGATTCAGTGTGCCTTCGGCTCCGTCCAGGTTGGAGCACACTGGTCCCTCGGATCCGACGGTCTTGGCGCCGGCTCCGATCCCTTCATCGGATCCGAGTGGGAGCCGACTTTCGGATCCATTGGAGAGTGGCTCTCCCTCTGCATTCTATGTTGTGGAGAGGGCTCTGTTGAGAGCATCTGGACCCCTGGTCCTTGCATCGACTCCTCCCTGCACTCCCTGTCTGCTGGGCCAGGCTTCCATCACCCGGCCAAAGGGACAGCCTGCTTCGATGTCACAGATAGTTCCATTGGAACAAGATGTTGCTGGCGAGGCCTCCTCGGACAGTCCCCCCGAGGAAGCTCCCCGCAAGCATAAGTGCAAAAGGAGGCACGTGGACTCCCCTGAGTCCTTAACCGAGGACATGGACTTGGAGGAAGGGGAAGGCTTCCCAAGATCACCCCCTGAGGATGTTTCCTTTGGAGACATCATGGAGAATGATGAGAATCAGAGGTGGGTGGTCTGCCCCCAAGTCTTCCTCTGACGAGTCCGTGTTTCTGGCGGCATTCGAGGCAGGCCCGTCTACCTCCTGGGTGTCCCCTCCAGCCGATCCCCTGGTGGACCTCATTACCACCAGGGCATGGAAGGATCCGGACACCGTGGAGCCAATACTGAAGAGACCGGATAGGATTCTTAACCCCCCCGTCAGACCGGTCCCATTGGAGTAAGGGCCCCTCTGTAGATGCCATGTTGACGGCGGCAGCCACAAAGAGGGAATTGGCTCAGGAGAGTCCCTCAGTCCATCCACCGAGCAAAGAGTCCCGTTTGATGGATCGCTTAGGGAAGCGAGTCTTTAGTTCAGCGACCTTCTCAGTAAGGTCTCTGAACTATATGGCACACGTCATCAGGATGCAGCGGGATCTTATCAAAGAATACACTGCATCCCCCCGAGTCCATGTCGGAGGAGGATATACAATTGTACTCCACCCGAATGGCCACTCTGAGATCTATTTCTAACACCTCTATGCGGCTGTTGTCCCACACCAGAGGGAGCCGCTAGGGCCAGCGGAGCAGGCCTAGTCATGAGATGTCAGGCCTGGCTCCGTCATTGCGACTTTACAGAGCCCTTTAAGGCGTCCTTTGCGAACGCCCCCTTTGATGTTTCTGCCCTTTTTGGCAAAACAGTTCGCGAGACGCTTGTCCAGAGTGAGAAGGACGGGAAGACGTTGTCTGCCGTCGGAGTCTGCTTCTCTGCTCCCCAGCGGTCCTTTTCAAGGAACCAAAAGGGTCAGAAGAAGATGTGGTTCCGGAAATCACAACATTCCCAACCAGCTCTGGACAACCAGTCCTACCGTGGCAGAGGTGGACAGGGAGGACGTTGCCCCAGGGGCAGAGGGGCTCCGAGAAATTTTGGGTCCAGAGAACCTTTCTCTGAGCGGCCCGCGCAGCAGCCCTGAGGGGTTGCCTGGCTGCTCCACTCTGGAGGCAGTCGGGGGGCGTTTTTCGAAACATCTAGCGGCATGGGAGTCCATCACAACAGACCGCTGGGTGCTTCACATCATATCCAGAGGGTACAAAATACCAATTCTTCATGTCCCCCGATCCAAGAACCTCCCCGATGTACCACCCGATCACAGGGAGGCCGCAGCCGCAGAAATACAGCAGCTGCTAAGAAAAAGAGCCATCCAGCCCGTCCCCCAAGACCAGCTCGGATTAGGGTTCTACTCCAGGTTCTTTTTAGTGCCAAAAAAGACGGGGGATCTGAGACCCATCCTAGACCTTTCCCGCTTGAACCTGTCAGTAACCAAGGAAAAATTCCGAATGGTCACTCTTCAATCTATCCTCCCCCTTTTGAGGGAGAACGATTGTATGTGCTGTATAGACCTCAAGGATGCGTATTACCACATCTTAATGGACAAACGATCCAGGAGGTTCCTTCGCTTCCGGCTGGGAGCCAGTCACTACCAGTTCAGGGTCCTTCCCTTTGGCCTCACCACAGCCCCCAGGGTGTTCACCAAAGTGTTAGCAGTGATTGCGGCCCACCTGAGACTCCAGGGAATTCAGGTCTTCCGTACCTGGACGACTGGCTCCTGACCGCACCAACAAGGCATCTACTTTGCTCGGCCAGAGACTTCTTTCTCCATCTAGCCCCACAACTAGGCATTACTATCAATGTTGGCAAATCTCTACTGGCTCCAACACAGATCATAGAATTCATAGGTGCCAGAATAAACACCAGAGATTTGCGAGCCTTCCTAACTGCCGAGAGAATCAGAAATCTACAACTTCACGTGCGGGCTATCCTTCATTCAGAGGCTTCACCAGCAGAATTGATCCTGAGGGCACTAGGCTCCATGGCGGCAGCGATTACACTCCTTCCATGCACCCGTTTGAACATGCTAGTCCTGCAATGGACTCTGTTAGTGCAATGGTCCTTCCTATCCCTTCCTCTCCACCATCCCATTGCTATCAGCAAGGCTTGCAGAAGGGCGCTACTATGGTGGCTCCAAGCATCGAACTTCCATACGGGCCGTCCCTTCTGCACCTCTCCCCCTATCGCCACGGTGACCACGGACGCTTCCCGCCTCGGGTGGGGGGGGCATTACTCAGGCAGGACAGTCCAAGGCACGTGGAACGATACAGAGACCTCCCTGCATATCAACGTTCTGGAGATGAGAGCGGTGCTGTTGGCGTTGCAAGCACTTCAGAGCTTCCTCCCCACAGGAACGATTGCAATTCACTCGGACAACATGTCAGTGGTCTGGTATATCAACAAACAGGGGGGAACCAGATCTTATTCTCTTTGCCGCAAAGCCGTGAGAGTGTGGGAATGGGCGATCTCCACCAACCGCTTTCTGATTGCAACGCACA
Source organism: Protopterus annectens (assembly GCF_019279795.1). Lineage (NCBI taxonomy): Eukaryota > Metazoa > Chordata > Ceratodontiformes > Protopteridae > Protopterus > Protopterus annectens. Next base: position 260,406,228 of record NC_056735.1, on the reverse strand, counting down.
TTCCGGGGAGGACCAACATCCTAGCAGACAAGCTCAGCCGCACCCTTCTTACCCCTTACGAGTGGTCTCTCAATCCTCTAGTAGCGAAGCAGATATTCGCAACATGGGGGCAACCCTGCTGCGATCTTTTTGCATCTCCATCAAACGCCAAATGCGACAATTTCTTCGCTCTAATCCCCCCACCAGGGGAATCTCCAAGAGACGCTCTGGTGCATGCTTGGCCACCCGGTCTACTCTATGCCTATCCTCCTCTTCCAATGATGATACAACTCTTACAGAAAGCCTCGCGGTTGGGGAGCAAGATGATTCTCATTGCCCCATTCTGGCCTCGACAAATTTGGTTCCCTTACCTGTGGTCTCACCCTGTGAATCACCCTTGGATTCTAGATCCCATTCCGGATCTCATCTCCCATCCATTGGACTTGCCAACTCCAAACCTGGACAATTTGAAACTGACAGCTTGGTTGCTCCAGTTCCACTCCTAGTTAGGACTCCCGGTATCTCTTCACCAGTCAAAGCCATCCTCGTGGCAGCGCATAAGCCCTCCACCAGGAAAGTGAATCACAGCAAATGGAAACGTGTTTCCATCTGGGCGGAGCGCTGCGATCGCGATCCATTTACGGCTCCTCTTCCATCCATTTTAGACTTCCTAACTGAACTTTTTCAAGAAGGCGCTAGTTGTTCAACTGTCAAAGTGCAATTGGCAGCCATTTCTCATCATCATGTGGGACATGATACAGGGCCCCTGATGTCAGCCAAATTGTGTAAAACCTTTCTCAAGGGTACCTTTTTACTTAGACCTCCTGTAAAAGAAGCCGTACCCCCATGGGATCTTACTTTAGTTCTCCAAGCCTTGACTGCTCCACCCTTTGAACCCGCTGCTTCAGTGGATCTCAAATTCTTGTCATGGAAAACAGCCTTCCTTGTAGCCATTACTTCAGCGAAAAGAGTGTCGGAACTTCAGGCTCTTTCTGTAAAGCCTCCATACCTGATTTTTCACCCTGATAGAGTGTACCTCAGGATCAATCCCTCCTTTCTTCCCAAGATAGCATCAGAAACCAACATCAACCAATCCATAAATTTACCGGTTTTCTTCCCTAAATATCAAAATAAGGGTGAATACAAGCTGCTCTCATTGGATGTTCATAGGCAGCTTTGTTTTTATACTCATAGGATGGCTGGCCATAGACAATCTGACCAGCTGTTCGTTTCCTTTGCCAAATTTAACTTGGGGAAAGCTATCTCTAAAGTAACTTTATCTCGCTGGATTTCCCAATGTATCCTACTGGCTCATCAAGCCTCGGGTAGACCCGCACCAGAAGGAGTTTGTGCTCATTCCACTCGCTCCATTTCTACTTCTGCGGCTTTCAAGTCTAGAGTTCCTTTGGATGATATTTGTTCTGCAGCCACTTGGGCTTCATCTCATACCTTTATCAACCACTACAAGCTAGACCTGATTTCTAGAGGGAGAGCATCCTTTGGCTCTGCGGTGCTTCGTAATATCCTTCCATGATGGCCATCCAGGGTGCAGGTAGCTGGGGACTCTGTCCCACAGGTTGCTGACAAATGAACAATCCTACTTCAGATTTAGAAGTTATGTACTCACCATAATGTTCCATCTGAGTAGGTAGTTCGTCTGCAACCATCCCCCCCTCCTTCCCCCTGACCTTCTTTGGATCTATTAGTTTTTAGATATCCTTTGTTGGATATATATTGAGAGGCAAACTCGATCTGAGGTCATGGAGGGTTAGCAGGGGATTATGGGTGAAGGGAGGAGCTAGGAGCTCGGATCCATTAGCTTGAAACAAGTTGCCGGCTCGGATCCGATATCGGATCCGTGACCCACAGGTTGCAGACAAATGAACTACCTACTCAGATGGAACATTATGGTGAGTACATAACTTCTAATTTACCCCGGGTATCACTTCTGTGTCACTGTTAGACAGAGGCACAGTATACTAACCTCGAAAAAGGGCATAGCAAAATAAATTTAAAATGGTTGGCGAAAGCCAAACACATTCTGGCTAGGCTTATAAATGCCCTAGGGCAGATAGCCTAGTATGAACCTATGAACCTAAAACACATAACCCACAAAAGTTTTTGCAAAACCTTAAATACCCCCTCAACCCTGGCAAAACCTCTACCCCTGCACCATCTACAACAAATAGCACTAAATGTATAGCATCCTAATTTAACTCTCATTTCATCACAACTGTTACCTCACATTTAAACAACAACATATCCAACCAACCCCTTACAGTGCCTACCTCTACTAACTCTAAACCAAACTACTTCTCTTTTAAACCCATACAAACCTCTTATATCAAAAAACTCCTATCAAAACTAAAACCTACCTGTCTAGCAGCTGACCCAACTCCCTATTGACTTCTTAAAAACTGCTGCAAGCTCCATTGCCTATCCCGTATCTATCCTAAACAATCGTTCCATCGCAGAACAATATGACCATACTATAGAAAACATCCCATATCATCCCCCTCCACAGGGGAGGCCCATCTAAAGATCTCTCTTATTATCGGCCCATTGCCATTCTCTCACCCCCTAGCCAAAATCTTAGAGAATTGTATCCATAAGCAGCTCCTAGACCACCTCACTACAAATAACTTCTTATCTAGTTCACAGCACTGCTTCCATCCAAAACACAGTACCTCCACAGCCCTCATAATTTTCACTAATTACATCAATCTCCTCAAAAACAATGGACAACTAGTCTCTATTATATTCCTTGATATGTTAAAAGCTTTTGATACGGTGTCCCGCCAACTACTACTCAACACTCTAGCCTCCTTCAACCTCAACTCTACAGCTCTGAACTGGTTCTTTAGCTACCTTGCTAATCGACAGCAGGCAACTAAATGGGATAATAAACTCTCCATACTCCCCCCAGTGTCTGTTGGGGTTCCTCAGGGTTCCATCCTTGGCCCTGTCCTTTCTATTATATTCACAAATAGTCTAAACACTGCCACTAAATCTGATTCTATTACTCAGTATGCTGACAGCGCTACTCTTATTTGCTTTGCTCCCACACTCCAAGATAAACAAGTCGTTTTTAGATATTGAAAATTACCCAAATGAACTTCAACTCATCCTAAACCCAATGATCTTCTCTAACAGGAAATCCAAATCAAAACCACCTTTTCTCTCCATGTACTCCACTAATGGCATTATAATAGAACCAGTTAACCAAATAAAACTACTTGCTGTCACGATAGACAACAACCTAACATTCAATAAACACATCACTCACAATAAAGAAAGTTCACATCAAACTTGGTGCTCTATATAGGGCTAAACCTTACCTTTCTCAAAATGCCAGAATAGCCACAGCCAGATCCCACCTCCTATCTACTCTTCTCAAGTTTTCACTAGCCTGCACAAGTCTGATTTGCATCTGCTTGATTCCTGCTATAACAAAATAGCAAAATTTGCTGCTAATATACCCAACAAGACCCATCATTGCCTTGCTCTTCAAAAATTACATTGACTTGAATTTCCCAGTCTGTTATTGCTCAATCAGCTCACCACTGCCCACTCTATTATCCATAAACCTGAAAACTGGCCTGCACTCTCCAAACTAGTCCAATTAAATACCAACCCCAGGACCCTTAGATCATCTGATAAACTTATACTCAAGGTTACAAAGTCTCATAATTACTTTGGTGACTCTCTGTTCTCTTTCAAAGTAGCCAAACAGTGGAACCTATTACCCCAGAATATCTTAAAAAGCACAGATAGTCACACCTTACTCAACAATGGCTACGCTCCTGTAATACTCCTGGCTAGTTTCTCATGCCTTTGATAAAATGTTTTCTATTCCGCTATTTTCTTGTCTTACTTCTACCAAATGAAAATGCCGCAATGTTTTTTAGTTATATATCTAATGAGTTTCATATTACTGTAATAAGGCTTAATAAATGTAGTGTTTTCTGTTTTACATTCACCTTTTTGTAAACTGTGATTGTTGGCAACTGTCAGACTTTTTTGTATATTGTTTGTAAATGTTTTAAAAATGTTTGTAATCTTTTTGTCCTATTATTTTGGACCTTATCTCCCCGGGTCTCCACTGAAAACGGGCTACTTGCCTCGCCGAACTCTACCCTGTTAACAAATGAAAAATAATAAATAAATCCTCCCCTTCTACCATATGAGCTTTGCTCCATTTGCTGTTGTATTACTATTCATTTAAACAGAAATGTGTGCCAACTTCAGACTTCTATCCTTCATGGATCTGTCGTGCCCTTTATCTAATCTTTACCTTCCCGTTTTCATCCATCTTTAATGTGCTTTACATGGTAAATTCCCTCCACCTCCCAAGTTACTTATTTATTTTCACTAACCATCTTTTCCTAAAGGTTGTAGTGTGTGATTAGAATAAGAAACACACTATAACCTACCACTAGTTTTTTCATTTACCCGGTGAGGCAGGGGGGCTCTGTCTTCTGGCTCCAAGCACCTGGGTGTGACCCACTCCAGGGACAGTGTCAGGTGGGGAGTTTGATTGGGGCAGCACACCTGTCAAACAGTAAAGTTGGTCTCCTAAGGCGAGCTCAAGAAAGAGAGAAACCTCCCATTGAGCAGACTAGGGGGGAATCAGTTAAACTGGAGAAGTTTCAAGATGAGAGTATAGTGGTAGAGGAAAATTGTGAGGGCAGGGAATGGAACAAAACAAAGATATGCAAGTTAATTTCCAGCTTTATTAAAATAAAACGAGGCAGATTAAGCACCATCATCTCTCGAAGGAGACTTCCTTAGAACACACCACCTGAAACGTCATATCGTTTTATACTTAACGATGTCTGTTCCAATTAAAAAGCTATCACCCCTAAATACATCCTAAAATGTGATATTGTGGACAAAGCACCAAAAAAAAAAAAAAAACAAAAAAAAACACTCAATCAGTCCTGGATAAAGTGCCTTTCAGAATAAACATAGAAAAATCCAAAAATAGCTGAAAAAGGCAACACCAAAGCAGATAATCCTTTAAAACGAACTTTTAATCCAATTGGTTATAAAGACAGTGAGTGCTTTCACATTATCACAACGTTTCATCAGACTTTAAGTAAAAACCATTAACTGCCAACCATAAATAGTAAATTCAAACCCTTCTGGCCTATGGTTCAACAGAAACAATTATGACATCATGTTGAAATCTAAAATTTAAAAAGACATGCTTAATAAACAACATTCTTCGAAATATATACATAAATAAAGCATGCGTCATAAGAAACACTTGTAAGACATCTGTGCATTCAATATGTAAATATTAATATAATACATATATTTATAAATATCACAAAAAATACACATTTTTATATTTAGATAAAATTAAAATCAAATAATGTATGTAGTGTAGTTCATTCTAACAACTAAGAACAGTATATACGTATGCTTATGTCTAAAAATCATTCACATAAGGTTTTGAAAATTAAAATTCTATTTAAAGTGACTAATGTACATGTGTTCTGGCTGATAAAAAAGTCATCCTATCATTCAGTCCACTTATTTTATGTGCTTGCAAACATATTATCCATCTACTTTCTCTACCCTCCGTGTAAGTCTTAACATTCTCTAATCTGCCTGATTTCTTAATCAATTCTAATGCTCTAAACTTAAACTTGTGTCATACCATAGGTTAGCACATGTTTAGCTAATGCGTTCTTATCATCCTCTTTGTTTATAGCATAAATATGCTCTCTTACTCTTTCTCTGGGGGTCCTGTTGGTTTTACCTACATGGAAGGACTTGCATACCTGGCACTGTGCCAGGTACACCAAGTCTCTCGTCTTGCAATCCGCGTATTGTTTAAACACACAATCCTGTCTTGTATCAGGGTGAACAGATGTATTATCACTTGCCATGTATGGGCACTGGTTGCAGCCCCTACAAGCAAATGTCCTCTGTCTGTCTGAATATCTTATAGTATGAATCTTTTCTTGCTCATAACAAAGTAATCGCTTAAGTGATTTTGTATTTCTATATGTGGATCTTGGCCTATTACCTACTATCGTAGTGATATCATCATCTATATTCAATAATCTCCAGTTTCTCTCTGTTACTTCTCTTACCTTATTATTCCTATTAATAAACGGAATAATTACTTTGAGCCCCTCAATTCCTCTTGCATTCAAACCTTCTTCATCAACCCTGTAAATATTTGTATTCTTTTGGAAGTATGGTCTTCCTTTTCTATTCCTATGTGACCTACTATTGTACATGCCCACATACATGAATTTGCTCTTGTTAGCTTGGGAAAAATCTTGTGTTTTTAATTTTGTAAAACTTATCTTAGAGTAGATTAGAAGTTGTTTTTCTGAATGTAGTTTAAAAGTTGGGCATGTGATATCTTTTTCTAGTACCTTGCCAAGAGTGGGTAGGGTGAAAATAAGATGTGTGAGATGTTTTGAGGCTTACATTTTTTGAGCAGGGGGCTAATGAGTGCTGTTTTCCAGATATTTGGCATTTAAATGTCTCAGACAGAGGTTAACATTTTGATGAAGAGGCTGGGTTAAAACAGTGATCTACAACCAATCTGCAGGAAAGTGTCCAGGAGTAAATGGTATTCTGGTGGAAGTTTGGAAGCCAGAAGGAAAGAAAGTGATAAAGATGTGAAGTTTTGTTTAACAGTATTTTAAAAGGAGGGGAAGCACCAACACCTTGAAAAAAAGCTGTGATGGTTGTTAATACCTAAAGATGAGAAAGACCCAACAGATCCAGCTTCATATAGCCCCATTTCAGTTTTAAACCATACTTATAAAGTCTTTGTCTGTAATGGCTAAACTAATGGCAGAGGTGCTACCAAAACTGATAGATATGGATCGGTGTGGTTTTGTGGAGAGGGAGCAAATATTTGACACTGAACACTGATGATCCAGAGGAAAGCAGAAGGTAAGTCAGTACCGCTGCTGTTGGTGGGTCTTAATGTAGAGAAAGCATTTAACAGTAAGCTGGGATTATATGAATAGGGCAATGGAAGCATTTGCATTCTCGGATCCAATAATAAGGTTAATTAGGAGGGTATACGAGGCAAAAATCAAAGTGGGAGGGTTCCTCTCTGATAGGTTGTGTTTGTACAGAGGAACCAGGCAGGGGTGTCCTTTTTCCTTTATATTTAGAACCATTGGCAAAGAAAATAGAACTCAGAAATTTAAGGATATGATTGGTACGGTAATCAAGAACAGTTGGCATTATTTGCAGACTATATTATTTTATACCTGATAAAACCAGAGAAGGATATCTCATTGTTTTGTAGTATTTCAAGACCATTCTAAGTTTTTTCAGGATATAAAATTAATGACAATAAAACAAAGTTTATAGCTGTAAACTATGTACCCACACATGAATTGTTATAGCAATATCCATATTTATTGGGATATAATAAAATGAAGTATTTAGGAGTATGGGTTAAAAAGGATTCTGTTATGGCAGCTAATGAATGTGGAAAGAGATGCAACAAAAGATAATACAAAAAAACGAGAAACTGGAAGCTCGTACCTATGGATATGGATAGGAAGATACAGGTAGTTAAAAATGTTTTAGTTTCTATAGTTTTATACATGGGTCAGGCACATTTTTTATAAACCAGAGGAGAAGTTGTGGATAGTAATTAATAAAGAGTTGAAGGGTTTTATCTGGGAGGAGAAGAGGGCAAGAGTCAAGTGGGATAAGTTGATCCATACAAACAGAACAAGGTTGCTTAGAATTACGTAACAGAAGCAGAAACCTGCATTTCAAAGTGAAAAGGGATGATGGTGAAGCAATGGGGAAATTTAAGAGATAAGAAGACAGAGTGGGATTTTGAATTCAGATCCTTAAGGAGGATAACAGCAGTCATATAGGATGTTATATTCATAAAGCAGCAGAAAGTATACTAAGAATTAAGCCAACACAGGGATGGAGAGAGGAGATTCTGCCAATAAGGATGATTGCAATTAGGGGTACAGAAAATAGGCAAGAGGGAGGTGGAATTTACTGGAAGAAGTTGCCAAAGGAAGCAAGGTATTGGGAACAAATAGAGAGAGAGAAAAGCTGATAGAATGGGAAGAGGCCAAGAAGCCGTTTAGACTGCAGGCTATAGAGGCTACTTTCCCCATCAGGGATTGATATCAGAGTATAGGCAAAGAGAAAGGGATAGGGGAATCCTCTGTGAAATATTTGCTCTGGCTGAGGTTTTAGTTGATGTCTGAGTATAGGCAAAGGGATAGGGAATCCTACTTGAAAGATTTGCTCTGGTTGAGGTTTTAGTTGAATCTAAAACAGAAGCTGCTGTTAAAAAGGGATAAATAGTAGGACATATAAAATACTGCACAATAACTCTAGGAATCAATTGGAAGAGGTCAGAAAAGATTGGGAAGAGGAGACAAAGATGGCCGCCATTCTGTAGACACTGTACATCTACAGCTCTCCAGATACTCGGAATAAAAATCAACCCTGAGATTATACTACAAGATTTTTTGTATTAATCGTTGGATATAACTATTCTACTACAATCAAACATTGCCTGAGAGGTAAAAGAACAGAAGGAAACTAATTAAATTCACAGGATTAAAGCTGATTGTTTGCCTGACTCTGAAAAGAGTATTAAACAAAGGATCTGTCTGACTTCTGTTTCACGATGTCAAAAGAGGAAAAAAGCATGGAAACAACAACAACTAAAACCAAATTATCAGCACTGCAGTCACCAGAAAAAGATTCAACAATCAAAAGGCAGAAAACTGTAAAACAACAGGAACTTTTAAAAGCTGGAATGACAAATAAACCGGATCAACTGGCTAACATGGAAGACATCAAAACTGCTTTGTTGCCCATACAAGAAGCTTTAAAAGAACTTTCAAACCAGATACTTTCTTTTGGTGCCACATGCAGCCAAATTCTTGAAAGGATAGATAAATCAGAAGCTAGGATATCCGAAAATGAGGACAGAATAACATTGCTTACAAAAAAAAACAGATATTCATGACCTGGACATTCAGTCTATGCAAAACAAGATTCTGGACTTGGAGGCAAGATCCAGAAGGAACAACATAATTATCAGAGGAATTCCTGAAACTATTCAATATAATGATTTAATGTTTACCATTATACAAATACTGGAAATATTGTTCAAGGACTCAGATATGGCTAAGCAAATTGTTATAGAAAGAGCCCATAGAGCTCTCAGGGAAACACAAGCCTCAAATATTCCTAGACCGGTTTATGTCAAAATTCTTAATTACCAGGATGTAAATAAAATAATTCTAACTGTTAAAAAGAATGGAGGTTATGTTATGTGGCAAAATAATAGAGTTTCTATGGGACAGGATTTACCATTGCAAATAAGACAAGCCAGCCAAGCATTAGCTCCATACTGCAAGTTCCTTATTGAAAAGAATATTAAATTCCAGATGAAATACCCTAACACATTAATTTTTACAGCTGATGGATCCAAATATTCCATTTCTACAAAAAAAGAAGCAAAACTTACCTTTTTGAAGATTTTCAAATCCCTCCCAACTTCGGAAGCTTAACTGGAACATTCAGTCTGTTTACAACAACGTGGATACTGGGATTCCATGCCTACTATACCTCGAGGCTCCAAAATCCTTTGTTTGTTCTTTCTTCTTCACCAGGCCCCTTGGTTAATAATTAACTAGTTTTTTTTTTTGCAGGTCCAGCTTGTTTACGAAGATTCCACAAACTTTTACAGCTTCTATGAACTGTGTTCCTTCGCGAGGCAACAGGAAGTCCTTGAGATGCTGCTGAGGGTCCGCTTTCGTTGTGGCACATCCGGAAGTCCGTCCGCGTAATGGTTCCCCCTTCGCGAATTCGAAGACAGGATTTCATGACCAGGAAGTAGATAGAGCTCTGTGGAAGAAGGGGAACCTACTGGGAACGTAAAACGAGGCTTCGTGGACTTTTAATGTAGGTTTCAACTTTTATTTCTGTAAAAGGGAATGTGTATTCATTCAGGTAGTATTTAAACTGCATATTAATGTAATGGTTAAAATGTGTCATTTAACTAATATGGTAGAAGTAACATAAAGCTATCATAGTTATTCTATTTTCCTAGGTAGTCTGCCTGAATGTGGATGTACCAGTAATATTGTATTGTACTGTAATATTTATTCTCCTGCTTTTAGATTGTGTTTTAATACTGTAAATGTTTAGATACAAAGGGGTTTTAATGCTGGGATAGTTAGTAAATTAAAAACACATAATATATCCTGGTATTCGTAGGGAAATTGAAGGTTATTTTTCTGATGTGGTTCTTAATGTTTTGGGAACTGTGCTATTTAGATATTGTTTATATATTTAAATATAGTATCTGCTAAGCATAGTTAATGCTACTTGTATTCACCAATGCTGCTGTTATCACAATGTTAAATAAATTAGATTAGATAAACAATGTCAAATTTAATGCTTTAAATATAAATTAAACATATAGTGTATTATTTTGAAGTCAATAAAATTACTGTTTAATAGGAGTACTGTCATATATCTGTTTAGGTTAGATTTAAATAAGATAATTAGATATTCTAGGGTAATATAACCAAATTATAGAACTAATAATATATGTTAACTATTAGAGAGGTAGAATAGTAACTTTGCATGTAAGGAATATCATTTGTGTTAACTAAATAATGTGTTCAAGAGCTGTAGATAAGAGACCAGTGTTTAGTAGGGAATGTTTTGGTTAGGTTTTGTAGAGTTAGATGTAGTTATTATAGGTTTTTTGCATGTTTTAGTGTGTTATATTGTAAGATAAAGAACAGATGTTTAGTAATGATGTGTACCAATAGAAGTTTATACAGTGTAAAAAACCTATGTTTGTCCTGGTCCAGGAGAATAGTGGATAGGCACTGGTTAGGGATAGGACGTCAAGATTACTTCCAGATATTATATACTGTGCTAATACATCTGAATCTAGTATCGTCTTTCAATTTTAAAATATACTTTAAAGTTTTAAAAATCGTAGTATGTGGATAATAGACTCATGGAATGTTAAAGGCTTCCAGAACTTGAAAAAAAGGAAATTATTTTTTCATTTACTCCTCCAGTCAAAAGCATGTTTTATTTCGTTACAAGAAACCCATTTGACTAACGATCAATGGACTGCCCTTAAAAATAAGAAATGGATCAGAGAGGTGATAGCTTCGGAAGGGACAACTAATAGTGCAGGGGTGGCGATTATTATTAAAAGTCAGTACCAAGAGAAAATCCTAGATTTTAAAATGGACAAAGAGGGAAGATGGTGTTATGTGATTCTTGTATCCAAACTTTACGATAAACCGGTGATACTTCTTAACATATATGCCCCATGTACCAATCAACAATTTTTCATAACATCACTTTATTTTATCCTGAATCAATATAATAATTACTATATAATAATAGGAGGTGACTGGAATACATACCAAGACCCAAATTAGATAAATCAAGCTCCCATAGGTACTTTAATAACCAAGCAGTGATAGCACTACAGGAATTTAAAACAGATTTTAAATTATATGATCCATTTAAATACAATAAGAATCAAATGAATGCAAATAACTTTACATTTTATTCAAGTTGTCATAAAATGTGGTCCAGGATCGACTTTTTTCTAATTTCAGACGCACTAATGTTTTTTGATCCCTATATATACATACAAGTTCGACATTTGTCGGATCATTATAGGATCACATTAACTTTCAATAAGGACACTAGTCATAAGATACGCTTTAGAGGTTATAATTGGACATTAAATCCATATCTATTGCATAAAGAAGATGTAATAAAAGAAGCTCAGGAGTTCTTTAACCAATTACTAGCTAATCTTTCAGAACACCGACATCCGTCTGACATAGAATGGGCAACTACCAAAACACAAATTAGAGGAATATTTCTCCAAAAGGCTACTTTTTATAAGCAATTACAAGTGAGAGACATACAAGAATTGGAAACTAAAATTAAATTACTGGATCAGGATCTAATTGGGAATTATAGTAAACAAACTGAAACGGAGTTATTAAAATGTCAGAAGGACCTTTTTTTACTACAAAACAGTAAATTATCATTTTATGAGCAGAAAATGCTGGTAAAATACGCCAATCACATACAGACCCCTTCAAAAGCACTAGCACGTATTATTAATCAATCAAAAATACCTTCTCAAATCTCTGAAATACACTTTAATAATAAAACATATACCAATACTGAAGATATCATGAAGGCATTTGAACTAATATTTTCACAAGTATATGGTGAGCAACAGGAAGTAAATATAAATAAGAGTAATAATGATTTTCTGCAGAAAATTATCTTTCCGAAGATTGGTGCTGAGCTTCATATGAACCTAGTTAAACCAATTTCTTCAGAGGAGATAACTGATGCAATTAAGAAGTTGAAGCCATATAAAGCTCCGGGACCGGATGGTTTGACCACAGAATTCTATAAAACTTTTAGTGATATATTGGGGAAAATACTTCCACAGGTATTCAATTATATAATTAACAATAAAATTACTGACCCGCACTTTAATGCTTCGAAAACTATTCTTATACCGAAAGAGAATACTGATTTACATAACCCGGATAATTATAGACCTATTTCACTTTTGAATATAGATATGAAAATTATGACATCGATTTTGGCTAATAGATTGAAGAAGGTAATTAACCTGATAATATCAGATGAACAAGCCGGTTTTATAAATGGCAGACAAACTACAGATAATACGTTATCACTTCATACACTGATTTCTTATGCCACTCACAGGAACTTTAATGCATATGCACTCATAATTGACGCACGAAAAGCTTTTGATAGAGTGAACTTAGAATTTTTTTTGATATTTTAGCATGTTTTAATATACCGCAAGAATTCATTTTAACTTTAAAAAAACTATATAATAATCCTTATACAAATCTAGTTATTAATAGGAATCTCTCAAAAAGAATTCAAATTAAGAATGGTACCCGCCAAGGATGTCCATTATCTCCTATATTATTCAATTTATATTTAGAACCATTATTTTTACATATCAAACAAAATATTTATCACAATGCTCCAATAATTTATGGTACGAAGATTTCCATGGCTGCTTTTGCGGACGATTTGAATATTTACTGCACAACACCGGTTTCAGATATTAAGAAAATATTAAAAGCTGTGGAAGACTTTGCAAAAATATCTAATTACAAAATAAATTTAAAAAAAAACAAGGTATTCCCATTAAAGACGCCTACACCCTTCTCGCTTTTACCATTGGTAGGGCAGGTAAAATCCGAAGAAAAAATAAAATATTTAGGGGTTGTTTTTTCAACCGATAATAGAGACTTTTACGTAAATAATGTTAAGTTAATTTGGGAACAGATAGTCTCTGATTTAAAAAGATGGGATAATTTGAAATTACCAATAATGGCAAAGACCTCAGTTATTAAAATGAACATACTTCCCAGAATATTATATATTTTTAGAGCTACTCAAGTTCAAATTTCCAGGAAATTCTTCGAACAACTTCATACAGAGTTAGCTAGATTTGTATGGGAACCTAGAAAAGTTAGGATATCTTATGACAAACTGATGACTCCGAAAAATAGGGGTGGGTTGGAACTACCGAATTTTGAAACATATTATTTAATAATAAATGCTAATAGAATTCTAAGAGTAGTTAACTTTGATAGGACCAATTCGAAATGGGCTCCTAAGTGGTTGATTCTAAATCATAAACATGTTGCTGGTCTGGGTGTTAATTGTAAGGCATTACCTTTTTTAAACAAAGATACCCTTAAAATGTACGCTTTGATGGAGCATATCAAAATATATATAATATCAGTACAAAGTCTATTTAACTCAATAAATCTTTTACAATATATGATGATTTTTCAACCATTTCATAAAAACCCGAATTTGAAAATTGGTAATCAGTTAATAGACCTTAAGAAATTCCCACTTATAAGTAATTTAACCATACTCGATTTATATCCCTTTCTAGGTATCTCAATACATAACATACTAAGAGAGATGGATCTCCCTAATTCGTATTTAATTATAATAAGACAGTTAAAGGACTTATCAATAAGCTATTTTAGTAATAGGAATTTCAAAATTAAAGAAGAAGATTTAAACATTTGCCTAAACTTATGGCAAACCTTAACACAGGAATGTAAATATATAACATTGTCATATAGTTTGATGAAAGAGGTGAAATACAATAACCAAATACTTTTATCGAAATACTGGAAGGAGAAATTGTTAACGATTGAAGATAGTAAAATAGTGAGAGCAATTAACTTAACCTTAAAATCAGTGTCCCTTCAAAAGTTATTATTTACTCAGTTGATGATATTTAATAATGCGTATTATACGCGTCTCACTTTACATAAATTTAACTCAAAAAACTCACCCAAATGCCCATATTGTATAGATCAAACGGCTGACCTTTTACACATGTTCTGGGAGTTGTAAATGTATTTTTAAACTCTGGAATTCTTTGAAACTCCAACTACAAAAAATGGGATATCAACAGTCTACACTTTCTTGGGTGTTTATGATTTTGCATATTCCGCCAACTAATTTGGATAGATCCCAAAGGATCATACTCGTAAATATTTTTTTGTTAATGAAGCTGTATATTGCTACAAATTGGTTGAATCCATCCCAGACTTCATGGGAAAATTTCAAGAGTGTAGCGATAAAACATATCTTAGCACATAAATTATTAATCAGTGATCATAAGAAAAGTGTAAATAATACAAAAATATGGGAGCAAATCTTTAACATTGTCCTAGCTTAAGGTTCCATTCCACTTTTCTCCGGGAAGTACAGACTAACTATGGAGTTGTCTATAGATAAGCCTTATATTGATACTAGATTTTTATTCTTTTTTTTTTTGTAATATCTATTTAGAAGTGTATAGTTATGTATAATGACTCTATGTAACTGTTGGAAGCATTCATGTATATATTGTAAATAGGTTGTAGTATTGTATTAACATTTAGAAAAAAAAAAGAAAAATAAAGAATTATTATTGAAAAAAAAAAGAAAAGATTGGGAAGAGAGATTAGATTAGCAGTTCGCAAAGAAACAGTGGAAGGATATATGTATGGCTTCCAAATATACAGTAAAGTCTAGAAGATTTGGGATTTTTGTTTGGAAGTGTTTGTATGGGTACTTTTATACCACAAGCAGACCCCAAAGAAATATTCTTCAGGTAGATGACAAATGTTGGAGTGTAATGAGTTGGCAGACTTAAAAATTCCCTGCAGAGTACTCTGTCAGGTGTACTGGGTGAGTAGTTAAGTGTAACTAAGGAAATTATTTTTTTGAACTGGGATAAAAGATCTGAATTACACAGCATAGTAAGACCTTGTTAAGTTGAATTCTGGTAGCTGCTTTAAAAGCAGTTACTAGAAAATGGAAATCAAAGTGTAAACCAACCTACTTGATGTAGTGAATATTGTAACAGAGAAACGAGCAGGAGGTGGGATTTTTAGAAAAGGGTAGGAGCATGTTACATGGAAAAAAATGGAAATTGTGGGAACTATACATGCGAACAGTATTTTGTAGGAGGAAAGAAGTTTAAGAAAAGGCAGGGATTGAACAATTTATGTAATGTTAGATTGATTATGTTGTATAGAAGAATGTATGTGATGTATGTTTGTAATTGCGAACTTGTTAATATGGCTTGTTTACTTTATATAAATGTAAGCTTGCCTGTGCCACAAGTGCTAATTCAATAAAGGTGTTAAAAAAGAGAGGCTGGGTTAGAAATTTCCTGAAATGGTAGTTTAAGCCAGGGAAAAGTGGTCTAAACCTGAGGGGAGCATGTGTGGGCATGTCTTCAAGTAGGTTACTGATTTCTTTATGTGAAGATTTTTTTTAATAGAAAAGGTGAGGGGAACACTCTGGGAGAGATGAGAGGGCAGTGGAGATGCTGTTGATATTTTGTGAAAGGTGGCTAGATTCTCTGACAAAGTCAGAGCAGGTGAATGGTCCATGTGGATTAGGGTTAGAATGGATTTGTCATCAGAGGATTTGTGCAGCTTGAGTAGATTGACATCATGCTGGAAGTGAGCTGACAGGAATCCCAGTCTTGGACTTCTCTGCTGTGTGTCCCAGGTCTCTGACTGACACCAAAAAGTGGATACATTTATATGGTGGTCCTCTTTATAGACAAGATCATTATAGAAATTATCAAGTAAGCCCAGCTGTCATCACATCATCAAGATCTAGATTGAAGACTGGTGGACAGATTTGGCAAAATAGTATACCCCTCATCTAGCCTGACTGATAAGGCTGTTGTGTCACTAGCTCAGTCAGTTGTCATCATTGTGTTTGAAAAGATAGTGAATACTATGCATATATTGCTGTGAGAGGACCTTTGCAATGGACAGAAGCTTGGCTACATCCTTCTTGTTCCTCCTGTTGTTCTAAACTATTGCGATCCTGCATTTTGGGTTTACACCCTGTCTTTATCTTATACATTGCACCTCTGTGTTAGGTTTAAAGACTACTTCAACTTACAGCATCCTCAGCTGCCGGGGTTTGACATCTGGGTTCTTCTATGGTTATTGGTAGATCTTTTGTTGATATCAAGCTGTCATGCTTGGGTGTGTGCATCCCCTTACAAAGCATGCTGGGGAAACCCTGCCCCAGTATACAGGTAAACATTACCAAAGGATCCCTAATTCTTGCTAGCTGCTTACTCTGTTTGGAGTTTATACTAATCTATGCTTTTGCAAACTCTTACTTGTATTACCTAAGCAACCTAAACCTTCCAAGTGTTCTTTTGGCCATCAGATTACTAAACAGGACCACCACAGGAATTGCTTTTTATATCATCCTGTAGTGCAAGCAGAAACTGATGCCATTTCAAACCAGCTACTCTAACAGTGCTGGGAGAAGTTAGAGGCTTCTCACAAGGCTTGAAACATGGCAGTGATCAAGGTAGATCAGCAAATAACCAGCAGGTGTGGCTGTTCATGAGACTGTAGAAGAACCAGATAAGGATAAGATAATGGAGCGCGAGACCAAATCTCATCTAAAGCTACCACCTTCTTTTAGGTTCAGTTTGGCACGCTAGCTCTCAAAGTGTTACACGTGCTGTTATCACCCAAGTAGTGAGGAAGCAGAATAGCACTTGCCTTCTTATTATTGCTGAGAGAGTAGTAAAAGAGCCCTGTCATCTACAGCTACATCTATTTCAGTGGGTGGGACTCATGTTGTCATGCTTGAGGTTATATTTTCCAGGTCACCTCTTATGGGGCCAGTTCTTGTATCCCCAGCATATTTCTGAGATCGAACTGTGACTCTTAAAGCCCACTTCCTTTTCTTCTGTCCAGTCTGAAACTAGTTAATCATCACTGGCTGACCAGCCCTTCTTTATCACATTTTTATTATCCCATTCCAAGGCTTCGACTACTTAAACTGTTATTTGATTCATGTCATTGGCTAACCAGCCCTTCTTTGACCACAGGGCCATCTTTTGTTCACAGTGTAGTATTAAGAATTTGCTCCGTCTTCATCTTAGAGCAGGAGATCCAGAGGGAGACAGGCAGGCAGACCGATTGACCACTCTGCTTCAGTGTCATCTGGTGTCTGTACCAGACACAATGCAGGCGTTTTGGCTGTATTCACTGTCTGAAGCTCACACTTGTAAAATTTGGTGTGCATCATACAGTAGAGTCGATTATCCACACTAATTGGGACCTATGGTAGTTCAGGTAATCAAACTGTTCTGATAATGAATCATACATTGAACTAGGATAAAAAACTTCTAAAATCTTGTTTTTTCTGCACACAGGTTGAACTGTGACTCTTAAAGCCCACTTCCTTTTCTTCTGTCCAGGCTGAAACTAGTTGATCATCACTGGCTGACCAGCCCTTCTTTGTCACACACACTCTCTCTAAGATGAAGATGGAGCAAATTCTTAATACTACACACTTTACAACCATTTGGCAATTCCAATGGACAATAAAGAATATTTTTCACACGAGTGGGCTACAGGCTCAAAAAACATGCACAAGCGAATACGTATAACGTTTGCATATTCAGACTTTGATTTTTCCTACCCGAAAACTTTGGAAGGCTGCATTCAGATACTTGACATTTCGGATAATCGACTGTCTACTGTAGTAGCCTTAGCTATATGGTTTATATCCTGAAAAGAGTGTGACAGCTGGCCAGCTCCCAAAACTTCAGGGTACCTTCTTCATACTCACACTGTCAAGCAGTTCGGCTGAGCTGACTAAAAGACAAGTCTCTATATGAAGCTCTTTTGAGCTTTACTGCCGCCAAAGACTACACTTCTCTGAGTCTTTTGAGGACTGACAGTCTCCCTTGCTAGGAAGATAAGTTCCTTTTGGTGAAAGAGAGCTTCTGTTTTCTAATTTTATTTATGTTTTGTTACTTTCCTCTTCAGAAAAGTTACTTTAAAGCTAGAAGTGTTTTGTTATACTGCACAGTCTCTAGACTGCAACATAATTTTAAATGAAGCACTTGTTTTCTTCTAAGTACAAGCTTTTTTTCTGTGGAAAAATTGTGTTTATTATTTATTTATTTTTTGGGTGGGTTGGCATAGTGTTTTAAAGTGCTTTTTACTATTTTTTTTTTCTGTCAAAAGAAGTAACTTTTGTGGACTGGAAGTGTTTACCTTGTCTTTCTCTTGGAAAGAGGCACCATTTTTGGCTTGATCATAGAACAGACTACTGGTCCCATATTCGGTGTTTCTTCAAGCCACCAAAAGAAAAAAAATAAAACAAACAGCATTTGCCACCACAGTAAGGTAGCAGTTTACTTCAGCCACATGTGGGTGACTGTGGTGTGTGCGGCCATTTGTTTTACCTCAAACAACTTATCTTTTACCCCAAATCCCTCTGGTGTAGCATCTACAACTACTATGGACCGGAGATTAGCCACTTCTTCTGTGGCTGTTGGAGTCCATTCATTTGATGAGGAAGAACCCTCTTGTTGGTCCTAGGAGAAGGAACAGGGGTTTAAGAATGCTGTTCCCATCCCTTGGGAAGCAGCTGCTGCCATTAGCATAGTAACACAGCTGGCCCCATTTTTCCTGTCAAAAAGAAACAGAAAACAAAGCATGTGTCTACTCACACTCAAATTTCTTTGGATAGGAGTAGTTTACTAGGTTTGGTTCAGGGTTTAATTCAGGCTATTGATCCTTCTTGTAAAGTAGTTTCTGGTAAAAGAATGAGAGATTCCTCTTTTCCTGAAGAGAATCAAGATTCTGAATCTGAACAAGAAGATGCCGGGATGGAGACAGTTTTTTTCCCCTCAGATTTCTGATTCAGACTCAAAGGAGAGCTCCATTTCTAATTCTCTGTGTGAGAGTTTCTCTTTCTCTGAGACTATTGCTAGAATGTGTTAGTGTTTTCAGTGGAAGAACACTGATGTTTCTCAGTCCCTCAGAAAGTACTATGGGTTGTTACAGAAGGATTTTTCAGAACTTGCACCAATTCCTCCTGTTCTGTCTGCTTTAGAGAATGTTTTACTGCGTGCATTTTTCCTGTTAGTCAGCCCCTAAAAAGGCAGATAGGATGTATAAAGTTCCTCAGTCTTTAACATTTTTATACGCTATTCCCAAACCTGATCCAACAGCTGTAGTTTTAGTTGATCCCACTGCTATTAAGCACTAAGTTCCAGTCCTACTCTTTCTGATAAGGATGATGAAATTGATAGGTATGGGGAAAAAAGTGTATTCTTCTACAACTTTGATTTTCAGAGTTTTGAATTGTTAGGCACATATGTTAAATTTTGTTCTGACAAATTGTAAAAGTATGTAGAATATTTTATCTGTAGTTTCTTCTTGTCAGGAAAAGTCTGCTTTAAATAACTTTCTTTTCTTCTATTACACAGGTCACTATGCATTGTTTGCAGTGTCTGTGTATGTCTCTGATACATGTTCCAGGGCTATGGCCACTGGTACTGTTTTGAGGAGGTTTGCATGGCTATATTCTCAGAACCTCCCAGATGATAATAAAAATGAGATTTTAAATTCTCACTTGAGTAGTGATGTAGTGTTTGGTCCCTCTGCTGCAGAGTTGATCAAAAAGTGTGATGAAAGGGGCAAGCTGATCCAAGGAATCTCTCAATATTTTTCAACTCTCCTTTTCCACTTTTCCAAATTTTGCAAGGGATTTTTATCTCCTTATCCATTTTTGGAAAAAAAAATAGTCTCAGCAGAATCACAATTCAGGTAAGTAAACATTTAAGAAATGGGAATGGGGTTCCAAGAAGAAGTCTCAACCCTCCCAGAACCAAGAAGAGTCCAACAAGTCTAAATGACTGTTCAAGGGACCTTGTGACTCCCCTTCCACCCTGCCCCCTTTTTTCTTCCAGAAACTCTTAATCAACAGATTGTTTCAGATAAATGGGTTCTAAAAATCATTCATCAAGGTTACAGATAGCAGTGGGAGGAAATACCTGGGGTCATTCCTCATCCTCCTTCCCAGGTGGGAAAGAGTTTTTAATCAAGAATGTTCCTAGTGCCAAAGAAAGAAAATGCTTTAGACCAATTCTGGATCTTTCTTGCCTAAAGTGCTCTGTGATGGTGCCCAAATTTAAAATTATGTCACTTCGCAACCTGTTGCCTTTTCTTCCTCTTTCATGTTTTCTGGTAACATTAGACTTAATGGATTCTTATCACATCTATATTTATCTAGACTTCTGAAGTTTCTTAAGGTTTTGTGTGTCTGGATCATATCAGTTCACTGCCTTACCCTTTAGACTACCCACTACATCAAGAATGTTTACAAAGTTCCTAGCTCTGATTATAAGTCATAGCAAGCTACAGCATGTCCACATTTTTCCATATTTAGGTGACTTGCTTACGTTTGCAGAGTGTTTTTTAAAGTGTCAGGCATTGGGTGGGAGATCTCTTAGACAAATTGGGATTCTGAGAGAACATTCAAAAGTCTTTTTTGGCTCCTTCACACAGGATTATGTTCTTGGAATGTCAACTAGACACTTTCTTCCACAGGAAAAATAGATCTTTAGATCAACTTCTAAGGTTTTCCACTCAGACTTTGGTCATTGCCAGGGAATACCTCATGAGAAAGATACAGTAGTATCTGAAATCTCTTTGGTTCCAGCATCAACAGTCTTTATCCATTCAAACAATATTGTTTGGGTTTGTCAGAGGAGAATTCTTTCGGTGGAGACAACAGATATCCTTAAATCCAGGTCTCCCCTTCTCCCTCTCTGTTACAAAGCTATTGGTCACCACATACACTTGGACTTGTCTGGGGAGCAGTTTCCGGAGGGATAAAAGTGCAGGGGGTATGAGATACTAAGGATATATGCAAGTGCAGAAATATCAAGGAGATGCTTGCCCTGATCAAGGCATTCAACGAGTGAAACATCTTTGTTCTTCAGGACCTCATCGGGTGGTTACAGACAGTACTGCCATAATGTGGTACATCAGCACGCAAGCGGGAACAGGGTCATACTCCCTTGTGTACTAGCCATGTTAACTTTGGATCAGCTTGAGAGCACAGTCTAACTCTGAGCAGGGCCAGGACAGACCCTCATGAAAGGAAAGTGGATGAGGGGGTCTTCAAAGATTTGATCCATTTTGTGGGGAGTTCCTCAAATAGACCTCTTTCCCTCCTGTCTAAACAATCACCTGGCAAGATTCTGTTCCAGGACTAAATGCAAGAAGGCAGATGGCTTTTTCTTTTCCTTTGTGAATTTTCCTGTATGCCTTTTCACTAATATCCAGGGTACTTCTGAAGATACAGAAGGAATCCCCCAAGATCTTTGTGGTAACTCCCTTCTGGTCCAGACAGCCATGGTTCTCCCTTCTTTTGGAAATTACCAGGGGCAATTACCAAAAGCTTCCTCAAAGACTGGCTCTACCCACACAAGAACAGGGGTGTTTGATACACCCCGACACCTGTCATCTTCAAATGACTGCCTGGATGATAGGGTCTTAATTCCTTTTTTGCTACTTGTTCATTGAGGACATGCAGCAGGTAGTAACAGAGGTAAGAAAACCTGCTTCTAGAAAATCACATATTACCAAATGGAAAAGGTTGGCACCGACTAGAAAACAACATAACCACCATCCATTCAGGGCTAGTTGTTCTCTGGTTTTAAATTTTTTGTGAGAGCTACTATCCTATGGCTTTTTTGTTCAGCTGTCCGGGTTCATTCATCAGTCATTTCAGCATGACTACCCATGGATCCTCCTTTTTCAGTGCAGTCTCATGTGGAAATGTTCTTGAAAGGGGTTTTGCATAAGGGGCCTCTAAGAAAACCAATGGCCACTCCTTGGGATCTTAATTTTGTGTTAGAGAAGCTTAACACTTGCTCCATTTGAAACAGCTTTTCTGGCTGATTGAGATAGGTTCTTAACATGAAAAAAAGTTTTACTGATTGATGTGATCTCTGCAAGAAGGGTATCTGAGCTGCAAGCTGTTATAGTAAGTCAGTCCAACCCCATTTCATTTTCCATAGGGACAGGGTTTCCTTAAGAACTAATCCTTTTTATGTTTAAAGTGGTATCTAAGTTTACTTTAAGCAGAACTAACCATCTACATGTTTTCTTTCCTGAACCTAAAAATGAGGGAGAAAGGATACTTCATTATTTTGGATATCCACAGACAACTCAACTACTTGACAGAACTAAATATTTCAGATCAATGGTCCATTTCTTGTGAGGGTAAGAAGGGGCAACGTATGTCAAAACAGACTGTTTTTACATTGAAGGTGTGGATATTTAGTTTTGTTTTTTCCTAATATTGCCCTTTCAGGGCTCAGCTTCCCTCTGTCTGCTGGCAGGAAGGTTCCAAATGGCTTTGTGCCCAGACATTTTTAGTCAGCTCAGTTCAAGCTACTTGACAGTTTTGGTGTGAGGAAGGTGCCCTGAAGCTTTGGAAGCTGGGCAGTTGTTGCATCCTTGGCGAGATATAAGCCTCATTGCTAAGGCTACTGCAGCAGTGATCATTCAGACATCTACTGTTATGGTAAGTTCAGCTTACACAACTGTACTTTATTCTGTTTGCTTAACAATTCATTTTCTGAACAGTAAGAAGTATGAAACTCAATATCTAACATTAACTGTAATATTCAGTGATTCACCAGACAAGCAAAAATTTGAGGGATTGTACAAAAAATGAGACAAATTCCGAGGCAGTTTGAGAGCTATGTCCATAGGAATGACATTACAACTGCGAGCCTGAGTTCATATTCTGATCACAGATTCTTCTGATTATGCCTGTAGACCCCATTTCAACAACTTAATATTCCATGGAATTAAGTATGAACAAGACAGATTGCTTCACTTCAGCTCAAAGATTGTAGAGACAGTGGCACGTTCCTAATTGCCTTCCAAAACAGCTTTCTGGCAGGTCACTTAAGTGATAACAGGTAACACGGCAGTGATGTGGTATACTTGCAAACTTGGAGAATCCAAATGTTTCTTTGCAAAAAGATAGTTTGTGCTGCACAGTCGTTCCCAATTCCAGTCTCCTGCTGCTAGACCTCATGTTCCAGGTCTACAAAATCAACCTGTACATAAAGTTAGGAGGAAAAATAACAGTAGTTTATGAATGGAAACTTAAGCTAAGAGTTTCTCAACAGATTATTTTTTTTTATTCCCACTCAACAACTTTATGCTCCCTGATTCCTCACGAAACACTTTGAAGGACAGATGCTTTCCTGTTTTACAGGATCCAGGTCTTGATGCATGCCCTTTACCCATTTTTTTCAGAGTAAAACATGGCAAGGATGACCTGAATTTGGCAGTTCGGTTTTTGTCACAGACCAAACAGTTGTTGACTGCTAATGAGTCTCATTTCTCTCTTTCTTCATGGCTAGTACTTCTGTAAGTATCATTGCTAACCCTGCAAGAAGGCAAACATCTGTGTCCAGTCTCAAAACACAAATTGTCAGCTTAGGGGAGAGAATTCTAATTCCTGGTAGCATCTTCCTTTCATTGCATGCTGTAAATATTTTAAGGTGCTAAAATTTTTAATATTAGAAACTGTGATTCACTGAAATATAAAATTCATTTCTTTGACTACAGCACAAGGTGATGGTCCTTTGCATTGTCCCATGCAAAGGCTTTCTATTACTTAAACTGTTTGTTTGATATTAAGTTTGCTTATGTAGCATTCAAGGTTCATGTTTCTGTAGTCTCCTCCTGTCTTCTAAATAAATTTAACATTGTATTTTAGCGATGCATTTTTAAAAAGTCCTTCCCTTAATAATTTCATGAAGACATCTCTTTTCTTTGTGATTTGAACTTTGTGTTGGAAAAGATAACTTTTTGTTTCAAAACAGCATATTCAACAGAGTTGTAATATCTGATCTGATATTGTTAAACCTCGTTCATTCCTTACGTATGGGTATCGGTTCCGACCTCTGAACTGAGCCAGCCATTTTCCAAGCTCGCGTCAGCTACAATCTCCCGAGCTAAACTCTTACCCATAATCCCCCTCTCCCTGTTATCTCAGATTTTGTTTGCTGCATTGTCATTCGGTCGTGTTAAGCTGCTTCTCTTGAGCTAAGTATAGATCTTTGTTGTCAGACTAGTCATATATATAACCTTTTCTGTCGGAAAAGTTTCTGTTTTGTTGTCTCTTACCCTATCGCATTTAGCGACCATATTTTCTTGAGTTTTCTTCTCTTTACTCTGCACCTTTTACTGCGAGGTATTTCTCCCTTACCATCGTTGGTAATCCCTTCCTTTTCTTCATACCTCCGGGTATTCTTTTGTACCATTGCAGGTACCCTTTCTACTGTCCCCTTTTTCTTTCATGTCAGATAAAGGTAGTCCGGGATTTAAAAGATGTTCTGATTGTGGACACAAATTACCTACATCAGATGCACACACTTTGTGCGTTTATTGCTTGGGTGTGTCCCACTTATCTGTTGACCCGCCCTGTGGTATTTGTAAAATTTTTTCTAACAGAACCTTGTTGGAAAGGAAAAATAAGTTGTTGCTGAAGGGACTTTTCAAATCTCCCTTTTCAGAGGCTATTTCTGGGTCGGAGGCTTCAACCCCCCTCCTAGAGCCCATAAGAAAATTTTGAATGATCCTACTAAGGGCAAGTCTTTGTCTTCATCCCCAGCGGGGGGACTCCTGCCAACCAAGACCTAAGAAGGCTAAAGTTTCTGCTTCGGAGCTCACTCAGTCACCCCCAGTGCTTTCGGTGCCTAGACCTTCGGCACCATCAGTGATCTCCGCTCCATCTTCTCCTGTAGCCTTTACTATATCGGCACCGAGGGGCTCCTCGGTTCAGGCTATTACGACTACTACATCGGCACCGACCGTTCAGTCGGCTCAGACCTTGACCA
This sequence comes from Protopterus annectens, assembly GCF_019279795.1. NCBI lineage: Eukaryota > Metazoa > Chordata > Ceratodontiformes > Protopteridae > Protopterus > Protopterus annectens. The sequence goes on along the minus strand of NC_056735.1, from coordinate 260,380,934 downwards.
CGTCTTCTCCGACATCTTACTTGGAACTGACGCCTCAGTTATTGGCTCCAGTTTTGTCGGTTCCAGCTTTGGTACCGGCAACCACTTTGGCACCGATCCTTTTGTCAGTGCAGACCGTGACTTCGGCACCAATGATTTCCTTGGTGCAGACACCTGTAGTCAAGTCTCTCTTGGCACCATTGTTCTCGGTGCGGACTGGTGTGGTGGGCACCAAGCTTGTCTCTTCTGTGGACAGACCTGTTTCTCCGTCAGTCTCCGTGAGGTCCACTAGAAGCATTTCCGAACATGACGTGTTGGGTCTTGTGGATCAAGTGCTTCTGGCCAGAGGTATTCCGCCCCCCAGGACCTATCCTTCCTTGGGGGGTGATTACCCATCTCCAAAGACCCCTTCTTATTCTTCTCCTTCATTGCCTTTGAAGTCCATTGATATAGCACAGTCTTCCCTCTCTATGGTTTCCTTTATGGATCTCACTAAGGAACCGCAGTTGCCTTCATGGCAGGAGAGTTTTGCTACAACCCAGGATGACAGTTGTGACACCCGTAATTTGCTGTTCCACAGTCATCCGGGGACTACGAGTCGGCAGGCTGAGCCACTTAGGGGAGGGGTGACCCCTGTCCTGGACACTCACCCCTCTTCAGGTGGACTAGCCTTTCAATTGATGGAAAAGGCTCTGGCTTCTGCTGGCGATACTGTGCTGTCTATCCCCCCGCCGTCCTCTGGTACACTGTTTTCACAAGTTGTACCTAGTGGACACTTGGGTGCAAGGGCCTCAGGACATATTCCCACAGGAAACCCCTTTTCTGCTGTCTTCTCCAGCTTCTCCCTCTGAGGAAGTCCATCAGAAAAGTTTGTGTAAGAGGAAGCACATGGACTCCACAGAGGAGCCCCTCACTGAAGAGACAGACTTTTATGAGGGGGAAGGACCCCCTTGGTCACCCTCTGAGGTATCCTTTGGTGATATCCTCGAAATCTTTAAACAGAGAGGTGACTGGCAGCCCTCTAATCCGACCTCTGAGGAGTCTGTGTTCCTGCAGGCCTTTTGCACCCGGCCCCCTACCTCCTGGATTACTCCACCTGCCGATGAACATGTCCGGCTCATCACACCACCGAGTCTATTCCCTGGAGGCCAGATAAGATTTTGTCCCCTCCTGCTACAGATCCACATTGGTCTAAAGGTGGTGGCGGCCGCAACAAAAAAGGATCTGGCGGACGAAGAAAGCCATACTGTCCATCCACCTAACAAAGAGTCCCGGGCCCTGGACAGGATAAGGAAGCGCACCTTTGCATCAGCGACCTTTGCTATCAGGTCCCTGAATTATATGGCACACTTTACCAGGCTTCAAAGGGATCTGATTTCCGAGCTCTCTGAAACCTTTGCTGGTGCCGTGTCTGATGAGATCCGTGACAAAGTGGCCTCTCAGCTGGCCACCATTGAGTCAATATCTAACTCCTCTATGCGACTGATATCTCACGCATTAGAAGGAGCAGCTAGAGTGGCGGGTTCAGCTGTGGTCTTGAGACGTCAAGCCTGAATGCGCTTGTGCAATTTCGCGGAACCCTTTAAGGCTTCCTTTCTTAATGCTCCCATTGAGGCTTCTTCGTTCTTTGGATCCAAAGTTAAAAGCACACTGGCCAGATGTGAACAGAACAGTAAGACCCTTTCTGCTGTAGGTGTCCGTTATTATTCCCCTCAATGTGTGTTCTCCCGAAACCAAAAGAGTGGGAAGATATGGTTCAAGAAATCTCAGGGTCCTTTCTGTGACACACAAGCTGAGTTCTCCCCTAGAGGCAGAGGGGGAAACTCACAGGGAAGACGCTCCTTTCGGGACAGAGGGGGTCCGTGTAGCCAGGGTTCCAGGGACTCTTTCCCTGGCCAGTCCTACCAGCGCTCCTGAAGAGCGGCCCAACTCCTTTCCTCTGAAGGTGGTTGGGGGTGGTTTCTCCTTGTACCCTTCTGCCTGGCTAACCATCACCACCAATTCTTGGGTACAAAGGATTATAACCAGAGGTTATCAATATCCCCTACAATCTTTGTCCTGTCCCTTCAAAAAACCTTCCCGACGTTCCACCCAGTCAAAGGGAAGAAGTAGCACTAGAGATAGAAAAGCTGCTAAGAAAGAGTCATCCAAATAGTCCCTCCAGACCAGATAGGATCCGGATTCTACTCGACTATTTTTGGTGCCAAAGAAAAGCGGGGACTGGAGACCAATTTTGGATCTCGGTGTATTGAACAAGTTTGTGAGAGTACAAGAATTCTGGATGGTCACAATACAGTCTATCCTCCCGCTTTTGGAAAAAGACAATTGGATGTGCTCGATAGATCTTCAAGATACGTACTACCACATAAATGTGGACAGGCCATCAAGAAGATGTCTGCGCTTCTGTGTGGGAGCCAGTCACTACCAGTTCAGAGTAATGCCCTTCGGAATCTCTACAGCCCCCAGAGTGTTCACAAAATGCATAGCAGTGGTCACAGCTCACTTGTGACTACAAGGATTCCAGTTGTTTCCATACCTAGACTGGCTCATTTCTGCCCCCACCAGACATCTATTGGAAGAAGCCCTGGCATACTCTCTCCTCGCTGCACAAAGGCTAGGCATAACCATAAACTGGCAAAAATCCAATCTCGCCCCATCTCGGTCCACAGAATTCATAGAGGTTATCCTGGATACAAAGAACTGCAGATTTGCCATTCCAGAGCACATAATTCTAAGGATAAAGCAACAACTGATCCCAATCCTTTCAAGGGAGAAATCCACAGCTCACTCCGTCCTACAGCTGTTGGGTTCCATGGCAGCCTCCATCAAAATTGTCCCCCTGGCCAGGTTTCATATGAGGCTTCTACAATAGCTACTGCTCACCCAATGGTATCCTTTTCAGCATCCTCTTTCAGCCAAGATTTGAGTAGCCCACAGGTGCAAACAGGATTTAAATTGGTGGATGACACACAATCTGTCACAATGGTCTCTCCCCTTCTCCCCCTAGCAACCCAAGGCTACAGTGACCACGGACGCCTTCCTGATGGGGTGGAGTGGGGGGCTATGTCAGGGACAGACAGTCCAAGGCACTTGGTCCGAATTGGAGGCCCAGCTGCATATAATTGCTTCTGGCGTTGCAAGCATTCTATCCCCTGCTGCCATCTGGGATGATTGCGATTCAATCAGACAACATGGTGGTGGTCTGGTACATCAACAAACAGTGTGGAACCAAATCTTACCCCCTTTGTTGAGAGGCCATGAGGATATGGCAATGTCCGATGGCTACCAACAGTTTTCTTCTAGCAACGCACATTCCTGGGAGTTCCAACGTGGTAGCAGACAGACTCAGCAGGTGCATTCTACAACCTCACGAGTGGTCCCTGAATCCCTTGATAGCAGCGGAGAACTTCCACTGCTGGGGCCGTTCTTGCTGCGACCTCTCTGCATTCCCGACCAACTACAAATGCAGCATCTACTTCGCCCTGATTCCCCATCCGGGACAGTCACCCAGGGACGCTGTAGTCCACGATTGGCCCTCGGGTCTTCTTTAAGCATTCCCACCTTTTCCCATCATTCCCCAGTTTCTGAAGAAAGCCCGTTGGTTGAAGAGCAAGGTGATCCTCATAGCACCATATTGGCCTCATCAGATTTGGTTCCCCTTCCTTCGGCCTCACCTACTAGATCGACCATGGATTCTCCATCCAACCCAGGAGTTGATCTCACATCCACAGAACCTGATTCATCCCAACTTGGACAGTCTGAAGCTCACAGCTTGGCTACTCCAATTCCCCTTGATTGCCAGGCAGAAAGATTTTTCTTTACCAGTACGTGACAGTCTCATTGCATCTCATAAGTCTTCCACTAGAATTACTTATCTAAGCAAGTGGAAAAGATTTACCTGTTGGCTGAAAGAAAAACAAGTAGATCCCTTCTCAGCACCACTGTTGATAATACTAGAATATCTGGCCGGCCTTTTTCAGTCAGGTCTGTCGGCCTCTACCATTAGAGTTCATTTGGTTGCAATATCTAATTTCCATGAGGATGTCCAAGACTCCTCTCTTATGTCACACAAATTGTGCAAGACCTTCATAAAAGGTGTGAATCATTTGAAGCCACCCTTTAGAGAACCTATTCAACCATGGGATCTGTCATTAGTTCTACAGGCTCTGACAATGCCACCCTTCGAACCAGCTTCTTCTTGCGACCTCAGATATTTGTCATGGAAAATCTTGTTTTTGGTCGCCATTACTTCTGCCAGACGTATCTCTGAGCTGCAAGCTTTATACATCAAGAGTCCATACTTGATTTTTCATAGAGATAGAGTGTCTTTGAGAACTAATCCTTCATTTCTGCCAAAAGTGATCTCTGAAATGTCCATTAATCAAACCATTGAATTGCCAGATTTCTTTCCCAATCATTCAAACAGAGGAGAGCATTGCCTACATACCCTAGATATTCACAGGCAAATCCGTTTTTACTTAAACAGGATTAGGTCTTCTCGTTAATCTGACCAGTTATTTTTGGCCTATTCTGGACCTAGATTAGGATCTGCTGTTGCGAAGGTCACATTAGCTAGATGGTTGAAAGACTGTGTGACCTTCATTTATACACAATGTAATATTCCGTTGCCTACTACCACGAAGGCTCATTCGACAAGGTTGGTGGCAACGTCTGCTGCCTTCCATGCCAGAGCTTTTTTACATGACATCTGTGCACCTGCAACTTGGGCTACGCCTCATACCTTCATCAATCATTACAAATTGGATTTGGCCTCCAGGGGAAGGGCATCTTTTGGTTCTATGATGCTCAGGAATGTCCTTCTATGAGAGCCTCCCAGGAATAGAGGTAGCTGGGGACAATATCAGATAAAGAAGTTATGTCTTACTAAAACGTTCCATCTGTATTGTTGATCCTCGTTCAGTCATTACAACCCTCCCTCCTTCCCCCTCCTGTGGCTTCTAGTGGATCTCACCATCCGGTTCTCTTAGGTCATTTGACCAGAGGTAGCCTCTACCTTCTTTTGACTTGCAAACTCAATCTGAGGTAACAGGGAGAGGGGGATTATGGGTAAGAGTTTAGCTCGAGAGTTTGTAGCTGACGCGAGCTTGGAAAATGGCCGGCTAGGTTCCGAGGTCGGAACCGATACCCATACGTAAAGACTGAACGAGGACCAACAATACAGATGGAATGTTATGGTAAGACATAACTTCTTTTTGTGGAAGGTACTCTCTGCTTCAACTTTTGGCAAAAGATTTTCAGAGTTAAAAGTTTTCATGTGTAAACCACATAATTTGGCATTCCACACTGAAAGAGTGCTATTGAAAACCTTTCAAGTCTTTCAAGCTAAAGTGAGTTCTGCAATAACTTTTTTTCTCAACAACTTTATTGAATTATCACTTGTGACATAGGCAAGTTTACATTTATATAAAAGTAAAACCATATTAACATAAACATTCGTATATTGTAATATATCATATAACCTAAGCAATATTACATACATTATTCAATTCCTACTTTTTTTTTAAACAAGAAACATCTTTATTAAACCATCACTTAACGTTTCTGCAATGACTTTTAATCCAGTCATTTGCCAGTGTTCATTGCAGTCAAGGTGAATACCGCCTGTATCTGTTGAAAGTTCATAGACTGCTGAAGTGTAACATATGATGACTAACGATTTTCAGGAAAGACAAAAATCTACTTTCAAAAAAAAGGAAGAAGTCCACTCACTCATTACGCAGATTCATTTTAAGAGTTTGGTTCAGTGTATATCATCTTTTGCTTTGACAAATGCAATAATCTTCAAGACACAGTGAAAACTTATTCCTCTCTGGAAGCAGCTACATCAGCAGCATATTTCAGGAATGCATTTACCCATTGCATTTTATAATATGTACACAATCTGCTGTCTACACCTTTATCAAACACTATAAGATGGGTGCATAGTCTAGGAGCAGGACATGTTTTGGTACAGCTGTGCTTCAGGTGAATCCTGCAACAACCCGTCTCTCATGGGTATGATAGCATTAGTTAAGAATCTACCCAAATATTATAATTTATATTTAACTAAAACCACAAAAATTAAAAACGCATCAACCAGCCAAGAAATAAACAGTTAAGGCGACAGAAGGGACCCACAGCAAACCACGATCTTTATTTAAAAATGAAGCGCTTTCATCCCAGTATTGTGGACTTCTTCAGAAGATTCTGAAGAAGTCCACAATACCAGGAAGAAAGTACTTAATTTTTTAATAAAGATCCTGCTTTGCTGTGGGTCCCTTCAGTCTCCTTCATTGTTTATTTCATAATTTATATTTAATTCTATGGCGTAGTGGAGTAAAGACCACTACAAACTAGACGTCTTGAGTTTGAGTAGAGGCTCAGGCTCTAGAGGATACAGGCAGCAGGGGACAGGAATGAGCAGCTGATGCCAGTTCACTGGTGGTGATTCTCTGCAACTGTGCTTTCCACCAGTAAACAGAAGCTTGCAGGAATTGGAAAGTCACATGTGATCATGGATGTGGGCTTGGCACTACCACACTAGTGATGACATTTGTGACTGCATATGTGTGGGGAACATACAAGTGCAGAGAGGGCATATTAGCCCCTCACAATGATGTGAACTTTCATGCTGGTCACAGAGGCATTAATTGGTGACAAAATGTAAGTGCCCTTTTGTTTGTGTGTGATGGCTTCCATGTCAGCCTTTGGGTTGCAGAGGGGACTAGAATTTGTGAGAAAATTGAAAGCCACTAGTAGGGTACTTTAATACTGCAGGGGAGAGTTGATTGTGAAACCTTCTGTGTCCTGTGGGCCCTCAGGCTTTCACCAAGAAGTGGGAGATTGGTAGACCATTTAGTGGGCAGTGGAAGAGACTGGTCTGTGGATAATAAGGCATAAAACAGTTTTCATACCTACATGGATGATGGCTTCTCTCAGTGATAGCTCACTTGGGACAGTGACCAGGCTGTCAGTGTTAAAGGAACATAAGGAACCAGACTAATAGGGAGAAGGCTGATTGGCAGATGGAGAGGCAAAAAAAAAAAAAGCATACAGGGAAAAACTGTACATTTTACTGCTACAGTGACCCCCTCCAAGGAAGATAGTATAATTATGTATAAAATACTTTAATAACAGCATTTAATCTTTGAGGATTGATCACTGTAGCAGTAAAGCTATTCTCTTACCATTCTCTGATTAAGATTTAGTTTTCTTTTTATTTATGGTATATATTTGCAGGTTATTTTTTTCTTTTTACAACTGCTTTTAGTTGCTAGTTAAAGGAGTAGCCTTCTGTGGACATAAGACACTGTGCTAACATCATGCAGCTTGAACAACTTAATAAAGCTTGTAGCAGTACTCATTTTATTTGAGAGGCTCACGTAGTTGCCAACATTCAAAGGGATGGTGGCTTAAGAACAGCAGTGGTCTTCATATGGACTGTGGCAGAGTTGGTGGTAGGAATTAAACAAATACAGTGGGTATAACCAAATGTTCAAAGATCTGTTGTTATAGTAAGCATTCTTAAATGAGGCTGCACTTTCTACTTCTGGAGGGTCTGTAAGCATAGCCAAGTAGATCAGCTGTTAATTCTGTTTTCTCATGCTTGTAAAGCTGTTGAGCGTACAAACAGACCCTATTGAGTTTGACAGTTGCATCATCATCTTATCTGAAAGTTGGGTAGGCCCTTATTCAGCACAGTGAAAGTAATTTCCACCAGCTGATGGCTGTTTCTAGTACATGCATCAGGAATGTGTTTACGGTGAGAATTTGCACTATGGCCACCTGTTTACAGTATCCACCTGGTTATACCTTTTCCAAGCATAGACCTCATTCCAGGAGTAGGAAATCATGTACAAATGTTGCTTTTCAGACAGGGCTTGTGTTAAGCAAACGCCAAGTTTATAATTCGCTTCACTCAAGAGTCAGGAGTGTGGATTTTGTGGGCGTGTGTGCTTTCTAACTCTGGTGAAGGGGCATTGTGTATGTAGATCAAAAAGGGAACATAGTGGTAATACAAGATGGCTTTAAGCAAGTATTTCACCTGTTTGGGTTCATCATGATTATCCCAAAGACAGTTCGGTGTGAGGAATGGTCATATAGCTGTTAAGTATTCTGCTTTGAATAAATCCAGATACTGCATCTTTTACAGTGTTCTGTACAAGAGTTAATGTCTGTTACCTCTGACACTTTGACAGAAAAAGAGTTAATAAATGACTGAATTATTAAAGTAGTAAAATGGTACGTTGCAGTGATAGCATTTATAAAATTATCCCTTTTGTTTTCAGAAACATCTTGCACTGTCTGCAGTCGCATACTGTGAAAATGGGAATTATGTTGCAGCTCTTTGTGACTGGTAAGTCGTGCTTGTTATGTAACAAACTGTTTTGTTTTAGAGTACAGAAGCTTGGTGAAGAAATTATTCTTTTAGAGGGAGTTCTGATGAGAAAAACTGAGCAGTACGTTGTTTCATGATATGTTGGAAGAGAGGCACTTTCTCAGTTTATGGAAGCTGTCAGATTGGGGAAAATGCTAGTTTTATTTTATAAGAAACAAAGGAATGTCAGATTTGATATCTTCCCCAGGAGTGGTCTGCTGCTTAAAATGAGAGACATTTTCATCCTGGAATGGTCGTTTGTGCCTCATGAAATTGGCAGTCACAGTGTTGGACAGGTTTCTGTTCACTGCTTTTGTTGATGTATGGATGTTCATATTTTGAGTCTTCACCTCAGGCTATGATTTTCAGGTATGCCTCCTGTTGAGTGTTCAAGAAGGTCTCTGTCCCACTTAAGGTTGAACTGTGAGAGCTGCATCTGTTTTCAATTGCTCTTCATCCTTTTGGTGTTGAAATCCTGTCATTTGTGTTAGCTGATCACCCAGCTCAACACATTTGACCTAGAGATTGAAGAGTTACAAAGTCTGATGGAACCTCTAGAGAACCTGCCTCCATTATGGGCAGTATTTGGTCTTCTGCAAAGTAAGGAGGGAGGTGGCTTAAGTTTATAGTTTGTCCTGCTTTCCTCATGCTTTGAGATCGCATGTATCTTTATGAAACAGTTAATACCAGGTTAGAAATCTTTACGTTTTTAACATCTTCAGTCTACTGTTGAAACTGCCAAGCTTGTGGTAGCTATTAATTTTCCTTAATGAGAATTGCAGTTAAAGTTATTTATTTATTTTGTAGGTTGGCTGCATGAAGATTGTGCTAATGGACATTGCTTAATGTTTGTATAGGTTATGAAATGTTTTGTGCTATGCTAAATGTTGCACTTGAATTGTTGCTGGTGCCCTTTAGTTAATGTTGAACCTAACCCAAAAAAGCACAACAGTGGTCTGTTTATCATTTTCTAACAATACAGGTAATTTGTGTTGGGTCTGTGCTACACAGGCTAAGCAATCTGAAGTTACTACCGAGTATTCTAAAGTTATAATAGTTTGCATTGCACTTGCTGATAGACCTAGGGGCTACCATACTAAACTGTATTGTATCACAATGAATCCCCAAATCTTATGTCGTTTTCTGCAAATTAGAGTCAGCTGGACTATTCTTAAAGTTAGCATACTCCCTTTTTTTACAGGCCATGGTAGTATTTCAGGAGCTAATGTAAAATTATAGTGTGCAACAGTCTAGTATGTATCTTGCTCATTGTTCAGTATCTGTTATTTTTGGCTTCTTAAGCTGATGTACTTTTAAATGGCTATCTTTCACATTTCAACCTTGGAATACTCGTATTTATTGCTGCAGTTGCTCAAGAATTGGGATGCAGATGTCTGCTTTACTGCTGTGTCTGATTAAATATATTTCTTCATTTGTCCATCTCTTTTGAATAGTGGTGCCAGTGGGGGAAAAGCTGGGTCTGGAAGGTTTGGGAGTGAGTGGCTGATATTGGTCCTCCAGTCCTTGGAGACAAGAGGTGATACAGCCTAATTTATTACCTGTTCATACTGGAGAAGAGATGCAGGGCATGGGCTGGCAGTTTACACTTGGATCTTACAAAACATGTTTGTGCAGTAGCCTTCATGAGGTGTTTCTGTCATGTACCTGCCAACAGAGGGAAGTATAACATACCCACTGGCGAAGGGGTTAGGGTCATAACTTGTGCTACAATTGATTGCAGAAGGAATGATGGTTGGCAAACTGCAGTTGGGGGATCACACATAAATAGTATGCCTCCCCATTGTGACAAGTTTTATTTCAACTGTCCAGATATGTGCTGTTTCTCTCTCTCTCGACCCCCAGAATGGATTAATTTCCCCTGCCTTTGCTTAGATAATCTGTCCTTTAGTTTTTCTTCCTTGGTGTTCAACCTGTAATTTCCTTGTGGATACCTATCTATTCTTTCCTGGTTTGATTGTTTTTTTTTTTTGAGTCTTGCATACACAGTTTATCTTAATTTTACACTGACTTTTATCCAAATGTCAGTTTCTACAGACATATTTTTTAGCATTTTGTTGTTGTTTCAGTGACCATACCTGTAATCATCAGAACTGCAAGAGTATAGCTATGAATTTAGGGTACGTAAGTCTGAGGTTATGGTACCTTGAATTATGTCCCCTACTTCAGAGTAGAGTAATCACCAATATAGTGTGTGTGTGTGTGTGTGTGTGTGTGTGTGTATTCACATACATATTTGTGTATACATGTGTGTATATGTATGTATGTATGTGTGCGAGTGATTAGGAAAGTTGTGGGGTGTACATCATATGTATAATTTTAGCTTTGTTGAGCTAGCTAGAGTGACTTGCGTATCATATTCACAGTTTTTTCTAGAGAAATCTTGGTTTTAATATACACCTCCATGAGGCTAGACTGCATCTACAGCTTCCTTGCCTTATTTGTTAGCCGTGTTGATGCAGTTCTCCATTCTGACCCCATGTATCTGAACACAACAGGAGCATATCAGCAGAAGTCAAGACCTGTATGTGCTTTTAGCAGTGTTTGTTCAAAAATGTAGAAATACAATTCTTACTGAAAATTTGGCTTAGCTGCAACCTGCAAGACTTCTGCTGCTGCAAGATCTTTTTGGGAAAAACATTATAATCTTTGGATCCAGAAATTTAGTTTATTTCTCACTGTGTATAAATTAACTGAGCCTTGAAATAGCACATTGTGTCACTGTTCTTGTATCTTGCTGCATTAGAAGCCTTAAATTCATTTTGTAGTTAATAAAAACTTTATTAACAAATCAGTAAGCAATCCTCACACCACATCTGTGCAAACCCTATGCATGGTGTACATTTATTATGTTTCCAGTGGCTGAATGATTTCTGCAGTACTTGTTAAGAGTAACAGACTAGTGTGTCTTACATTTAGACACAGCCCAATGCCAGAGGTACTTAGTCAGACCATTCCTATCTTTCACAAAATATTACAAACAAAAATGGAATAATTTTAGCTTGATCATTTACATTTGCTTCAGTTATTGGGACCCCTTGATGTATGGTGACCCCTGTAATAGTTTTGTTTTAATTTACAAATCTTCTGTATCTGACAAGATTATTGTAAATATAATGTTGAAGTAGGGCACATTCAGATATCCTTACCATCCTTTCAAATTAAGACTCCTAAAAGAGGATAATGCTTCCATTTAAACCTTAATTAACTTATGAACTAATTTAAGTATCTGCAGATTACCTCCCAAACTACCCAACTCCTTTTCCCAACCCAAAGGAGCCAGCTTTACCCAGTCAATCTACATGACAAAATCAATCTAATCCATATAATTGTATTCCAGACATTATTATAGATTCATTCACATTGCCCATTTATTTTACAGGCTGCTACTAATTTTATGGGCATCTCAATTTCTAAGTTCTAAATAATCTTCTAGGTTTGGCTTTTCATTAGTTTTCCTTTTCTTGATAATCCCCTTCTTGGCTGCCAATAAGACTAACTGTATCAGGAAATTAAGACCCTGTGAGTGACTGAAGTTTCCCCTACTTAAAACCATCATTTTTTCTTGTTAAAGTTACCTCCTTATTCATCAAATTACTTAAGACCCTGCATGTCAACTTTTTCTCACTACTACACAATCCCAAAAGATTTAAAGTTTCCCTTATTCCTCCATCACAGTGCCAACAGTTACTATCTGCTGACATAAATACCTTATTCAGCTTACTGGAGTATAAAAATATTTAAGAAGGCACTTTCACCCAAAATTATGAAACGTTTTTAGACTTGGTGGTTTGTTTAGGTGGTTTACTTACCTTTCCCCATTCATTAGGAGTAAAAGATTTGCTAAACATGGTTTCCCATGGTTTCCTTAGGTCTGCATCAGAAAGATTTTTAATTTCCGTTAACCATTAATCCTGTATAAGCACTACTTAACATCACCCTTACCTCTGGCTGTGATGACCTTATTGCCAAGACGTAATCAACAAAGTATAGTTTTCCACTGATACAACCTTTTCCAAAGTAACCCTCCATAGAGGAACCTATCCTACTGTAGTGATCCATGTGTCAGCTTTGCAGACACTCAATCCACCCCTCCATATTTTTGTATTTATTCCCAAAATCTAAGGGCTGTATTTCTCTTTCCAAAGATTCACTACCAAATCCATTTTATGCCCTCCTCTGTCCCCAGCTTGAACTCTATTGGTAGTGACTCCCAGTGCAGAGTTTGAGTCCTTCGTTTTTTAACAGATTTTGAAGGAAACCCCCTGATATAGATCTGAAAATGATGCTCTTTGGGAGTTTATTCCAGGGCTGTCCATGATTCTGTAGGATCTCAATATTCCAGGGTTCCTTCTCTATCCAACCAAAGACCTTTCCGGTTGGGTTGGCATGAAGAGATGTTAAAAGAACTAGAAACTGCTTGGCTAATTCCATAAGATAGACAAGTTTCTGTTGTATTGTTTTTAAGACTTCTTTGAGATTAGACATTTCTAGACTTCCCTGATCTACTGGGGCAATCAGTCTTTCCCATTTAAACCTACCTTTTTCCCATCCCATATAAATTGCTTCACCTCCTTGTTCAGAGTTTTCCAGATTTCCTTGTGAGGTTGATAGAAATATCAAATGTTGAATTTTAACTAAACTGATACAGAATGCAGTTTTGTTTTTAAAGAAGCACTAAGGGTCAAAAATATTAGAGAGGTCTTGTGAATGTTATTAACTTATTATGACTGCCAGTTGGATGGAAGTATATTCAGAAATTTAGTGAAAAACTTTTTCAAATGATGGTGGTACTTAATTCTCCTAATGTTTCAGATCATTTGGCTTGTGTTACACAAGGAATTTTTAAAGTATAGTCGGGGTGTAAAATGAAAGACTGCAAAGTTTAACCATACAGTAACAGAGAGATCACAGTATTTTGATATGTTTCATGACTGTGTTTATGTACAGGTATAGGAAGTTTGCCAGGAGAAGAACACATGCAGATCAATCTGTTCCTGTACCAGTACGCTCCCGTGGTTGGAATAGAAAGGAAAACTGAGAAGCTTGAGTGTCATTATGAAACAATTGCAGCCAAACTGTGTGAACAGTATTGTTAAACTTGTAAAGAAAATCAAAATTCACATTTGCATTAATCTCCAAGATTTGAATGAAGTGATTATAATCATTAGCCATTTTTACGGTTGAGAAAAATAAGCTTAGTTGTGACATTTGCCAAGTTTTCAGTGATGGGTGCAAGTCATGGTCTTTGACAGATAACACTTGGCAAAACAAGCTTCAATTTGTGTACGTTCAGTGTGCCATTAACAAGGTATGGATTTCTTGGGCTTGCATTCAGTATTTCATTAGCATCAAAAGCATTTCAAATAAATATTGACAGGTAATTGAAGACAGGGAAGACGTTATAAACATAATGATCTGTTAATTTGAGGTCATACAGAGGAACAACATGACTGTAGACTTGATAATGATGAATATATGAAAATATAATTTCACTGTAGCGGTGGTGCTGCGGTAGCGTTGTCGCCTCACAGTTAGACGTTGCCCGTTCGATTCTCAGTTAGAGCGTCTTCTGTGTGGCAGCATGCGTGAATGGGTGTTCCTTCGTTGAAGGTTGTGTGTTAGGCCCGGCAAGCCAGTACGTAAAAATCTACTGCCAATCATTAGCGGACCGGAGTTCCGCTGTGGCGACCCCTAACCAGGAAAAGCCGAAAGACACAAACAAACATCATTTCAAAGTAACAGCAGCTGTAAAAATCAGAGTGAGGAAAGTGACAGGTCTGAATACAGGAACAGTATTCTAACATCAGATAGACATTAATTTGATCCAGAAAAAGTTCTAGCAGTTACATAGATGCTAAAGTCAGAAGACCATTAGACATTACTGACCTTCGTGGAAATGAAACAATACATAGCAAAGTTTGTACCATGCATAGCTGTGATAGCTATGCTTCTGAAATTTGTTAGAAGAAGATGCATCCTGGAAATAGAACTGTCAACATAACGACTTCTGAACTCAAGAATTTGATATGTGAGGCACTAGTATTGAAGTACCATGATGTGAGTAAGTTGTTTGTGTCATAAGTAGGGTTCAGTTAGTGGAATAGGAACTATGATTCTACAAGAGACAGACCAGTTGTCTGTGTGTCAAGTTCAGTTGCAGAATACTGAGATACAAAAATAAGTGTCAGCTGTAGTGGATTGATACGAGAAGTTAAACAGGTCACCCATTTGTTGCAGAGTCATTGTTAAAATATTCTAGCGTAAAAGATTAACATCTCTGACTAATTTTTGTAAAGTCATGGTTGCATATATTTATGGCAGAGCCATAACTGGCTTATCTAGTGTACCCACTGCTGTTAGTAGAATTGGTGCGCTTCAACTCTTAAGTTGAGGGAAAAAAAGGTCTATACCTGGTGACCCTCATCTTTCTCTTAAGAAGCACAATGTCCTCTGTGCTGTGCTGCTCCTCAACTCTGGATTGAGTTGAGCGAACTAAAGGGAAAAAAGTTTTTTTAAGTTTTAAACTTTGAATGCTGTGGAAAACAGCTTACTAGAAAGTATACCACACATGAACTGAAACAAGTGCTTTAGCAGCAGTATGGTATCAGAACGCTCTTCTATATTTGCATTAAACGTATGTATGGAAGTGGTACTGGCACTGCCTATTTCTTCCACTAACGTCTTACTTCTTGACCAGCTGCCCCCTTCACCTCACCCTAGGTTCTCTTTTTATTAACTATGTTAGGTGATATTGTTGTATTGGGAATTGCATTTTTTTATATATATATATATTTACAGCTGAGTTTTGTCACATTTACTGTGAATGTGCCAGATGTAAAACTGTAAACCTTGTTCTGTTTGGCTTGAATCATGGCTGAATAGTTAAGACCAGTCTATTTACCAAAAACAAAATCTCAAATCTAAGTCAGCTGTAATTGAAGTAGTATACTGGAGATTAAAGAACTGGAGTAGGAATCTTTAGAAAAGGGAAGGAGCAAATTATGTAGAAATTCAATTTTTTGGAGCGATATATATGCAGAATAATGCTCCGGAGAATGAGTGATGTTTAAGGGAAGGCAGGAATTGTGCAATTTATATAATGTTGGGCATAAATGAAAACTGTTAAAAAGCAAAGATAAATATGCTGCCTGAAAATAAAAGTGGAAAGTTTTACTATAGTTTTTCTTTTCTATTAATATACTGTATTTGTCATTTCTTCAAATGTGATGATTTAATAAAGGTGTTTGGAAATCAAATTAAATCAGCTATAAAGGTGTTTAGAAATCAAATAAGTTAAATCAGCTGTAATCACTTTGAGATGGAAACTGATCACAGATGCTTACAAAATGCATTCTGAAACGCACACAACACTTCTGGGATTGCAGGATATTACTTCATCTGTCGAAGTATGGTCTGAAAGTGCAATATAGACCAGGTTAGGTATGACACTTACCATCTAGATACATAAAAACAAACGCATACATGTGTGTGTATACGTGTGTGTATATCGCATGCATGTATATATTGTATATGTGTGTGTGTGTGTGTGTGTGTGTGTGTGTGTGTGTGTGTGTGTGTATGTATATATGGTTCCCCTTCACAAGATTGAATGAATGGAAGCTCGAAATTCATAATCTCGAGACCGGAATCTCGAACTTCCATTTACTCGAAATTGTGAATGGGAGCCTTGGGTTTAAAAAAATAAAAAGTTAACTTACCTTATTGCAGGAGGCCAGGTCCCCTGTACCCTAGCAGTTTAAATGTGAATGTTCCGTGACTGCACTATAGCGGAGGAATGGAAAATCTTACGTTTTGCGCTTGCGCGTATAGTGCGGAATGGGAGATTTCCCTTTCCTTCACTATAGTGCGATCTCGGAATAGGTATATTTTAGTAGGGGGGTGTGGGGGGGACAAAGCCCCTTTACGGAAACATTTGAAAGGTGTTACTTTTTTTTTTGTCCCTTTCATATGTTCGAGTTTCTCTAAATTCGAGATTCTGGTTTCGAGTTTATGACTTTCGAGTTTAGAGAAATTCAATCATATGAAGGGGAACCATATATATATATATATATATATATATATATATATAGGTTTACTATCAAATTGTCGATCCCGTTTTGCTGCGAACGTCACTACACCGACGCCCAGATGTGCGAACGGCAAAATCTCGCCCCCATCCGACCCATGGTAGCATGGGTGTGGAGGTGTTGCGCGGCCGGTAATGTCGATCGTCGGAGTTTCGCGGTTTCGGTTCGCTATCGAAATGGTTTCGGTGTTTCGGTTCGCGCAAACGCGTCGATGGGGTCGCCGTTCGCACGGAGTGCATTCGAACATTTGATAGTAAACCATATATATATATATATATATATATATATATATATATATATATATATATATATATGTATACCTATTATGAAGCGGTGTTAAAAGAACTAGAAACTGCTTGGCTAATTCTTGGCTAATTCCATAGTTAACTATGGCAAAGGACAAAGTAAAAAGATTTTCAGAGATTTACTGGCACTTACTTAAGGTTTGATCAAGCTAATCTTTCTTGTTATCAGTAAAGAAAGAAATTCAGTCTTATTTTTCTGTTGTGAATTAAATAAGTTGTCTCAGTGTTCACAAGTGACAAAATAAAAGTTCCCAGTTAAGTGAGAAGAGAAATGCTTGAGAGAATAGAAAAGTGCTAAGGAAGACCAAAGATATATTGCTTTAGTCGTGACCAGGAATTCCAGTAGAGAAAGTAGTAAAAAGTTGTACCATCTATAGTGCATACTTATCAGTAATCCAAAGGAAGTGATGTTAGTGCAGTCAGTTTCAGATAGTCTATGGAGAAGAGTAGGCTCTGGTTTGATAGAGTTCAGAGAAGCCTTGAAATAATCAAATTGACAGATGCAACAAGTAAAAATGTAATGAATGCATTCAATTCTGTATTTTTGAGATAAGGGATAAGTGATGCTGTTCTGTTTGAATTCAGAAGATATGTGTGCATGTGAGTTGGAGTTCATACATATCAACATCTATCATAGTTGATTTAAGTGGTCAGGGATGACCAGAAAGAACCATCTACACAGTATTTCATATGACAAAGAAATGGCAGTCGCTATGAGGACTGCCACATTGCAGTTTTGTAGTATAGGAGTATTCCCTTGTAGGAACTAAGCCTGTTACGAACTCAGTAGTTAAAGGACAGAAAGAAGTTTAAAAAGCAGGTCTTTGGTTACATTGCTGATGCCTGATAATCAACATAAAGTAAAAGAGTTGCTGGAAAGAACTCTTCAGAGATGGAAGTATGACTTTGATAGAAGGTGCATATTTACAGGCTGGAATGAAGAATTAAAAATCCACATGAAAATCTGTAGCCTGAAGCTGAGCAGTTGGTAGAAATCAGAAAAGTGTATAGAAGGAATCTCAAAACACTTACAGAAAAAAAAGAACATTCACAAGTGTTGCTGGCAAATAGAAACTGTATGAACTCTGATAGTGAACAATTGCAAAAATAGACTCCTGAGTTGTGTTAATGGGCCAAACAGTAATTCAGGAAGAACTGTCTTAAATGGAAGAGCAGATGTTCAGAATGAGCAGTCCTGTTGAAAATGTGGAAGACCACTGAAGAAACTATAGAAGTATAGTGGTTAGTCTTTGCCTCCCATGCACAAAGTACACGATTCAGTCCTGACCTCCAGCCAATGCCTGTTTGGAGTTTGCATGTTCCCCACGTGTCTCTGTGGGGTTCCTCCCATCTCGACAAAACATGCTGAGTGTTTCCATCTCAAACTCACACAGGAATGGAACTGTGGGCAGCAGCATAGACTCTACATGGTGCCCTTTAGGGGGAAGTGTCATATAGACCAACTGCTTTGGGCATCTACTTTGGTAGCAATATCCTCAAGATAGGAAAACATGGATCACAGACTGCGCACCGTGGCTGAGATAGCCACTTGACAGTGTATAATATGTCTCTAGGGGATTCGGTCAGGTTGACTAATGTTGCCAAATGGGCATGGGTTTTTGCTGGTGGTAAGTGGGTTGAGGACCTGACATATGCCAGGGACCCATGCTGATGGTGGAAAAGGGTGTATGTGCCCCTATTGGCCAGAGTGTGCCTGCCATAAAGCTCAACAGCCCTGTGTCAGTAAGCTACTGGCCGTCCGGTGTCCATTTGCACAGCTTGGGTTGCGTGGGATAGCTCTGTTGAACGAAAGCTGGATGTAAAACCAATCAACCTGTCAAACATGAACTAAGAATTGCTACACTCGGTGATGGCTGACTGACAGGACATAGCTTGGAAGTGGATAACATGATGGTAAGGAGGAGGCTGGACATCCTGTGTATCCAGGAGATAAGATGGAAAGGCAGTGCAGTAAAACCTCTTGGCTTGGGATCTAAAGTGTATTGCTCAGTTGGAGGGCAGACTAAAAATGGTGTGGTGTGGGAATTGTAGTGATAGAGTGGCTTTAGAAGGCAGTGAGGGATGTATACATAATTAGTGATAGACTCATGGACTCCAGCCTGATGATAGGGCATTATTCATAAACTTAACCTGTGCACCAGAGCAGGGTTGTGATAGTGAGGAAAGAAGTGCATTCAGACAGCAGTTGTGTAACCTACTAGATAAAGCAAGACAACGTGAACTAGTGTTGATGGATGACTTGAATGCACAAATCAGGACAGCAGAACAGGATGTGAAGACTGCCTAGGTCCAGATGGGTGGGATAGCAGGAATAAAGACGGAGAGGCCATTCTAGACTTCTGTGTGGCAAATGGCTTTATAGTAGCCAACACATGGATCAGAAAGAGAGAGTCACAAGATACAAGAGTGGCCAGCATGCAACTCGGGTAAACTTTCTCCTATTGAGGAAAAAGCACTTGCATAGAATCAGTGAATGCAAAGCTCAAGAAAAAGTGGGAGATAGAAAAGACAGACCAGGCTAAGAAG
Source organism: Protopterus annectens (assembly GCF_019279795.1). NCBI lineage: Eukaryota > Metazoa > Chordata > Ceratodontiformes > Protopteridae > Protopterus > Protopterus annectens. The sequence continues at coordinate 260,361,618 of NC_056735.1, read as the reverse complement.
GAATACTAGTTGGCTAACAAAGAACATATCTCAGAGTGTAGTTCTAAGAATTCTTGTCTTTACTTCGGTTTTGATTCAGTCTCCATTTTTATTTAGGTGTGAAATCTTGGTCAGTAGCTCTGTGGTTCTATCCGATTGCCGTGAGTGTTTAACTTTAGAAAAGCCTTTCATCCTGGTGATATAAAGGAATTAATTCTGTAAGTTTCTGATATTTTGTGCTTTCAGCTGTGACTGGCTACAAGAATGACTGCTTCTAAAGCCATTTGGAAATCCAAAGCAGATGTAATTTTATAAAGCTGATATAAGTATATATTTTTTGTTCTAACTGTTTCAGTGATATTTAACAATCCTGTGCTGCTCTTAGGTTGTAGTTTTTAACAGTATTCTGCAGTAGCTGTATTTTGTGAATGTATCTCATTGTTAAGTTCCAAGGTTTCTTTATTTGTCTTTATTTCTATTCTGATTCAGTCTCCATTTTTTGTCCCACCCACCTGCCCAATTGTGTTCTTAACACTTGGTGGCTTTTGAGTTGCCCATCTCTACTATAAATTTGATATTGGAGACTCCTCTCAGTCCCATCACATCAGTTCATTGTGTTGTGTACAGTGAGATAATTTTGGAAGGCCCACCCCATTAGTTTCTTAACATTGAATTATCTTCTGTTTTCTCCCTTCCTACTTAACTAAAAAAACACTTTATTCATCTGTTTTTTTGTCTGTCTCTACATTACTCCTTTATCTTGCTTTTATTGCTTGTTCTTAGTGTTCAATTGTATTTATTCTGCTGCATTTATTACTGCTTGTTACTAGCCCGATTAAATTGTTACTCTAAGTGTCTTAGTTTTCGTTAAAGGTCTTGGGCATTAAGCCATTTATTTTACATTAAGAAGGTTTGTGCTCTACACTCTTGTGGGAGGAGAGGGTAGCCTCTGCCCTTCTGAGCTGGGAATTGCTTGGTGATGGCCTGTTGTGCCTGTTCTAAGCATCTTTGTTCCGGTTTAAGCACTTTGGTTGCAAACCATTTATTTTACATTCGGAAGATTTGTGGTGGTCTAGACTCTTGTGGCAGGAGAGTGTAGCCTTCACCCATCTAAGATGGGAATTGAAGGTTGAAGGTTCATTGTGTCTGTTATTCTGAAAGTGTATTACTTCTGGTTTAAGCTTAAGCTTAAGTTTAAGCACTTGGGCTCCAAACCACTTGCTTACATTGGGAGGATTGTGGTCTTGGACTGTTTGTGGCAGAACAGTATAGCCTACACCCTTTTAAGCTAGGATTTGCTGGTGAAGGATTATTGCGCCTGTTATTCATAGTGTTTTAGTTCTTTTGTAGGTAGTTGGGTTCCAAACCAGTTACTTTACATTAGGAGGATTTGTGGTCTAAACTCCTGTGGCAGGAGAGGATAGCCTACACCCTTCTAGCTGGAAATTGCTGGTTGAAGGCCTATTGTGTCTGTTCTGAAGTGTCTTAGTTTGGACTAAACACTTGTGCACCAAAACCAGTTGTTTTACATTAGGAGTGTTTGTATTCTAGATTGTTGTGGTGGGGGAGTGTGGCCTACACCCTTCTGTGCTGGGAATTGCTGCATTATTTAAACTGCTTTCTGCTGTTGCGACTGTGATTTTATGCACTTTGAATTTCTAGTACTTCTGCATTTTATTGCATAGGTTAGATTCAGACTCACTGAATCTAGACTGTTTGGTATCACTTGAGCAGTAAAACCAGCTCTTCACTGAGGTACTGAAATATCTAAGGCATCTGTTGCTTCCAACTAAGTGCCTTGTTTTGCTCTAATGTTGCACTTTTAATTTGTATTTGCGTTCCACTGTCTGAATTGTCTGAACTATTTTTTGTCACACTTTACTGTATTCGTTCAGCTATAGCACTGCCCAGTTCTAAGTTTGCTGTTTCTGGGTCTGTTTTTTTAACTTCAGAGCATCAACTTCAAGCCACCATTGTGTGAGGAGGGTGCTTTCTGGGACCCATCTAATTGAGGATGATTTGAGTACATCTGAGAGAGATATAACTTTCTTATTGACTAGTTTGAGCTGAAAAGGGTATGTTCTTGTTTTATTTAAGCCCCACATTTGCACTTGTTTGTGTATAGTGCTCCATTGTGTACTGCCATTTAGTGATGGTTACCGTTGGTGGTTATAGATGCAAACATTTTGTTTGTTAAATTTTCCCTTAGCACTTTGCTTGTGGTCCTCCAGAGGTTTCTCGTGGCCCTGCTTTTACTGTCAGGTAAAACACTAAGCCTAGCCTCAGAGGTACCAAAACACCTCTCCATATTAGCCTCTCCTAAGTGTGACCTCTTTTCCTGATCATATACATTTACCTATCACTATGAACAGAACATTTCCCACAGTTTCTCCAGCCAGCTTGGTCGACATGGGCATCCTGAGGCAGTGTAAACTGCCTCATGTTCACTAACAACCCTTTACTCCTAAGCCACACAAACGCAATATGTGAGATGCAACTATTTTAAGAACCTTGAATCCATGCTCTCTCACACACCAGTCAGTACATATGACAGTGAGCAGGTTGCCAGCATGCACACCGTACCTCCTACTTCATCCAGACCCGCATCACACATACCCACATATGTGGATGTCCTCACCAGAAACATACCTAAACACCAGAAACCTCCCAAACACAAACATAAGCACGCTACACATAATACTGCCCCTGCAGAACACATTGCACATAATAGCTCACGCACCAATGTCTCACCGGTCAAACCCTTAAGGCAAAATACAAAATCAAGTATACTAGTCATAGGTGATTCCGTCGTGAGATGCACTGATGTCCCTGTCACCAGGCTGGATAAGGAAAATGTCATGGTCAGCTGTCTGTCAGGTGCCAGGATACACCATATCACACATGCACTCAAGTCTCTCAACACCAGGTACTGTTATGACTCCATCATACCCAGTGTTGGTGTGACTGATTTGAGGTGTACCTCTGGACTATATGAAGAGAGGACATGACTGAGCTCTCAGACTTTGTCTCAGGCAGGTATGTTCCTAGCCTTAAGCAACATTTTACCTTCACCTAGCATGATGCCTCAATACAAACAGAAAATGATTGACTTCAATAATTGGCTTAGTTTATGGTGTCATTCTAAGGGGATCCACTATCTGTCAGCCTGAGATGACATGATCGACAGATCTGGATGCTCTGCCAGAGATGGTCTTCATCTGTCAAACCTGGGATTTTGGCTATTGGCTAAGGCTCTTGCCACCACAATAGTGCCTTTTTAGGCGGTGTCTCAGGGACAAAATCCCAACATAAAAACTCCATCTAAAAGCAACCTCATAGTTATGCTGCTAAATGCTAGGAGTCTCAACACAAAACTGCACTCACTGGAAGCTGTCCTCCTTGGAAGATGCAGATATTTGTGCAGTCATGAAGATCTGGTTCAAGGCTGTGGAGAGCACCCCAGCCACACCGGGTTACATCTCCTTCCACATGTTCAGACCTCAAACTGAATGCTTGAAAAGTAAAGAATGCGGTGTATCAGTATTCATTAAAGATAAATGTACCTCCAGATCTGTTAAACAGTATGATTCCCTGGAGACACTTCAGGTGCAATTAACTGTTGGTAGGACACCTATTCAAGTCATTGTCAGCTACTGGACCTCCTCCATGAATAAGGAAACCTACTCTGCCTATTTGGATCTACTTGAGTCTATCAAGATACATCCAAACACCATGGTTTTGGGTGACTTTTAACTATCCATCCATTGACTGGGTAAATTACTTGTGTTCAAACTCACTTGCCCAAAGGTTCCTCGACTTTAACTTCAGTGCCCTGGACCACATGGTTGACACCCCTACAAGTGGTGCCAACATCTGGGATCTGGTGCTTACCAATATGGCGGACAACTGTAGCACCCTCACTGTGAGGTCCTCCCTGGTGAGATCTGACCACAAATCGATCTCATTTGAAGTAACTATCACACCTACCCCCCCCAGCAGCAACGTAACTAAAAAACGTCTCCAAAGCAGATTACAACCTCTTACGGGATGGTATAAGTAGCTTCACTGCACCTCCCTCCTCAGATGGAACTGGTAACAATGCTGGGCTCTACACCTGTGCTGTATACGAACACCTGTATACCTGCATTGACTTGGCTGTACCTGATAGGACCAAAACAAGCTCCTCAAGGAAGAGCAAACCTGCCTGGCGGACAGTTGCCATTAACAGACTTTACAGTAAGAGGAAGAAATTGCTGTCTAAAAATAAGAGGGAGCAAGCCCTCCTAAACTGGAAACACTCCCTCCTCAACTTAAACAAGCAAATAAGACTTCTTGTGAAGTCCTCCAAAGCAAACTGTGAGTCCAAATTAGCTTCCTCAATAAAGGACAACCACAGAGCATTCTATAGTTACATCCGTAACCTGAAAGGAAAGGCCCAGATTTGTGCCGAGCTGGTAGTTAATGATACCACATATACTAAGCCTGTGGACACAGCTGACTTGTTGGCTGACAGGTTCTGTAAAAACTTCACTCCCCTGTCTCCACCACACGTACCCAATGACATCCCTACCACCTGTCCCCTACTTTATATCTATAAAGAGCAGGTCATAAATGCCGTCTTTAAGGCAAAAAACAAAGCAGCTGTGGGACCTGATAACATTCCATGCTGCATCCTGCATGGGCTCTGACATGAATTAGCAACACCATTGGTTACTCTATTCAGTCATAGTCTAAGCACTGGCTTCTTACCAGCTAAATGGAAAGCAGACACTGTTATTCCCTTGCGCAAAGGTGCTACTTCCACTGACCCCGGGAACTATAGATCTATTAGTCTGACTAGCCTTATCTGCAAGGTTGTGGAGCGAATTATGGACATTAGTAACAGATGTAGGTAATCTCCAAACACTTGACCCTACTCAGTTTGGATTTGTCATAGGGAGATCATGCCTGTTAAACCTCCTGGACTACTTCGAGACCAACATCAAGGCCCTGGACGAACGGAAATCTGTACATACAGCCTGCCTGGACTTGGCCAAGGAGTTTGACGCTATCCCCCACTCAGTCATCATTGACAAACTCACCCAGTTAGGTATCAACCCTTATATCATTAGATAGTTGCTAACTGGCTCACTGATTGAACTCATATAGTCAAAATAGAGGGGAATCCACCTCCAACAGCAGACCTGTAACCAGTGGTGTTCCACAGGGATCAGTCCTGGGACCTCTACTGTTTGGAATCTATTTCTCTGAAGTACAAACAAAAACTAAAGGTCTATGGCTGGCAAAATTTGCTGATGACTACAAACTGGGAGTGGTTATAGAATCTCCAAAGGATGTCGACATCCTACAGGAGGTTCTTACACAAACAAATGATTGGTGCCAAAGTCATGGCCTTAAACTCCATGCAAAAAATGTATTATCATTCCTTTTGGTAAAAGCGATGATGTTCTTCGTGTTTCACTATTGCAGTCATTACATCTGGGTTATCTGCCTGCAGGTATCCCTCAGCCAGCCTGAATACCAAAGTCTTTGATTCCTGCGTCAGATGCTGTCTCTTCTTCCATGACGTCAGGGGTATAAAACATGCAGCTGACGCCATTACATCAGTCTTTCTTGCTGCGCGGTGCCCAAAGCAGAAGCAATCCGCAAGTGCTGGTCGGCCGACTCCTGAAATTTTTGTTTTCGAGTTTCAGAACCGAAGTCTTCAAAAAAAGCTAAGTACCCCTTTGGGGATCCTTTTTCTTGCTGTTAACCGATGTCAGTAAAAGTTAACAATTGTATTACCTGGGGAAAGCAAATACCTCATAAAGATTTTCATTCGTATTGCATTCCTTGCTTAGGCCCAGACCACGACGTCCCTCATTGTCGGTTTTGTGCCTTATTCAACCCCCGGACTATTCGTCGTCCATTTCTTTTTGCAGAAAATTATTTTGGTACTCTGTTTAACTATTCAGAAATGGCTTTGGTAAGCCATCCGACTACAGACATTCCAAAAAAAAGTAAAGATAAAGACAGAGACAGACCGCATAGGTCCAAAGCTGCCGATGACACTTCCGTTAAGCTAGTCACCAGTTCGCCGGTACTGAGTGAGGCGCTTTCGCAGCCCCTGATACCCGCTACTTCAGATTCGCAGGCCTCTACTGAGACCCATTCGGAGTCCGGTATGCTGTAAGATGCTTCTTCGACTATGGAACCTGCGGATGTCTCTACCTTGGATGGGTCTGGAGCCGTTGTGCAGGCACCAGCTTCTGAAGGTGTATTCTGGCCTGCTGACTTGCATTTCAAACCGACACCATCTTCTTCTTCAAGATCTAAAACTCGACCCACAACTAGAAAACTGACGTCCAAACCACATGGTCAGGCCCATATGCCTAAAAAAACAAATAATGGCTGAAAACCTTATTACTTTAATTAGGGGAAGCCAGCCTTCTCTCTCTGAGACCTAGAACTGATTTTCCTTCTGATTCTTCTTATCAAGATTATGAAATTTCTGTTTCTTCTGATTACCAGGATTTGCCCTTATCTACCTATGAGGATTCTGATGCAGAGGATTCCATTCCCTCTGCTTCCCCTCCAGAAGATTTTTCTTTTGGTGAAACCTTGCACACTCTTAGGGAGCATTTCCGTTGGGAAAGCCAGGATTACTCTGACTCCAAAAAGAGGTTTAGGGAATTCTTACTCCTCCCTCAACACAGGCCTTTAGCTATCCCTCCTGTCCTGGACATTGTAGATGATGCCTTCTTGGAATCAAGCCTGGCCTCAGACACTTTACCCCCAGCTCCCAGGAAGCCTGATAGGTATTACAGAGTACCTGACTCTCACAAGTTCCTCTTCAAGAATCCTACCGCGGACCCAGAGGCCATTTCCCAAGGACCTAAAGGCATTAAAGCTAGTACTGCCAAAAACCCTACCCCCTCTGATAGAGATTCCAGGGCCTTGGACAGATGGGGTAAGAAGGTATACACTTCTGCTACTTTGGCCATTAGGGCCTTAAACTGCCAGTTTCATATGTTAAAGTATCAGCAACATATTATGGGACTACTTAAACAGAAAATTATGTTGATTCTTGACTGTGCTGAAAATAAAGATTTACAGGATTTAATGCATTTGGCTGAACAAGTTGGTAAACATACTTTGCAATGTGGTTTTGACTCTTTAGGAGCATCTTGCAGGGCTGCTGTCACTGGGTCTGTACTTAGAAGGCATGCTTGGCTTAAGGAGCAAAATTTTCCAGATCATGTTAAAGCCAAAGTACTGGATGCTCCCTTAAACCAAGACCACCTGTTTGGCAAAAAAGCAGAAGTCGTCCTTAAAAAGAGTGAGGAAAAAGCTAAATATATCCAAACTGCTAAAGATTTCCTGCAAGTACAGCCTCCTGGATTTAGCAGGCATTGGCCTTCTAAGAATTGGTCCTTTCCTGTCTCTTCCAGGCCTTCTCAGTACAAACCCAGGAACAGCAGACCACCTAGGCTGCAGTCTCAAGGTAGTCACAGGCCTAAGCAGTGGGGGGCTCCCACTTCCAAAGCAGGGAGTAGTAAGCCACCCCCCTACGGAAAAATGGCACAATGACTTAACTTTAAACCTTCCAAGCCCTGCTCAACTGCCTGCTCCATTAGGGGGAAAGATCGCCCTGCATGCAAAAAACTAGGAACTCATTACCCAGGACAAATGGGTTTTAAATATAGTTTTCCAAGGATACAGATTCCACTTCCACACCTTACCAGCCCCAAACAGTTGGCCAGACCTACCCCTAAATCAGTGGGCAGAAGCTCAACAGCAGGTTCTCTCTCTTCTAAGTATCAGGGCTGTTCAACCTGTCCCAGCAGAAGAAAGGCGACAAGGTTTTTACTCAAGACTTTTCCTGGTACCCAGAAAAGACAGCTCCTGGCGTCCTATCCTGGACCTCTCTATTCTAAACACCTTTTTGTTAATCCCAAAATTCAAAATGCTAACACTTCAACAGCTGCTTCCTATGCTAGGCAAAGATACCTGGTTGGCAACCTTAGACTTAAAGGAAGCTTACCTGCACATTCCAATAAGGGAATCCTGCAGGAAAATACCTACGCTTTAGAACAGGCTCCATGCACTATCAGTTCTCTGCACTTCCCTTTAGCTTATCTACTGCACCCAGGGTATTCACAAAATGTCTAGCTCCAGTCATTGCATTTTGCAGACAAAGAAATATTCAAATATACCCATACCTGGACGATTGTCTAACTCAGGCAGAAAGCCAGGACATACTATTAAAACATCTGGCATTTGTAAGGAAACTGTTAGCTTCACTGGGGTACACCATAAACGCAAAAAAATCTCATCTAGTATCCTGCCAACAAATTGTATTCCTGGGAGCAAGGTTGAACACAACGCCCCAGATGGCTTACCTCACGCCAGAGAAACAAGTTTATTTGACAGCCTACTTCAAACTACTGGCCACAAAGACCCAGCTATCTGCAAGGAAAATCCTGCAAGCCCTGGGTTTCATGGCCTCTTGCATTCTACTAGTTCCATATGCAAGACTGCATATGAGGAAATTACAGTGGTGTCTAAAATGCCTATGGTGTCAACATTCTCAGGACCTGGGATCATTGATTCCTATCATTCCTTGTATAAAGACAGAGTTCCTTTGGTGGGCAGAGGCCTGCTACCACAACAAGGGGCTCCCATTCACTCTAGCCCCTGCCGCCCAAACCCTAACAACAGATACATCAGACTATGCATGGGGGACTCACTTGGCAGAGCAGTGCATTCAGTGCAAATGGAACCCGAGTCAGATACACCTGCATATCAATCAAAAAGAAATGTTAGCTGTACAGAATTCCCTGACAGCCTTCAAGGACCACATTCTTCCAGGACAATTATTGATAAAGACAGACAACACCACTGTTATGTGGTACATAAACAAGTGGGGGGAACCCACTTGTACCCCCTCTGCAGACTAGCCATAGCTCTGTGGAACACAGTCTTTAGCTACCAAGTGCACCTACAAGCTCAATTCTTGCCAGGCAAGCTAAATTCACTGGCAGACGACTTAAGCAGAAATCTCATGGACTCGCACGAGTGGAAACTGGAACCAAAGATATTCAACCTTTTTGGGAAACAAATGGGGGAATCCAGAGATAGACCTGTTTGCCTCTCAGTTTATGCCTTTCCACCTCTGCTTCTCCTCTCGAAAGTTCTGCTAAAATCAAACAGGACAAACCAAGGATAATACTGACTGGCCACGCCGACACTGGTGTACCCCCTCTTGCACAGTATGTCACTGCTGGAACTATGGCACCTGCCTCAGACCCCTTCCCTGCTGTCCCAGCAGGAGGGCCAGATTCTGCACCCTCGACTTCAAATCCTGAACCTTGCAGCCTGGCTAATTCTTTGAGCTCTCCAATAACATCCCTCAGTAAGCAGGTGCTAGATGTCATTCTGGAGGCAAGGAGGCCTCGTACTAGAAAATCCTATGCTGAAAAGTAGAAAAGATACTGTTCCTGGAGCCAGACTCATGGGATGGGCACAACAGTGCCCAGCTTACCGCATATTCTTCAGTACTTAACAGAGATGCTCCACAATGGCCTTTCCTTCTCGTCAATTAAAATTCATACCTCTGCCATTTCAGCTCATTATAATACTGAACCACCCCTCTTCTCTCACCCCCTGCTAAAGCAATTCCTCAGAGGGGCCAAACATTTAAGACCACACAGAAGAGCCCCTACTCCAGCTTGGGACCTTAACTTTGTATTGGAAAAGCTCACTCTACCTCCTTTTGAGCCAGCTGCAACTGCAGAGTTGAAATTCCTATCTTGGAAAACAGCCTTCCTTCTAGCCATCATTTCAGCAAGAAGAGTGTCTGAATTGCAGGCCCTCATGGCAGTGGAGCCATTCATCATCTTCCATGCAGACAGGGTATCCCTCAGGACCAATCCTTCCTTTATGCCCAAGGTGGTGACTAGTGTGGCCCTTAATCAGTCTATTCATTGGCCACTTTTTTCCCAAATCCACAAAACAAAGGAGAACGAATACTGCACTCTTTGGACGTGCACAGGCAACTTAGATTTTATTTGGACAGGACTAAGCCTCTCAGAAAATCTGAACAGCTGCTAGTTGGCTTTGCTGTAGGGGCAGAGGGGAAGGCCATTTCAAAGCAAACCATTTCTAATTGGATAGCCCATTGCATTCATTTCTGTTATAAGCACCATGGAAAACCTACCCCACAGGGGATAAGATCACATTCCACCAGGGCTGCATCTACCTCTACAGCCTTTTTCAGAGGTGTCCCTACCAGGGACATCCTAGACGCTGCTACCTGGAGCTCTGCACATACCTTCACCAAGCATTACCGCATGCCTATTTTTTCTAAATCCAGAGCTGGTTTTGCCACTGCAGTGTTGCAGGGCTTAATGGCTGGTCCTAATGGTCTCTAACTTCCTCCTCCCTTCCTTAGCTTTGGGAATCAACCCAAATGTGATGACTGCAACAGAAGAACATAGTACAGTTGTGTAAACTTACCATAAATGTAGATGTGCGAGTGTATTCACTGTTGCAGTCTTGGTTACCCTCCCTCCATCCACCTGACTTCTCTTGGCTATACTTTTCTTGCTGTTTAGTGTATTTCAGCTTTCTGGTGTATTTGCCTTTTGTTGGAGTTGTAACCTAACATATAATTGCATTCTATTATAGGGCACCTGACATCTGAAAAACTGATGTAATGGCGTTGGCTGCATGTTTTATACCCCTGACGTCATGGAAGAAGAGACAGCATCTGATGCAGGAATCCAAGACTTTGATATTCAGGCCGGCTGCGGGCTACCTGCAGGCAGATAACCCAAATGTAATGACTGCAACAGTGAATACACTCAAACATGTACATTTATGGTAAGTGTACACAACTGTACTTTCCTGCTAACTACCACATCAATAGCAACACCTTAAGTACGCAGTCAGTGATGAGAAACCTGGACACACAGGTTGACAGCAACCTTACCTTTGACCACCATGTCTCCACAGTGGTAAGAAAGACATTTTCCACAGTGGTAAGAAAGACATTTTATATTGCTCATGTCATAAGTAAGGGCATTGCCTCCAGAAAAAAAAAGGTTATACACTCCCTGTACTCTTCCCTCATCAGGCCAGTAATTGAGTACAGCACCCCTTTTTGTATGTACCTTTCCAAGCACCTGCAGCAATTGGAAAAACCACAAAGGTTCCACACAAGGAAAATTCAAGATCTTCTGCATCTGTCTTATGGGGATCATCTAAAATCACTGTCACTGTATTCTGTTTCATACAGACTACTCAGAGGTGATCTCTGCCTTGCATACAAGGCAGTTTCTGACCCTGCTTTATTGGAAATGCTGCATATCAATAAGACAAATGGTACAGTTGTGACTCGCTCTAGAGACCTTAATGTATGTGACATTAATAAAACCTGCTGGAGGGACAGATTTGTCTCCCAGAGGTTGCCACACCTTTGGAACAGACATTCCCAATTTGTCAAACCGAGCATGTCTTTGGCCCTCTTCAAACGCAATCTGGACGATTGGATGGATGACCATAAATTTACCCCGGGGGTTCCACCTGTGTGTCCCCCTTGGACAGAGGAAATAGGTGCTGATCATGGAAATAAGGGTAAGAACTTGGCTAGGCTTGTAAGGGCCCTAGGGCCATTAGCCTAGTAACTTCCTATGATCCTAAGCTAAGAAAAGAGTTGCAGTAGCAAAGAACAAGACATCAGACGCGTCTACCAACTTCTGGAAAGTGACTCAGTAGATGGCATATAGACACCATATCAGGTTGCAAGGCAAAGACAGAAAGCTAAAGAAGATAGACGTAAGGGATGCCAGCAACAACCTTTTCAGCAGTCCACAGGACATCAAGGGCAGGTGAATGCTTCCAGCAGATTCTGAATGAAGAAAACCCCACAGAATCTGTAGTGCTCCAGACACAGCCTACGATGAGGAGGATGAGCCCACCAAAGAAGTAAGAGTAGCACTGAGGAAAATTAAGTCAGGGAAAGCAGCAGGCTCAGATGAGATCACAGCAAATATGATGAAGATGTTGGGTGAGATGAGAGCAAAAATGGCTTCTGAGGGTACTCCTAGCAGGGTGGACAAAAATGCTTATTCCAGATGATTGGAGAATAAGCGTATTAATGCCACTGTTCAGGAACAGAGGGGACATTCACAACTGTGGGCAGTAGATCGGTATTAAACTCCTGTTGCATTGCTTGAATGTTCTGGAGAGAGTGATTGATAAATGAATATGCAGAGTAGTAGAAAGTAAGAAGGGAGATGAGCAGTTCTGATTCAGATCAGGATGCAACACAACTGACCTGATGTTTTCAGTGAGACAGATTTTATTTATTTATTTTATTTTACATTTGTTAACCGGGAAAAATCCAACTGGACCAGGTCCATTTTTAGTGGATGCCTGGGGAGAAAAGCTCCACGATTGACCCAGAAGATGCAAGTTAATAGAATATGAAAATATGCAAAAAATACAAACAGTGGGAAACACAAACATAATATTTATGGGCAGACGTGTACAAGAAGCAATCACAGTAATTCAAACAGGTTTTACATGCTATAAAATCTATGGTATGTGTAGACAAAATCTTACAAAAATAGAATAGTAGTGACTACATTTGCTATTTTAAATACAGTCAAGGACAGTTTACATTTTTCTAATGAGTGTACACTGAAAGAGATAGTAAACCAGTGTGGCTTAATTGGAAGTAGGTAAGAACTAGTGTAGAAATAGACTTTAGTGGAGGAGGAGAAAAGATATACTATTTTTCAAGTGATACATGGACAGATCCAGCTTTCCCTGAGATGTGGTTTTAATGTTGTTGTTTTTCTTTTGGCTTTTCCCGGTTAGGGGTCGCCACAGCGGAACTCTGGTCTGCTAATTATTGGCAGTAGATTTTTTACGGGTGCCGAGGTGCCAGCTCGACGCCCAACCTTCAACGAAGGCATGCCCATTTACACATGTCTTTCGAAGGCCAGTCGACCGTGTGGAGGACATGTAGACTCCACACAGAAGGCATTCTAGCCAAGACTTGAATGGGAGAACCTCTTGCTGTGAGGCAACAACGCTACCGCTGCACCACCATGGCTTGCTTGAGATGTGGTTTTAATAGTCTTTTAAAGTTAGAATTAGTTGTTGCAGAGGACATATTTGTAGGGAGGTTGTTACATTTTCTAGCTATGATGTGGGAGAAAAGAGCTTTGCCTGCAGTGTTGTTTGCAGATGTGATACAGAGGATAGGTTTGTTTGATGAGCGGAGAGGGCGACTGGAAGAGTAGGAGGGTAGTAGCTCTTTTAGGATTGGAGTTTTCTCTGGGTAGTTTATGATGTTGAAGGCATAAGTGAGTTGTAGATAAGATAGTAGGTGTGGGAATACAAGCCATTGTAATTGTTTTAGTACTTGGCAGTGTTCTGAAAGGAGAGTTGTTGGCAAATTTGGCTATTTTATTATAGCATGACTCTAGTTTGTCCAGGTGTGATTGTTTAATGTGTGTCAGGATTGGAGCAGCGTAGGTGAGTGTTGATAAGAGGTGAGTTTGAGCTAGAGTGAGTCTTTCTTTGTCTGTGAGTTTTTGTGTCTATAAAGGGTTCCCATTTTTTTATGAACTTTCTGGATAGATTGAGCTATGTGTAGATAAAAGGATAGGTTATTGTCTGTCTATCCCTAGGAGCTTTGTGTGGGTGGATGGGGAAATGATAGTGCCATTTTTAGATGAGATAGAGAAATTAGCAGGAGTCTTTTTTTGTTTTGTTAGGGGTAAACAAGAGAAGTTTAGTTTTGTTGGGGTTTAGGATGAGTTGGATGTCTGTGATCCAAGTTTCAATGGTGGAGAATGACTCTTGGGCTTGCTCTTGCAAAGTGTTGACAGATGGGGCTGCACATATGAGAGTAGAGTCATCTGCATACTGTATTAGTGAGGCTTGTTTAGAGGCAGTGTATAAATTGTAAAAATAGAGGAGAGAAGTGGGCTTAATATTGAGCCTTGTGGTACCCCTGTGGAGTTTGGGAGAGGGGGGGATAGGTGATTTAGCCATTGCACAGATTGTTTTCTGTCTGATAAGTAACTTTTGAACCAGGAGATAGCAGGGGAGGTAAAGGATAGTGAGCGGAGAGCATCCAGTAGTTTTGGATGTGAGACCATGTCAAATGCCTTTGACAGGTCCAAAAAGATAGCAGATACATAGTTATTGTTGCTTCTGTGATAGTTAACGTGATTGGTAAAGGAGAGAAGGGCAGAAGTTGTACTATGGTGAGGCCAGAATCCATGTTGGGAGGAGGAGAGAAGATTGTTTGTATTCAAGTATTGCATGACTTGAAAATGTATGCATTTCTCCAAGAGCTTGGATAAGGGAGAGAGAATAGCTATAGGCTGGTAGTTGGAAAAGTCACGAGATTTTCCACCTTTATGCAGAGGTATAACGTATGATATTTTCCATAGTTGAGGTACATAGGCTTCCTAAATGGACCTGTTTGTTAGGATTGAGACTGGGTAGGATAGGGAGTCAGCTGCGATTTTTAGGAATATTGCAGGTATTCTGTCTGCTGCAAGAGTAGTAGGTTTTAGGGTGAGCAGTTGTTGTTTGATTTTAGATGTCGGAACAGGTGAGAGAGAGAAAGATAGAAGGTTAGTAGTGTTGCAGGGAGGGTTTCCTGCAGTTGTGACTGATGAATTGTTAGTGTTAAGTATTTGGTTGGACAGAGTTTGGATTGAGTTTATGAAATGACAGTTAAACTGGGAAGCTATATCATTATTGTTTGAATCGGAGGTGGTAGGGGTGGGGGTAGCGATTGTGCCTGGTTTCAGTAAGGAGTTGATACTAGGTCAGAACTTTTGGGGATTATTTGGGTGTTTGTTTTGGAGATCAAAGTAGTAGTTTTGTTTGTCTAGTTTAGCATGTTTTTTTGGCTAGGTTCCTAAGTTGGCTGTAGTTTTGTTTAGTTTGATAGGTGTTTTCTTGTTTCCATTTCTTCCAGGCCTTGTCTCTGGTTTTTAGTAGGGCTTTTGTGTCCCTGCTTAACCAAGGAACATAGTTTTAGTTTTGATCTTTCTCTCTGGTGCAATGGAGTTTAGAACTGAGATAAATATGTTATTAAAGTAGTCTACCGCCTGAGCAAGGTGAAGGATTTTTAGAGGCTGCCAGTTGCATTGCTTTAGAATGCTATTTAGGTTGTTTGTGGTACAGTTGTGATCATCTCTGATTTGTCTAAGTAATGCATTTTTGACTAGTGCGTTTCCTTAAGAGAAAAGTGGGCATATAGTCACTGAGTGTGTCTGGTAAGCAACCAGTGGTGTTTGGTGTTATTCACTAGTGTCCAATCAATAATGATTTGTTTTTGGTTTCTTTTATCAATTCTGGTGGGTTCCAGAATTAGTTGGGTGAAACCATAGAGGCTTATTTGGTTAGTGGGGTTGCTGGAGCTACAGGCTAGCCAGTCAGTATTAAGGCCACCTAATAAGATTGTTTCTTGAGGAGAATTCAGATTAAGCCATTGAAGAATTTCTTCTATGACCGGTGAATTATTTCCCGGAGGGATATAGCAGCACATAATGTTAATTGTTTTATCCTTGTTTAATGGTATTGTAGAGGCTATGATTTCAACACAAGGAAATGTAGGTAGAGGGGTATGGAATGGTTTTAGGTTTATTTAATTTTTGCCAAGTATTGCTACTTCACCGCCTTTCCTATTTGTTCCGTCTAGCCTTATGATGTTATAACCTGGTGGTAGGATTTCTTCGCTAGGGATATGTGGTTTCAGCCAGGACTCGGTAATAGTTAGAATATCAGGAGAGTAATGAGTAATAAAAGCATGCAGTTCTTGGAGTTTGTTGGAAATACTTCTCATGTTAATATTAATTATTAGTAGATCAGTTGGAGATCTTTTGGGGAGATCAGAGAAAGAGGGTCCTGGGTTTGGGTGTATATCACCAGCGATAAGGAGTATTTTGGTGAGTTTGAAAAGGTGTTTGATGGCATAGGTTAGGCTAGAGAGGGATACATAAGTTGCTTTCTTATTGATGGTCGGTGATGGGTGGCACTTTGGAGTGTGTATAATGATACTGTTGTTAAATAGTGTTGGACAGATTTCGAAATGTATGTGGGGATGGTTTGTTGAGACTTAGTTAAGTTAGTTGAGAAGAAGCTAGAGATGAGGAAAGAGTCCAACTGAGCATTCCTAGACTTCAAGAAGGCATATGACAAGGTCCCAAGAAAGCTGATCTGGGCAGTCCTGCAGTGGTTCAGAGTACCAGAAACATTGGTAGAATTTGTGCAAGCTATGTACAAGGACCCCATAACTCAAATACGAACAGTGTTCGGGGACTCACAGAAGGGTTCAGCTCTGAGCCCACTGCTGTTCATACTACTGATGGACTACATTAGCAAACGGGTCAGAGGGGACAGATCAGCAGAGTTGCTCTATGCAGACGATGTGGCACTACAGGTAGACTCTGAGCAAGAACTTCTGCAAAGCATAGGGGAATGGAGTGCAAATCCAAAGGCACGTGGAGTGAAACTGAGTACAGGTAGGACAGTTGTAATGGCTGCAGATGGGGAAATCAGAAGAAGGTGAGAATTGAGATAGAAGGGAAATGGAACAGGTTAATGCCTTCAGGTATATGGGAAGACTGATTGAGGAGAAGAGAAGCCTGAATGAGGAGGTCAAAGCCAGAATCAGAGGGGTTGCAGCCAAGTGGCACAGAGTTTCAGGTGTAGTATATGACAGCAGAATGCCAAAGAAGCTGAAAAGTACAGTGTACAAAACAGTGGTGCAAGCAGTACTGATGTATTGTACTGAAATCTAGGCAGTAAAGACTGAGTAGTTGGGGAAGCTAGAGATGATAAAAATGAAGTGCCTGAGATGGGTGGAAAGGATGCACACTGTGTGGGACAAACGAAATGAGGACCTAAGAGCAGAAGCCAAATTAGCTCCAATTGCAGAAGAGGTCAGAGAGAACAGATTACTGTGGTTTGGGCGCGTGCAGAAAAGCAGAAGATGATCTGGTGAAGAAGATTTGGGATAGATGGGATGGAAGGCAAGAGGAAATAAGGGCATGCATCAAAGAGGTGGATGGATTGTGTGAGAAAAGACCTGTGACTGTCAAACAGGAGAGTCAAAGAAGGCAGGAGAGTGGCACTGAATAGAGAGAAATGCTGACAGTTGACATGACACCCCAAACCCATGTAGAAAATGAGGAGGGGAAGGTTGTTGATGAAGAAACTGAATAGATATATGGACTGTTAAGAGTTAATTGTAAAGGCTGAAATGTTTTATCAAATATCTTTTGAGTATGTGCAGAGTTTGGTTTTATTGTAAACAGCCCATGACATACTCAGTGTAGTGTTATCTCATTTTAAGAATTACCTTTGTAACATAATGCATACTGCTTCATAAAACCAATCCAGTGACATAGAGGGATAAAGGTTTGACTGACCCAGTCGATCTGAGCTCAGTTATCAGATAAGGCTCATGACAAAGCTGGCAAGGAGAGTGTTTGTGCCCATTCTAGGGAATGGAATGGAACTTCTCAGGGTGTAGAAGCTCTTTGCAGAGAGGGAGTGGAGCTGTGACCCACAGTCATGCTTGTGGGTGACCACAAATCCGTTGGACATTTGCCTTCAATGAGCAAGTGCACTTATGTAGGGGAAGACATTGCAAACTCCAGTGGTGAGGATCATGCATCATTCTACCCAGGGGAGGGATTTTGTAAAATAACAGGCAACCCTTTTGATGGCCTAATTGATGCCCCCTCAATGTGTCTTACCCCAGTAGTTATGAGGATGAGCCTCAGGTCCAAATGGCCACAAGTCTGATGGGAGGGAAGCATTCACAAAAAATGCATACTACCACATATTTATATACATTAATATGCAGATATATAAATCACATTATAATAATTTTTAAAATTATTACTGTAACATAATGCATGCTGTCTTACACATGTAATTTTGTATGTATTTTAGTTTAAAAAGGATGGAGTATTGTATATGGCCTGAATAGCTATAATACAAGTAAACTGAGATTAATTTACATGTGGTGCACAACTGTTCTAGAGAATTCTTTGTCTGAATACATAATCAAATGAAGCCAGACCCCATCTAGTGTGCCTTATTTTATTGCCATGTAGTCCACATGTTGTGGGGGCTGACCACATATAGAAACTTTTGAATAATGTTGTGATGCCCCACCATTGGACCAGTAATCAGCGAGCCTCAATCCTCACCACTGGCAACAGTAGGGGAACATTTATTTACAAAATTCCAGCTAGCCATGCTGACACTATCTCTTTTCATCACAAATGGAATGATGAATTTTATAATTCACTATTCTGCTGCTGAATTCTGACTATTACTACCCAAATTTTAGGACTAGTAGAATGTGCTTTAGAATCGTAACAGGGAGCAATTTTTTCTGCTAATGTCTCCTGTGTCAGACTGTCGAGAGTCTGTCTTTGCAGTTCTTCACTATCACAGATGTTCTTTGTGTTTCACTGTTGCAGTCATCACATTTGGATTATCTACCTGCAGGTAGCCCTCAGCTGGCCTGAATACCAGAGTCTTCAGATTTCTGCATCAGATGCTGCCTCTTCTTCCATGACGTCAGGGGGTATAAAACATGCAGCCAACGCCATTACATCAGTTATTCGTGCCGTGCGGTGCCCGAAGCAGAAGCAGTTCACAAGTGCTGGTCGGCCATCTCCTGAAATTTTCGTTTTTGAGTTTCAGACCCAAAGTCTTCAAAAAAGATAAGTACCCCGTTGGGGATCCTTTTTCTTGCTGTAACTGATGTCGGTAAAAGTTAACAATTGTCTTACCTGTGGAAAGCAAATACCTCATTTGTACTGCATCCCCGGTTTAGGCCCAGACCACGATGTCCCTCGCTGTCGGTTTTGTGCCTTGTTCAACGCCCAAACTATTCGTCGTCGGGCTATTTTTGCAGCCAATTACTTTCATACTCGATCTGTGTACTCCGAAATGGCTTTGTTAAGCCATCCAACTACCGATCTTCCAAAAAAAGTAAGGATAAAGACAGAGGCAGACCGCATAGGTCCTAAACTGCCGACGACACTTCCGTTAAGCTAGTCGCCAGTCCACCGATACTCAGTGAGCCCCTGATGCCCGCTACTTCAGATTCACAGGCCTCTACCGAGACCCATTCGGAGTCCGGTATGCCGCAAGATGCTTCTTCGACTGTGGAACCTGCATATGTCTCTACCTTGGATGGGTTCAGAGCTGCTGTGCAGACACCCGCTTCTGAGGGTGTATTCAGGCCTACAGACATTCATATTAAACTGACATTATTTTCGTCTAGGCCAAAAACTTGCACTACACCTAGAAAACCGACGATCAAACTGCAGACAGGCCCATATGCCTCAAAAACAAATGCTTAGAATGGCTGAAGACCGTATTACCTTAATTAGGAGAAGTCAGCCTTCCCCCTCTAAGAGACCTAGAACTGATTTTCTTTCTGATTCTTCTGATCAGGAATCTGATATTTCTGCCCCTTCTGATTACACGGATTTGCCCTTATCTACTTATGAGGATTCTGATGCAGAGGATTCCATTCCCTCTGCTTCCCCTCCAGAAGATCTTTCTTTCGGTGAAACCTTGCATACTCTTAGGGAGCATTTCCGCTGGGAAAGCCAAAATTACTCTGAGTCCAAAAAGAGACTTGGGGAATTCTTACTCCTGCCTCAACACAGGCCTTTAGCTATCCCTCCTGTTCTGGACATTGTAGATGATGCTTTCTTGGAATCTAGCCTTACCCCAGACACTTTACCTCCAGCTCCCAGAAAACCTGACCGGTACTACAGAGTACCTGTCTCTCACAAGTTCCTCTTCAAGAATCCTTCTGCAGATCCAGAGAGTAATTCCCAAGTACCAAAAGGCATTAAGGCTACTGTTGCCAAAAATCCTACCCCTTCTGATAGAGATTCTAGAGCCTTAGGCAGATGAGGTAATAAGGTATACACTTCTGCTACTTTGGCTATTAGGGCTTTAAATTCTCAGTTCCATATGTTAAAATATCAGCAGCAAATTATGGGACTACTTAAACAGGAAATTATGTTGATTCCTGACTGTGCTGAACACAGAGAATTGCAAGATTTAATGCATTCTGCAGAACAAGTTGGTAAACATGCTTTGCAATGTGGTTTCAACACTTTAGAAGCATCTTGCAGGGCTGCTGTCACTGGGTCTGTACTTAGAAGGCATGCTTGGCTTAAGGAACAAAACTTGCCAGATCATGTTAAAGCTAAATTACTGGATGCTCCCTTAAACCAAGACCGCCTTTTTGGCAACAAAGCAGAAGAAGTCCTCAAAAGGTTGGAGGAAAAAGCTAAATCTATGCAAACTGTTAAAAATTTCCTACAAGTACAGTCTCCCAGATTCAGTAGGCATTGGCCTTCAAAGAACTGGTCCCGTCCAAACCCAGAAACCGCAGACCACCTAGACTACAGCCTCAGGCTATGCACAGACCTAAGCAGTGGGGGGCTCCCACTTCCAAAGCAGGGAGTAGTAAGCCACCCCCTACGGAAAAATGGCACAATGACTTCTTAACCCTTCCAAGCCCTGCTCAACTGCCTGCTCCCTTAGGAGGAAAGCTCGCCTGCATGCAAAAAACTGGGAACTCATTACCCAGGACAAATGGGTTTTGAACATAGTCTCCCAAGGATGCAGATTCCACTTCCACACAGTGCCAACCTCCAATGGTTGGCCAAACCTACCACCAAATCAGTGGGTGGAGGCCCAACAGCAGGTTCTCTCTCTTCTCAGTATCGGGGCTATTCAACCTGTCCCAGCAGAACAAAGGGGGACAAGGTTTTTATTCAAGACTTTTTCTGGTACCCAGAAAAGACGACTCCTGGCGTCCTGTCCTGGGCCTCTCTATTCTCAACACCTTTCTGGTAGTTCCAAAATTCAAAATGCTAACTCTTCAACAGCTTCTTCCTATGTTAGCCAAGGTTGCCTGGCTGGCAACCCTAGACTTAAAGGAAGCTTACCTGGACATCCCAATAAGGGAATCTTGCAGGAAATACCTGCGCTTCAGGGCAGGCTCCATGCAATATCAGTTCTCTGCACTTCCCTTTGGCTTATCTACTGTGCCCAGGGTATTCACAAAGTGTCTAGCTCCAGCCATTGCATTTTGCAGGCAGAGAAATATTCAAATTTACCCATACTTGGACGATTGCCTGATTCAGGCAGAAAGCCAGGACTTGCTATTACAACACCTGGCATTCGTAAAGAAACTTCTAACCTCACTGGGGTACACCTGGCATTCGTAAAGAAACTTCTAACCTCACTGGGGTACACCATCAGTGAAAAGAAATCTCATCTAGTACCCTGCCAACAGATTGTATTCCTGGGAGCAAGCTTGAAAACAACTTCCCAGATGGCATTTCCTCACTCCGGAGAAACAAGTTTATTTGACAACCTACTTCAAACTTGTGGCCACAAAACCCCAGCTATCTGCAAGGAAAATACTTCAAGCCCTGGGGTTCATGGCCTCTTGCATTCTACTAATTCCATATGCAAGACTGCATATGAGGAAACTCCAATGGTATCTAAAAAGCCTATGGTGTCAACATTCTCAGGACCTGGAAACAATGGTTTCTATCATTCCTTGTATGAAGACAGAGTTCCTTTGGTGGGCAGAGGCCTGCTACCACAACAAGGGACTCCCTTTCACTCTACCCCCTTTCGTCCAAAGCCTAACATCAGATGCATCAGACTATGCATTAGGGGCTCGCATGGCAGGGGAGTGTATTCAGGGCAAATGGAACCTGAGAAAGATGCACCTGCATATCAATCAAAAAGAAATGTTAGCTGTACAGAATGCTCTGACAGCCTTCAAAGACCGTATTCTTCCAGGACAACTATTGGTAAAGGCAGACAACACCACAGTTATGTGGTACGTAAACAGACAGTGGGGAACCCACTCGTACCCTCTCTGCAGACTACCAATGGCTCTGTGGAACACAGCCTTGAGTTACCAAGTACACCCACAAGCTCAATTCCTGCCAGGCAAACTAAATTCACTGGCAGATGACTTAAGCAGAAATCTCATGGACTCACACGAATGGAAACTAGAACCCAAAATATTCAACCTCCTGAGGAAGAAATGGGGGACTCCAGAGGTAGACCTGTTTGCCTCCCCTCAGAACTACCAATTGAACAAATTCTGCACAAGAACTCCCTACAGTCAAGCTTGGTAAGTGGATGCCCTGTCCTTTACCTGGGAAGGCCTTATTTTCGGTTTATGCATTTCCCCCTCTGCCTCTCCTCTCGAAGGCTCTATGAAAGATCAAACAGGACAAGCCAAGGACAATACTGATTGCACCAGACTGGCCACGCCAGCACTGGTACCCCCCTCTTGCGCAGTTTGACACTGCTGCAACCATGGCACCTGCCTCAGACCTCTTCCCTGCTATCCCAGCAAACGGGCCAGATTCTGCACCCTCAGCTTCAAACCCTGAACCTTGCAGCCTGGCTGATTCCTTGAGCTCTCCTCAAGCATCCCTCAGTAAGCAGGTGCTGGATGTCATTCTGGAGGTAAGGAGGCCTAGTACTTAAAAATGCTATGCTGAAAAGTGGAAAAGATGCTGTTCCTGGAGCCAGGCTCAGGGGATGGGCACAACGGTGCCCAGCTTACCTCATATTCTACAGTACTTAACAGAAATGCTCCACAAGGGCCTATCCTTCTCTTCAATTAAAAATCATGCCTCTGCCATTTCAGCCCATTATAATACTGAGCCACCCCTCTTCTCTCACCCCTTGCTAAAACAATTCCTTAGAGGGGCCAAAAATTTAAGACCCCCCCCCCCCCCCCAGGAGAGCTCCCACTCCTGCCTGGGACCTTAACTTTGTATTGGAAATGCTCATTCCCCTTGAGCCAGCTGCAACAGTAGAGTTGAAATTCCTTTCTTGGAAAACAGCATTCCTTCTAGCCATCACTTCAGCAAGAAGAATGTCTGAATTACAGGCCCTTATGGCAGTGGAACCCTTCATTATCTTCCATGCGGACAGGGTTTTCCTCAGGACTAATCCTTCCTTTATGCCCAAGGTGGTGCCTAGTGTGGCCCTAAATCAGTGCATTAATTTGCCTACTTTTTTCCCTAATACACAAAAAAAGGTGAACGAATACTGCACTCTCTCGACATGCACAGACAACTTAGATTTAACTTGGACAGGACTAAGCCTCTGAGAAAATCTGAACAGCTGCTAGTTGGCTTTACTGCAGGGGCAGAGGGGAAGGCCATTTCAAAGCAAACCATTTCCAAATGGATAGCCCACTGCATTAATTTCTGCTACAAGCACCATAGAAAACATATCCCACAGGGGGTAAAGTCACATTCCACCAGGGCTGCATCTACCTATGCGGCTTTTCTCAGAAGAGTCCCTACCAGGGACATCCTAGAAGCTGCTACCTGGAGCTCTGTACATACCTTCGCCAAGCATTACCACATGCTTATCTTTTCTAAATCCAGAGCTGGATTTGCCACTGCAGTCTTGCAGGGCTTAATAGCTGGCCCTAATGCTCTTTAACTTCCTCCTCCCTCCCTTAGCTTTGGGAATCAACCCAAATGTGATGACTGCAACAGTGAAACATGAAGAACATAGTACAGTTGTGTACACTTACCATAAATGTAGATGTTCGAGTGTATTCACTTTTGCAGTCCTGGTTACCCTCCCTCCAGCCCCCTGACTTCTCTTGGCTCTACCTTTCCTTCTTGTTTGGTATGTTTAATTTTTTCCGGTGTATTTTCTTTTTGATGGGGGGTGTACCATACCATGTAATTGCTTCCTATTGTGGGGGCACCTGACATCTGGGGCAAGAAAAACTGATGTAATGGTGTCGGCTGCATGTTTTATACCCCTGACGACCTGAAGCCATGGAAGAAGGGACAGCAACCGACGCAGAAATCTGAAGACTCTGGTATTCAGGCCGGCTGAGGGCTACCTGCAAGCAGATAACCCAAATGTGATGACTGCAACAGTGAATACACTTGATCATCTACATTTATGGTAAGTGTACACAGCTGTACTTTTCTGTTTTCCTGTAACACATGTGAATGCTCGTTTTTTAATTTCTTTCTAAACTGTATACGTGTTCATATCCCCTCACTAGCAGATCCCAATCATTTAGTGTTGTTATTAATCCCTTCTTTTCTCTGCCAGGCTTCTTACTCATTACTTTCTCTGTTTCCTTCCCAGATTTTCCCAGGTGAGAGATATAGCTCTGTTTTAAAGTGCATGCATAGCAAGTTCCTACATTCAGTACTAGAAACTCCATTTGTTTAAATATGTCTATTTGTATAGATTTCTGCCATGTAGCAGCCTGAATCCCTAGTAGATTATATGATCATTTAGTGCATGTCTGTTCTCTGTACTGTCCTGTAACTCCTGATTCATATTTGTTTACCAAGCGGTTCAGAGTTTGTGTACTTTAATCTTTGTGGACATCTGGTCATCCACTACTTTTACATTGCAGCATAGTTGGTTAAACCTTTTGTGTTTCATTTTGGCATGTTTGCTTTGTTTAATAAAGACAACTGCTTTAATGCTATTGCGTTGAACCATTGGTCATCACTGCCTCTAACCTCATCTCTGCTGTTTTGGTTTTGAAATTACCTTTTTGAGTCAGGACAGATTGCATAGAAAAGTTGTTATGCTTAGTTGCAAGAATTATTTTGGAGAAGGTTTTGCTCATCTCTTTCCTCATCTTAACGTAGATGTTTAGTAGTGTATTCTCTCTTTCCTTAACTTTTGATCCTGCAGATTATTACCTTTGTTAACTCACTGCTGTCTTTCATGCACTGTCAATTTTGGGAAATTAAGTTTTTTTTTTTTTTATACAAATTTAAATGCTAGAAGCAAAAACATTGCAACTCAGCAGATGTAGTCATATGTAACTTTGCATAACCAGTACGTCCAGGTCATGGATGCAGCTGTGTAGTGTAGAGTACGGCAAAGAAAAAGAATTGCACAGAGGAATATTGCTTTATTTTTTTTAAAAAAAGTGTGCATGTTGTGTTCCCTCTCCAACGCACTTGGGCTATTTGCTGTAATACTGTCTTCACTATCACCCAAACTGGCAGTTTTTGTAGACCAGTCATTGATACTTTCCTTGCTGCAGAGTTTGCCAAGAGCCCTTTTTCTCCTGTTATAGAGTAAGCTTCTCTTTTTGGACTGAGTGTTTCATATTAATACTGGATCACCTACCCTCTCTTAATGGATCATTTTAGTTACTGGAGGTAGGCTGAAGCAACTGGATTTTCATCAGCTATTTTGCTGGTGGAATAGTGGCTCCCCCACTCAGTAACCCAAGTCCATCTCCTCATCTTCCCTAAGTGTTTTCTTCTGTCACTGGGCTCCTGACATAACTTTGCTAACAAATTATCTAGCTTTTGACTTTTTGGTATTGTTTGATGTGATGTACTTGTGCTGTGTGGTAGTTACCGATGGTTGCAAGTGGAAATTGAGATCAACATCCCGGTCAAGGGCAGTGCTTTTATGCTGTTATAAAACAGTAAGTATTTCCATGACTTCAGTGAGTCTTGCAGAAAAAGAAAAAATACAGGTTCTTGTATAAGCATGCAAAGAATAGTGTAAAATCTTACCATAACCATAGATGTCCTTCTCTTCCATGTTGCAGTATTCTTAATGTGGGATTCCCCGCCTGAGGCAACCCGAACGTCAGCTCCTATACAAAAGCTTAAGCCTGGCTGCTGTAGGTGCGTGGGATGTCACACGTAGGGCCATAAACCAGGGACCTTAAATGTAACGTCTGCACACACAGACCTCAGAACTTAAATGCCCAGTCAGACAGTCCCATAGAGAGTAACAAGTGATGTCAACCAGAGATGCAAAGTGTCATATGCTGGCTAGTCTGACCCTAGTCTAGGGTAGTGGCTCAGAGTGCCTTTAGACAGGTTAATAGTAAACAAGGGGGATAGGTGGGTGGGAAGGAATACTGCAACATGGAAGAGAAGGACATCTATGGTTGTGGTAAGATTTTACACAACTATTCTATGTCCTTCTATTCCTGTGTTGCAGTATTCTTAGTGTGGGAGAGTACCACAGCTTAATTAGAGGGAAGGGTGGAGGTAGATGTAGATGATTCCAGAAAACCCAGCAGGATTGCTCTAGCAAACCCTGCCCTGGCTCTGGAGACGTGGTCCAATTTGTAGTGTTTGGTGAAGGTGTGAATTGTGGACCAACTGGCTGCTTCCAGGATGGAGGCTGTGTCCAGGCCTTTGAGGAAGGCTTTGGTGGTTGCTACGGCCCTGGTAGAATGAGCTCTTAGTGGGGCAAGTGCTTGCCATGGTGGGAGTAGCAGAAGCAAATAGTTTTCTTTATCCAACAGGAAATGGTTTGTTTGGAGACTGCCTTGCCCAGGGCCCTAGGGTGGAAGGATACAAAGAGTTGGTTATATTTTTCTGACAGACTTTGTTTTTTCTAGATAAGACGTTAGTTGTCTGTGCACATCCAGGGAATGGAGTATCCTCTCACTGTTATTGGTTGGAGAGGAGAAGAAGGTGGGCAGGTGAATGGATTGGTTTAGGGACAGTTCGTTGACCACTTTAGGCATGAAGGAAGGGTTAGTACGTAGGGTTACCCTATCCTTGTGGAAGGTAGTGTAGGGAGAGCAGGCCATTAAAGCTTGTAACTCTGACACCCTTCTAGCTGAGGTAAGGACCACCAGCAGTACCGTCTTCCATGTACACATTTGGAGTGTAGCAGCACTAGCTGGTTCAAATGGGGCCAGTGTTAGTTTTTCCAGAATTAAGTTTAGGTCCCAGGGGGGTGAGATGAGTTTTCTTGGTGGTCTGATGTGTAAGACCCCTTTCAGGAATAATTTGATATCTAGCCTGGTTAGTAAAGGGGGATCAAGTGGTAGACAGGCTGAAATTGCTGATAGGTGGACTTTCACTGAAGAGTACGAAAGACCAGCCTTAATTAGTTCACACACACATGTAAGGACTGGGGGGGGGGGGGTCTGCCTGACAGGGATCCCTGTCCTTCTGGAGACACCAGTTCGAGAATCTTTCCCATTTCGGTAAGTAGGATCATCTAGTAGTCTGTTTCCTGGCCTCCCCCAGGACTAAAAGCACGTCCTCTGAGTAGTGGTGTCTCAAAGGGATTAAAAGTTTATCACCCAGAGTGTTAGACCTAATATCTGTTGGTGAGGGTGAATAAGAGTTCCCTTTTGCTGTGTGAGTAGGTTCACTTTGTGGGGTAATTGTGGTGATTGCCCTTGGATAATGAAAGAAGTAGGGGGAACCAGTGCTGCCTTGGCCAGTAGGGAGTCACCAGCAAGATTTTTGGTTTGTCCATCCTGATTTTCAGGAGGACTTTTTGAATGAGAGGGAAGGGTGGAAATGCATATAGAAACTGCCTCTTCCATGGAATGCTGAAGGCATTTAACCTCCAGGTAAGTGGAAAGTGGTCCTTTGTGTAGAATTTTTCCAATTTTCTGTTCTGGGGGAGGCAAACAAACCTACCTGAGGTGTGCCCCACCAGTGGACATGTCTAGAAAGGTGTCCCTGTTTAGCATCCACTCGTGCTGTAGAGAGGATGTTCTGCTGAGAATATCCGCTTGTTTGTTGTCCTGGTAAGGGATGTATGTTGCATGTAGGGATAAGGGATAAGCTGTTCCTGGAGACAAGGTCCCAGATTTGCAGTGTTATCCAGCAGAGGAGATAGGCCTTAGTGCCTCCCTGTTTGTTGAGATACCACATGACTGTGGTGTTGTCTGTGAAGATTTGAAGGGGGCCCGGATGCAGGATAGGAGCGAAGGTTTTCAGGGCCAGAAGAACTGCAGTCATTTCCCTCACATTGATGTGCTTCTTTTGGCAGGTAGGGTGCCAGGTCTCCTGTTCCATGAAACATTTCATGGTAGTCCCTCACCCTAGGTCTGAAGCATCTGTATGCATGTGCTGGGTTGGAAAGGGTGGCTGTAGTGAAAGGCCCAGGTTCAGAATTTTTTGTTGGATCCACCACCTTAGTTCTGCTTTGAGGCATGGCAGGAGTGTATTTTGCAGCTCTAGGAGATGTTGGTGTTGTGACCACACATTTTTCAAGTACCATTGCAGTTTTTGCATGTGCATTCTGGCTAGAGGCAGCATACGGATGGTGGCTTCCATTAGTCCCAGGATCTGCAAGAATTGTCTTGCAGACATCTGTTGAACCTGTAATAGGCTTTGGAAGTGAGTGGAGAGAGAAAAAACATTGTTCTGAGGAAGGAAAGCCTGCATCAAGTCTGTTCTTATCTTGCAGCCCAGAAAGATTTTGTCCTGCTTGGGGGGGTTAAGGATGATTTTTGGAGGTTGAGGGTGAATCCCAAGCTTTGAAGCAGGGAAGTGGTGAACCTCAGATGGTTTTGAAGGGTGTCCTCTGTTTCTGCTAGAATGAGGATGTTGTCTAGGTAAGGATAGAGTTGAACACCTTTGGTTCTGCGGAAGGCTATAACTGGGGCTAGGCATTTTGTAAATACCCTGGGTGCAGTAGATAAACCAAAGTGCAAGGCTGTAAATTGAAAGTGAGAGCAGGGCCCAGTGAAATGCAAGAATTTTCTGTGGTAGGGTTTTATAGGGCTAAGAAGATAAGTTTCTTTTAGATGTAATGTGGCCATAAAGGCCTGGGCTGGCAGTAATGGGAGTAGAGTTTGAAGGGGTAACATCCTGAATGATGGAACTTTTAGGAATAGGTTTAGAAAGGACAGATCTAGTATTGGTCTCAAAGGCCCATCTTTTTTGAAGACCAGAAAAAGTCTTGAGTAGAAGCCTTCTCCTTCCTGTCATCGAGGGACAGATTCTGTAGTTCCTAAGGTCAGAAGGTCTTGCAGTATGGGAGGAATGAGATGCAGTTGATTTTTCTGGGGGAAAGGAATGCCCCTTGGAAGGGGCTTTTTCTTCCAGGAAAGGAAATATCTGTTTTGTGTTATTGCCAGCACCCAGCTGTCTGATGTGATGGATTTCCAAATGGGGAGGTAGTGGGAGAGGAGGGCTGACAAGGGGAGGTGGGCAAGGCAGTCGCGCATTGTTGGCTCCACTTCTGTCTTGAAAAGGCTGCCTTTGACTGGGTTGGGAGACAACTTGTCTGGAGGAGGTTTGCCTCCTGGTTCCTCTCCTATGCCTGGAAGAGGAAGGGGTAGCCGAAGAGGGGGGCCTCCTAACAAAGGTAGTCTTAGCAGGATAATTTCTGTAGTATTTAGGGATGGGGGACACAAGCAAGTGCTTGATGTCTTGAAGCTCTTTACATTTTTCCTGCAGGTTTTTGAAAAGGTCTGCAGACTGTTTACCAAACAGGAGGTTGTGGTCTAAAGGGGCGTCTAGGATTTTAGACTTGAAGTCCTCTGGTAGTGGTTGGAGGTGTCGCCAAGAATATCTGCAGAATATTGATGCAGAAGCTGCAGACCATGCAGAGGCTTCTGCTGCATTATAACTGCATCTGATGAATTGCCTGTCTACCTGAGAAGCCAGGGACAGTTTAGATGTTATCTCAGTTTTGGTAGGACAGTCAGGGGTGGATGACAGGAGAGTAGTGACTTGTGATACTAGGTCCAAGGTATATTTTATCATATGGGTTTGATAGTTGATAGCTGTTAAGGCTAAGGTGGAGGAGGTATAAACCTTTTTTCCTATCCTGTCCATGTTTTTACTATCCTTATCAGTAGGCAGAAGAGATTCTTAAGGAATCCGCCTAGATTGGTTGTCAGGAAATACAGCAATTACAGCAGGGTCTGCCAGGGGTGGTTTTACTAGGAATTTGTGATCATCTGGAACTTTATAGAACCTGTCAGGTTTCTTAGCGGCCAGTGGTTGCGAGTCTGGGTTCTTTGATGCTGAGGTGAAAGCATCAAGGTAGGCAGGAATGACTGGTGGGGTGGCTGAAGGTGAGGGAGATTCCACTTGGAGTAATTCAAAGTATCTCCTTTGTGTGTCAGTCATTTGGGAAGTGTCCCATTTACAGTATTCTTTTATTATTGTGATGGTCTTTCCAAGGGTGATATTCTCTGCTGGAGAGTTCCCTTCTATGGATTCCTCATCTGGGGTATAATAATCAAGTGGGGAGGCAGTTTGAGAGGAATAGGAGATTGATTCATCAGAGGATGAATAGTAGGGTTCCTGTTCTTCTTCCCCTTCCTGGGCAGCAGGCAAAGAGGGAGAAGTGGCAGATGCAGGCCTAGGACTGAGCACTGGAATGGTGGAGGGGGAAGAAGCCATGGGCATAAGGACCATGAAGGCCTGCATGAAAGAGGTGGTGAAAGATTTCCAGTCTGGGACTCCTTAAGAAGGTGGAGTCTAGTGCTTTGTTTTTTGTTTCCTTTTTAAAGGCATAGTTCTCAGAGAGGGCCTATGTTCAGGAGCCTGGGAAATGGTAGAGGCTTCAGGCAGTGGCACCCCGGTCGGTCGTCCGAAGATATCTGGTTCCCTCTCGACATTGGTAGAGACCGACGTCAGAGCTATCTCTGTGGACACGCTGGCCATTTCTTCTGAAGTGGCTTCCTCGAGGAGAGCTGTCAAAGTAGACGGTTGTATCGGACGTCCCTCAAGTCCTAAAGTGGAAGCTGTTGGGACGTCTGATGGCGGAGAGACAAAGGAAGTAGGCCTGGAAACCTTGGCCTTTTTCTGTGGTGGTTCCGTTGGAGTGGCCGATTCGGGCTCCATCCTGAGCGCTAGTTTTTTTTAGTCTCTGGTTTGCTAAGTATAGGCTAAGGGCAGCCAGATGGCTACAGAGGGTCTTGGGTACAAAAGATTGACAAATAGAGCAAGCGGTGTGGTCGTGCTCTCAGCCTAGGCAGAAAAC
Organism: Protopterus annectens; assembly: GCF_019279795.1. Lineage (NCBI taxonomy): Eukaryota > Metazoa > Chordata > Ceratodontiformes > Protopteridae > Protopterus > Protopterus annectens. The sequence continues at coordinate 260,330,817 of NC_056735.1, read as the reverse complement.
ACAGCAGTCATGCATATCCTTATGCGGTATCTGGCACCGGCATCAGCATTTACCCTTAGCTGACATCAGCTAATGGTAATTACAGCAAACTAGGCTCAAGCAAAATAAAGGCAAAATCCCCAATGGGGTACTTGGCTTTAGACGTCTTCAAGTAAGAGCAAAGCGATTGATGCGACAGTCGACTGCAGCTGAAAGGTTCTGAGGTCTGTGTGTGCAGACATCACATTTAAGGTCCCTGGTTTATGCCTCTGTGTGACATCCCACGCACCTACAGCAGCCAAGCTTAAGCTTTTGTATAGAAGCCGACGTTCGGGTCACCTGAGGCGGGGAATTCCACACTAAAAATACTGCAACATAGGGATAGAAGGACATCTTATGTTACCTGAATTTGCAAGAAAAAACAAATGTCAATTGTTTGTTTTTTTTTTCTCTGTGACATTGCCAGCACCTTTTATATTATCTTGTAACACTTCTACATTCAACATAGCCATCCTCATGATCTCCTTGAAGGGACTAGTCTCGGGATTTTACTCTTTAGAGAGTAAGACAATTGGAAATAGCCAAACAGCTTGGTAAACTCAAACCTAAGAAGGCACCAGCTGCATTTTTTTCTTGGATACCTGTGGATTGTAGTTAAGGTTATTACTAGACCAGTACATCATTCAATAAATCCAGTCCAATATTGAATGGTCCTTGCTTACGAAAATTAGGACGATTACTTCCTTTACACAAAGGGAATGTCGCTATCACCCCACTTGTTTATTCAGGTCTTCTTTGATATAACCTCATTGCAGTTAGTACCGCTCGATTATTGGCCATACTTTTCCAAGTGCTTTATTTAACCATAGCTGTTAAACAGCAGAGATGGTTACTTTTAAAGTGTTTGTGCTGGGGGGGGGGGGGGGGCTGCACCCTTGATGTGTTTCTCCACCTCCACTCTAGTCTTTCTCCAAGGTTAGACTAACTTGGAAAAAAAAGATTTTGTTTTTTAAGATTTACTTTTAAACTGATGGAAAATAGAAAGCTATACAAATTTTGAAATAACTGTTGAAAATGAGAACATTTTCTCTATTTTAGTATGTGATAAACTTCAGCCATTTTATAGAAGAATCTGTACACTAAAACAAAAGCTTATAATTTCAGAAGTAAATATAATTATCCATTAAGGAAAATGGGTCTGCTTAACATAGCAGAGGAACAGGGAAAGATGTTTAAATACTTCCTCCTCTACTTTAAAGTGGAATGAGTATTCTCTAACCCTAAAGTCAGAATATCCATAGGCTGAGATGCAAAACAGTCAGACATAGCTGTCAGGTGAACTGGGTTTGACTACTGAGCCTAGCACTTGGGGAGCTGACTGAGGGGATAGGAAAGGCAGGCAGTGGTATTTTACCAGCTTGTTTCTCATTGGAGGGGACTCTTCATAAGTAGGGAAGGAAACCCTGGAAGTGATACCAGTGCAAGCATCCCATGCTATTCAGATACTGGAGGCATGCTTAGACTGACTGACTGTTCTGTAAAAACCTTGTCAATGCATGCTGAACGTTGATACAGGGAAACAGATCGTGCATATAAAGAAAAAATCCTTATGGCTGAATATGGCATAGAACTGGGATGCCTCATTCTGCTGTCAGGCAGTGGGAGGTTTTCAGATTGAGTGTGGGAGGTGGTCAGGAGTGACACCCTGAGATTGAGGAGAGTCGCATCTAGCACCAGTGATGGCCAGTGGTTTGCTCCAGTGAATCCAAAAAAATTAAAAGAAATCTGATATAACTGTTATTTCATGAATTAGGAACAAAGCAAAGTAATTATGGGAAAAAGGGTGCGATTTTGACACCTTTTGAATTGGTACTTTCCACTTAGGAAAGGTTTGTTTAAGATACATTGTCTGAAGCATATAGATGATGTAAATGGTGAAGTTATGAGCGATAATCTTCAGTGCTGTGTCACAAGATCACAGATTTCAGGACTAGTATGTAAATGTCTTATGCAAAAACAGGGATAGGTGGGAATTATGCTACTAGAATTGTATAGGAAATCTTTTTGGGAGATATCCTTTTGTACTTTGACCTTTGAAGTGTTATGTTTGTCATTACATCATAAAAATGTAATAATTTTATCAAGCACGTATGTTTAGCTCATGTCTGTATCTGTCACCATATCAGTGGCTCAGTAGGTATCACACACCTTTTATGCTGGAAGATTGAAAAAACGTAGGTTTGTTCCATTCCAACTCCACATGCTTGGAATCATTTTCTAGTGCATGTTTGGGGGACTTTTGAGTATGCTGCCCTTTGGATGATATGTTAGACTGAGGTTCCATCTGCCCGAGTTTGTGGTAGTTCAGTTGAATGCAAAAGAACTTATTAAAAAGAATAGGGTTCTTTATTAAAACACCTTATTTTGCATCTTTACATCCATAGATATTTTATAACACATAGTTATAAAACATATTACTTTAATTGTATACGTTATATTTTGTCACTTTCCCTTTTTAGCATCACCCGTTCTTCCACATCCAAAACATTTATTCTTTTTTTATTTCTGCTATATCCCTTTTTATTATGCAGTTCAAACCAGATATAAGCAAATCCGATCCTATCTACTCTCAGCAGCTTTTTTCTCATTACATCTATGTATATAAAATAATATGCATATCTTTTTACCCAGTCATTCAGCCTCCCGCATTCTCCTGCTACTGCTGCAAAATTTCATAAATTTTCAGTTTATTAAAAAAAGTTCCACCCACCCCCTCCACACACCCTCTAAGCATTTACCTCCTTTCCCCTTGCTGTTTATATTTCATTAATAGCTTGGACAAATTATTCAGTGTGAAATCCTTCTCAATAATATCTTGATACTACCATATACTACCAAACCTTACATTTCTTACTCTAATTGCTTCCTTCTAATTATCTGCCAGACCCTTGCAGTGATCTACAAAATATATTCTCTCCATTATTTTTATATCACATCTGTCTCTATTACATAGTTCCTCAACTTTAATCTTGTTGTTTTCTGTATTTCTGTAGCACTCATATAATTCCCCTTTTTTATTGTTCATTTTCTCTTTCTACTACTACTTGAAGCAAAGAATTCTTTCACTTAGCAATCATTTCACGTGCCAACAAACTGCCTGCAGCATAAAGCATAACTTGAAATTCAGAAGTGATGTACTGAACCTAAATAAACTACAGAATTAGCTAACTCCAGTCCACACTTTTCCTTTATTGTACACCTCCTTTTTAAAGGGTTTAATCTAGACCCACATATTATGACAAATACTAATTCTAACAATTCTTCCAAACAAGAGGGAAGCATAAAATACCATTAGTATACTCCACATTATCTAATTATCAGAATGGATCAAGTATTCATTTTTATTAAACAGTAGGTTAAATGTCTTCCTAACACCTGATATTTATGACATTTAATAATTCTTTCCATTGCTGTTGAGTTACGTCTTTCCCAGCAAGTCTTGTACTTAATACCTTAGTCTCTTTCATAGTTAAATATATAGCTATTCACAAAATCTTTCAAGATTTATTTTTTTTGCTTAGTTATCCTCACTGTTTTAACATCTCAACTGAAACATTCCTAACCACATCTAGTCTTACTTTAACTACTTACCATAAGAACAGAATGTACATGCAAGTCAAAACTGTACCTAACAAAGCTTTTTTGTAAAGAAATTCTAACCTCTATTATGTCCTTATGTTTCCTTTAACCACTTCCACAACCAGTACAAACAGTACTTCCCTCATAGTGCACCCTTGTCTAATCCATTTAATAATTCCAGCCTTTTCACCCTCCCAACTATGTGCTGATACCTGGGCCCATTTATTATTATAACCCCTTGTAATAACTTAGTTTTTCTCGGGTATCATATCCATCCATCCTCAACCCCTTTTCCCATTTTGCACATGGGGTCGGGGTGTCATTTCAGCAGTGACAGTCATCTCAACCCAAGGTTTACATCGCAGGGTGGCTAGCCCTGCCGTGGTAGTTCATTTGTGACGCACACACACACACACACACACACACACACACACACACACACACACACACACACACACACACACACACACACACACACTCACCTACGGCCAATTTAGTGTGTCCCAGCCACATACTGCATGTCTTTGGAATGTGGGAGGAAATCCACATGACTGCAGGAAGGACATTGCCTTAAAATACCTTGCCAGTGTAGTACATCATTAAATGCCTCTGAAATATCACATACCACATTTGCAATCTGTTTAACTAAAATATGCATGTCTGTGATATTACTACCCTTAATTCCATATAGTCCATCTTGCTTAACATCCTTTAGAAACTTTTCAACTGCATTCTGAAGAACCTTCACAGCAGTTTTATCATTGACATTGTATAATGTCAAGGCCTACAATTCTTTAACTTTCTCTTGCCATCCTCCTTCCAAAGAAAAGCATCCATACATATTTTCTTCTGTCATAAGCCATCAGTCAAAACTTGCACTAATACAAGTAAGGTAAATCCCCCATTTCTCATCCTCTCACACTTTTTTTAAATTTACAATCATTCCTATCATACCCACAAGCATTTATTTTCTTACTTTGTAAACTCCTCCAGTTCCTGCACAATAATTTGCCTCTAACATATTGTTAGTTTATCCTCTGTTGTCACATCTAACACTTTTTTATGGTTCCATCATAAATGCGCCTCATCTTCACATACTCAGTCACCACCCTAATTATTTCTTTCTGCCTTACTATATTTCCTATTTCATCCTCAATTTCCAGCATCACCCCTTGATTATATTTAACACTTATACTTAAAAAAGGAGACACCTTTTTATAGGTTCATAGGTGTTTACTAAGCTAGTGACCACAAGGGCCTTTTAAAGCCTAGCTATGCATCCCAAATCTCTGACAAGTTTTTATACCCTTGATAAGTATAAGCATAGGCCTAGGAGATGAACCATTTATAGGTTACCTGTTTGCATTGGAGACATAGGTGCCAAACCAGGGATGAATTTCCGGTTTCCCATCCAATTGTCCAAGTTACACTTGAATTGGGTTAGGGAGAAACTCTGCTTCACATGGATGGGGAGCCTGTTCCATAGATGGGGTAGTCTCTGGGATACATACCTCTCTCTCCAGCAGGATCTTTTTATATCTTTTAGTAAGGAACCTCTGTGGACGTTCCAGTTGTTGGATATACCTGGTTAGGTACATACCGGGGGGGGGGGCATTGTACTCAATGATAGGTCTGATGAGTACCAAATACAGTGGAACAATGACTTCCTTGGACTTAGATGCCATACCTTTGTTTAAAAGTTGCGCAACATAGAATGATTTCCTCACCACTGTAGACGTGATGCTCAAAGGCTAGATTACTATCCATGTGTGTCCCTAAGTCCCTGACTGCTGGGTCAACTGTAAGAGGTGTGTTGTCAATATGATAGTTACCAGGGATGAATGACTTGTGTTAGTTTTCTTGGCATTTAGTGTTAGTCCATGGCTCTAACACCAGTTGTTTGTCTATTTCAGCCCCTCCTAGAGAACATTTGTGTCGGTGTGAGATTCAATGACAGCTCCTAATTTGCAGTCATCTGCAAATTTAGTCAGCCAGAGACTGTTGGCATTGACCTTGACTTCTGAGAAGTAAATGCCAAAAATGAGCAGTCCAAGTACTGATCCCTGAGGGACTCCACTTGTGACTGGCCTCTTTGTAGGGGTGGACTCCTCAATTCTAACTTTCTGGGTCCTGTCTGTGAGCCAGTGGGCTGGCCACCTGGTGACATACGGGTTTGTACCTAACCTCTTGAGTTTGTCAACAATGCCCAAGTGGGGAATTGTGTCAGATGCCTGGGCCAGGTCAAGGTAGGCAGTGTGAACGATTTTGCCCTCATCCATTGCTTTAATGACCTTCTCAAAGAAGTCCACCAGGTTGAGTAGACGTGATCTGCCCTTGACAAAACCAAACTTGGTTGGGTCCAGTGTCTGGAAGTTTATTATATCTGTATTGATCATCTCCATGATAATTCTTTCCATGGCTTTACATATAAGATTAGAGAGACTTGATGGTCTGTAGTTTCCAGGGTCTGCAGATGGCCCACCTTTGTGCAGAGGGATGACTGTTGCCATTCTCTATTCATGAGGCACGAAGCCTGTTTGGAGGCTGTAGTTAAATAGTAATTCCAGAGGCCCTGATAGGTCATGTTTCATTCTATTTAGAAGGCATCCAGGGATATTATTTGGGCCCATTGATGCTGTCTTCTTGGCCTTAGAGAGAGCGTTAAGGACCTGTTCCCTAGTGTTAGTAGGGGAGTTGTATTTGATGATATTTCCTGAGGGAAGATTGAGGAGGAGAGAGGAGTAAAGTTGGGGCTGAATTTATCAGCCAGGAGGTTTGCTATATCTTCTGGCCCAGTATAGGTGGCTCTGTTTACAATGAGCTCTGCACACAAATTTGTATTGCCTTTGAGGTTACAGACATAGCCAAAGAATGCTTTCTGGTTGTCCTTGGGCAGGGAGGCCAAACATACCTCAAATTTGGCTTTGGTAGACTTTATATGTCCTCTGAGTTGTTTGTTTAGTTTGAGAGTGCTTTTATCCTGCTGAGTGCTGCACTGTTGTCAAATATCCACAGGCCTCCTCATTTTCAGTCATATCGTTTACAGTTTCATCTTATTCCCCACCCAGCCAAACCATAAATGCCCATCTCTTCCGCATTTAAAACATTTAATTTTACAATTTTTGCAGTGTCTCCTATTCCCACATACTGATTACTATGTCTTTTATCACAGTCTTTAATCAAATGTGTTTCACCTTCGCAATAATTTTAGACTGTTGCAGTTTGTCTTTTCCCATTTATAATTATTACATGAGGGTACATGATGTATGTACCAACTTATGTTGAACTTTCAAAAACTTTCCCCCTTCCCAAACCTCAGTCCATGTTACACAACTCAAATTATTCAGTTAATGAAATGTACATTGTTGCATATTCTACTGAAATAGTTCCGTAACTCGGTCTTGGAATCTTGCGCAACATCCCACATTTTTTCCTAGCACAAACGTACTGGAAAGCAACATATTTATTCCATAGAAAAGTTTTTTCCTGTTCAAAACCCTGCATTATTTTTTCTTAGTAGAGCAAATATTTCAAAAATAACGTCACAAAAGCACTTTTTCTCCTGTTTATTAGATAATAGATATCAACTGCTTTGAAATCTAATGGCTGAATCAGTTTATCTCCGATAGTGTACCTGTTTATAGAGCAGTGTCCTACTTTATTCATATCTGAGCCAGTGGTCACCTGACAGAATTACTGTGCAGTATATCACATCACTGGAGTTAGCTGCTGCATTCACAGTAAATTCCTTCAGCATATTGGGAAGTGTCCACCCCCCATCCATCTTGCAAAAGAAAAGAGCTCTGCAGCTTCCAGTATGGAAGAGATTAGGGAAATTCCCCAGTGCCCTGACCAAATTCCCCCATAGTTACTATGAATGGCATTTGAGGTTTCTCCTGAAGAAGCCATAAGCCTAGTGGGACTAACTTGGTCAGCAGTGTGTACTTTAAAATAAATCATCCCCAAAAGTCATTTGTAAGGTATTTATTTTGCTCATTTGAAAATATTATAGGATATCAAAATTGGCAGAATGTACTAGATTGTGGCAAATAAGAATAATGTTAAGGTTATTGTACGTGAAGATGGCTAGCTGTGCTGCAGAATATTTTCCATAACTTTCCTAGGTGTAATGGAGTCCTGAAGGAGTACAACTTGCCAATTTCCTGCTTCCTGTTTTGTTGGCATCCTGTAGCATCCCTCCATCTTATGGGGAGAAGCTGTACAGTTCTGCCAGTAGCTCACCAGTCAAAAGTGCCAACCTTTATCACTCCAGGCGGTCTCTCTCCTGGATGTTGAGCCATATCAGTCTGGAGTCACTTGAGTTCTTTCTGTGGTCCCTCTAGTCACTGTTAATTTTCCCTATCCTTTACCTCATCTTACCTCATGTAATAGTACCATGCCAACTCACTTCTTTGCAAACCAAGAGGTAGTGCACTTATTCAGTATTTCTGCTTTATTTGTAGCAATGTGAACCTGCCCCGCCAAGTAATGTAAAATCCTAGCGACTCTTCCTGTGTTAGAAAATTAGATACATTGGATATCGGTCATCTACTGGCAATCTCCTCTTGTAATGTCACCTTGACCTGTACATTGAGCTTTGTTGCATTTATAGAAATACTACTATAGTAGTGTAATAGTGGTAGCAGTGACATGGAAACTAAAACAGGGAGAAGACTCTAATGAAAAGTGTAAAATACCAGTAACAAAACTAGAATGGAAACCTGGCATAATTATATCAGGTGATGTACTCATTCTCATACAGAGTGAGGCAGTAGTAAGGAAAGCTGAGGGGATAGTGAGATACACAGACAAGTTACCAGTAGAAAATGGGAAGGTATTCGTCATCTCGAAAGACACATTTGGAGTGTTGTGTGCAGTCGTAGAGCTGCTTCTACTTGCTGACAATATGGTGGCTGTACAATGAGGAATTGCAATATTAGCGCAATGTTTATAGCAGAAGACTTATGAAGAGAGGCTAAAGTACGTGCTGGAAGAAATTTGGGGGGGCGGTGAGAGAAAATGGTAGAAACACAAGTTTCTTAGAGTAAGTGGTAAATTCCAAAGGGCAGTATTGTTCAGCAGTGGTGTATGCAAAAGAAAAATTGGCATGGTTTGAAGGTAAATGGAGGATTCCTTTGAATGACGTAAAGAAGTATTTTGACAGTAGGAATGTCAAATGGTATTCTCAGGAAACTGTGCTAATAAACCGGTGATTGTATTTAGTGTAAGGTATTGCTCATGAAGGAGATACTATAGTACTGTTTATCCTCTAGGTAAACAAGATGGACCAAGTAGTTCTTGCCTTACAAGACGTCATGTTTTTGTGTATGTAAATGTGCTAAAAGCATGTCTTTTTCCCTTTTCCAAAGCCTTCCACTGGTGCATCTTTTACAGTTGGATGCAGAGTGCCGAACATTGGTGTGCAAGCAGAAAATCTTTCTGGAACATAGAGGGTGGGACATTGCTTTTGACAAACTTTCTCGGCTTTGGATACTTCAAGAGGACAAGGACACGCCAGTTATGTTGTACAGGATCATGGATGGGACATGGCAGGTGAGAACTACACTGGTGAATACGGATTGCAAAGTGGCATTGAGAAATGTTTGAACTTTCATTAGAAAAAATTTGCATGACAGTTATTGTAAAACTTGCAATGTGATTTTTTTGTAAACTTGTTTTTTCTTAGCAATGCATTAACTGTAGAAGTCAGAATACTTTTTGATCTATTGCAAAAAAAATATATAGGGGGATAATAATTTTCACCAGTTTACTGAAAATATGTATTATTACTTCAGCAAATGGTCAGGGCATGAAATACAAAATTAGAGGTACATGGGATTAAACTGAGTACAGACAAGAAATTTACAATGGCAGCAAATGGGGTAAATCTGGAGAAGCTGAACATTGAGATAAAAGGGAGAGCAGTGGAACAGGTTAACAGCTTCAGGTATATGGAGGGTGGTTGAGGAGAAGATTAATATGAATGAGAAGGTGAAAGCTAGAGTTAGAGGGGCTGCAGCCAACTGACTGTGTGTCAAGGGGAGTGTGTGACAAAAGAATGCTAAAGAAACTGTAAGGTAAGGTGTACAAAATAGTGGTGTGATCAGTACTACTGTATGGTATGGTAACCTAGACAGTAAAGGCAGAGCAATTGAGAAAGCTGGAGTTGATGGAGATGAAGTTCCTGAGATGTATTGTAGGATACAGAAAAAAAATGAGGACATCAGATCGGAAGCCAAAGTAGCTCCAATTGCAGAGAATATTACAGTCATTCAGGCACATGTGCATGTATAGTGCATTGTAACCAATCAGCGACAGCCATTCTCTTTAAGAAAGTGTAACCACAGTATGTAATTGTAATAAATCACAAACACTTGCCAGTTTCTGTGCTAATTAAGTTTGATCACTATACAGTTAATGGTGTGCCACATGGAGGAATGTTCTCCAAACATTTTCCCAAATTCATAACCAAAACATGTCTCGGTCCAGGTGGCCATGACCGACAACTTCCTGATTTGCTGCAAGTGGCCAGAGAGGCTTGCATACAGAGACAGCTTGTATCCAAGGATATGGAGGGAGAGTAGAATAGGAACTATTTTCTTGGGGAATGAAATGCAGGGTGAAAGAATGTGCATTACATCTGTTTGGAATTAGTACAGTTTTAAATAGTGAGTGGTGCAGCAGAGTGCTTTGCAGTTAAGAGACACTCCAAAAGCAGATAGCACGGAAAACAGTAACCAAGATGGAATCCAGCGAGCGACTCACTAAACAGGCGCATCAGATACATCTCCTGTTACATCTCCATGTATGCTATTATTGAATAAGTTCCAACTTAGGATGCTCAATTCACTTCCAATTCACATTCAGTTGTAGTAGGATAATTATGAACTATAACATCACAAAACATGACCAGAAATAAAATGAACAATGTACGTTAAAGATATGAATTGTTTATATCTTTTATTGTGTTGCTCACTTGATTCCATCTTGGTTGCAGCTTAAAGTGTACTTCAAACAAATGAACAGATGAGGATGATTGTGATGCTGAGGGAAAAAAATGCTGATTTTTCTAAGTGCAGGTTGAGTGAACAGCAAAAGGACCCTGCCTGTTCCCCCAACGCTAACCCTACATCCCTACCTTGGGGGGGGAGGCTTTGATAACTCTGCCACTACACAAGACACAATCGGACGCGCACACACTGTCACCACTAGCTCTATCCCATTGCCTAACCCAACCCTAATCCTAAAATGCACACACACTCACTAAAACAGCAAAACCTATTCTTAACTCTAACCCTAACTCTCAAACATATGCACAAACATGCTCACGTTCTCCAAACCCCTCACCTGCCTTGATGAAACATACCCATCAACATTTTGACCATTTATCTGTTCATATGTTCGTCATTATACACCACCCCTAACACTTGTCAGCCAACTGTAATTGCGACAAAATGCAGGGAAGCCAAGTTATAAGTATGTGTGTGTGTGTGTGTGTGTGTGTGTGTGTGTGTGTACAAAACCTAAAAATACCAAGTTATGGAATATTTTGATTGAGTAGTTTGGTTAAGTAAATGTGCAGTTATTAATGTAATTGGTCAACATTCATTAATATATTAAAATCATTTAGAAATGTTAAATTTTAGCAACCTAATGTCAAAAAGTGGTGCGTCTCAATTTTCCCCAGTAGGTTTATGCCTGGATTTATAGATGTTTTTCAGGTGTTTTAATTAAAGGAAAAAGATCTGAAATATTGGCACCAGTGCTTAAAAGGTACTGATATTTTACTACAAGTATATAATGCATAAATATGACATATAAAAATGACTAGCTAATAGTTCAAGGCATCCTACCTCAATAATTGAGGCTATGTTAAAAATAAAAAAATATGATTTACTGATAGATTTTTTTGGTGATTTAAAATAATTCTTATAAATTGTACTTATCTAAAATTATTTAAATTAATTCAGTGGTATAAAAGTAAATTGTTTCATATCAGACATTGTTGCAAAAAAAAAAAAAGAAAGAAAAGAAATTACTCTAAAATATATTAATGTCTCAAACAATCTATTTTACTTTGGGAAATTTTGCTTGACAGTTTTTACATAGGACATTTTAATCCCATATAGAGTAGAATAGAAGTAAGGCACACTGATTTGTACCATTATATCACCCACAAATAGGTCAGTCTTATGGGGAGGCCCCAGACTGATGGAGATTGATAGTTACATTTAAATATCCCAAATATGGGGCAAACAGAAGTGACCTTGGGAATCCTCTCTAATCCTGTGATTCAAGATTAATGTCAGTGTGTGACAGAGAGTCAGTGATGATTTCCAGTAGTATTCCAGACCTTTGTTTACCTGCTAAGATGTAAAAACACACCTGTGGTAAAGGATCTATATTATGAAAACAGGGTACTTTTAATATACCAAGACCTTTCTAGTATCTAGCAGTTTAACATCCTTTAGCTGTACTGTGCCATTTTGTAATAACACTCTCCTAATATTAACACTCTTCTCCTAAAGTTATCATTTGCCAGTCTAGATTTAGCAAAGCTTACCAAGTCATTCTTTTAGTCCTGCCAGAATAGTACTTGCTCTCTAGCCAAAATTGACAAATATAGTCCACTAAAGTGACCGCTTTGTGCTTTGATGATATGGGTAGTTGAATTGTTTTTTCACAGGGGAATCATACCCTTTTTATAGGTTTCAAAAGGCATTTTAAAGGAAATGGTACCAAATCTGTCATGCAACATTTTGTAAAACTGCCATGTAAAATCTTCCATCTTTAAAGTTTGACCATCTGCACCTTTAGTACTTCCTGTTTCTATAAACAGTTCAGTGATTGAATAGTTGCAGCTTTCCTTTTGTTGACAAAGGTTCATAGTTGTGTACTAGGCTAATGGCCCCTGGAGCCTTTACAAGCCTAGCCCATAGGATTACCCTAGCATCATGCCAGCTGACCTTAGTTCCCAGTGTCTCTGCCAAGTAAAGTCACTGGAGTAATCCTTGGGGGGAATTTTGTATTTCCCATCCACTCATCAAGATTTCTTTTGAAGACGGCCGGTGAAGTGCTCTGCTTGACATGTATGAGAAGTCTGTTCCATAGCATGGGCAGTCTTTGGGTTATGAACCTGTCCCTCCAGCATGTTCTGTTGATTGTGGTAATGAGGTTGAGGTCTTTGGAGCGTGTGGTGTGGAGGGATTGGGATTTCTTTAGATGTAGCATTTCTAACAGAGCTGGGTCAAGCATGGCTTTGTAAGTCAAGCAAAGATCACCTCTAAGTAAGCAATATGAAACAGAGAATAGTTGGAGTGTTTTTAGTCTGTCCATATAGGAAAAATGTTTAAGGCCTAGGTTCCTCTTTGAGAGGTACTTTTGCAGTAACATACTTAACATCACATACTTACATGCGGTAACATACTTAGTTTTATAACATTTGCACTACTCAGAAACCATCTTCCTTCTTGCCGAGAGAAAATTATTCAGTTTAAGTACCTATTACTGTGTAAGGTTTTAGATATCCTTTTAATGTCCATGGAGTTTTGTATATTTTCCATTCTAGGGCACCCCATTCTCTTATCTTGCCGCCTAATTATCTGCCTGTGAAATTCTTAAAATACTACACTCTCAAACTCTTATTGGCCCCCTGGATCTGGCCCCATGGAGAGTAGAAAGTAAACATATAGTGTACCACCACAGTATTTTTCATCATCTCATCTCTGTACTCTCTACTTTAATGTGCAAGTTGGTTTTCCTAAGTCTCTTTCGGAAACTGGAGCAGTGGGAAGAGCAGGGGCAACATATGTATTTCCTCCTTTACAATTTAACATGTTCATCTGCTGTTCTACCAGCTTTTTTTTCCTGAGGTGCAGTTTGCAGCAGTCTCGCTTTGATAAACGTGTGCATGATGTCCAAGACTACAAAGTTCTAGAGTCAACAGTTTACTAAGTCTGTCAGCTAGCCTACTTAATGCATTTAAAACAGAAGCAGTCTTTCAGTGTGAATATATTTAACTCGGTCTGCTGCTGGAGGAAAGAAACTCCATTTTAGTTTTAAACATTGATGATGATAACACTGGGCAGTGCAGTGGTGCAGCGGTAGCGTTGTCGCCTCACAGCAAGAGATTCTCCGGTTCAATTCTCGGCTGGGTTGCCTTCTGTGTGAAGTCTGCATGTCCTCCCTGCATTCGTGTGGGTTTCCTCTGGGTGCTCCGGTTTCCTTCCACGTTACAAAGACATGCATTTGGAGCGTTTTTTTCCCCAGGCCTCTGCTGAAAAGTAGCTAGTTCCAAGTCATACTTTCCCAGTTAACAAATGTTAAATAATAATAAATAAATAAATAAAAATAAAAATGTTGTGTTGGTAACATGTCCACAACAGTTCAACCTTCTAGCAACTTCCAGCTGTATATCCCAAGTGCATTTAACTATTTCTGTGCCGATGAGTTTGTGAAATCAATGCAGCAGTGGTTGTACTTTAAAAACATATCACAGTGGTCCCCATTCTTCACTGTCATCCATAAAGTTATCCTTAATTTGGAGTCTCTCTGTGGCTTGGGAATTTCAGAACACCGTTGAATTCCTTTGCCCTTGACAAATTTCTCATTTGAAAATTCTCTCTGACCAGTTAGTTGCATTTACAGTGTTAAGAGTATCAGGTATATGTATAGAAAATATTGCCACTTCTCACCCCCTAATTCTGCCTTCTACAATTGCCAATCTTCTGTCTTCAGATAACACAGTCTGTACAGTGTCCAAGCTAAGTCCACGGGTAATTATTTGGAGGCATATGCATCTTATGATGACATATAACGTTGTAGTAGCTGAAGTGCAGAACTCGCATAGCTTAATGAGGAAAGTATTGTCTTCAGTGTTCCAGGTGAGCTGTTGTTCCTCTGTGCCTAGCCTGCCTGTTTTCATTAAAATGATCAGCACATTGTGTCTACAAAGTCAGACTGTCTTTATAACAGCAGCCTGCACAGTTTGACAGAAACATTTTCCATAAACATAAAAGTCATGAGTTCTGGCGTATGCATTTTGATATTACCTTTTACACCATAATTTATTCAAGACTTTACCTAGTTTTAGGATGATTTCCCTACTGCCTGCCAGTAATTAGACCTGGTCTATCAGCCCATTTCTTTCATTCACCATGTAAGAGCCAATGACGAGGGGTCATCCATTGTGGTAGCCATCTGTGTTGCTGGAGTATATAAGGTGAAACTGCTTGTGAATGCAGAGTAGATCTCTTAAAAGAAAGAATGAAGATTTGTAGAAGTTGGGAAGCAGGTGGGTACCCAGTTATGATTTGGAAAATCATTAAATTAAAAAGCAGGAATAAATAAGCTAAATGTGATTGAAACATTTGCACTGGGCTGATTCTGGTAGACTGAGCATATATATTGACATTTGATTTACCGGGAAAATCCAACTGGGAAGGAGCCCATTTTCAGCCGAGGCGCGAGGAGAAAAGCTCCAAAGTATTACAAAACATTTTAAGAACAGTAATTTTACAGTCTTTTTAAAAATAATATAAAAAAAAACTACAGCTTAAATAACTATACTAAATTAGACATATGTAAACATTGGTTAAGAATAGATACAAGTTATATGACAATTTAATATTTAGAGATTTTAGCCAGTTTATAGAGAAATTAAAGATAAGTTAGTGTAATCCAAACGGGAATTGCAATATGATATAAGAGAAAAGCAGGCTTGTGGTATATTTAGAGAGAAAGCCAGTGGAGAGAAATTGATAGAAGTAAGGAAGTGAGTGAAGAGAGATTAATGAGATATAAGGTGTGAATCGGTATTTGTTCACATTTAGGGATATAGTTTATCTTTGTGTTGAGCAAGAAATGGCTTATGAACTGCACACATATATGCATATTTATTTACTTACTTGCCTTTGTTTACCGGGTAGTATCTGACTGGGCAAGGAGCCCATTTTGCGGAAACCTGGGGAGAAAAGCTCCAGCAAGTAATAGACAGAAAACAGCAGTGGAAAAAAAATACAACAGAGTATCACATGCGGTGTACTAATTCAGAAGCATTTGATTAGCAGTACAAGTAGGCTAGTTCATAATATACAGTCGAGTCAAAAAATCTTGATAAGAATCAACAAATTTTTTTTTAATTTGTTAGAGTAGAAGAAGAGAAATAATTTGCTTTCTCGTAGGAGAGTTTAAGTTAGTAAATATACAAGCTGTTCTAACTGAAACAGCCGTACACGAACTAAGAAGAAAAAAAAAAGTAACCGGTCTGCCAATCACAAACTGTTTATTGAATTTGAGTGCTTTCGTCAGGCTTTCGCCCCAAGACTTCTTCAGAATAAAAACAGCTGTAACCAATTTCCATTTAAATAAACAACCAGTCAAGTCACATGTATACACAATGCTAGAGTATTGGTTAAGAACAAGAGGAAAAACATCATAAATTAAGTAACAAATACATATAGAGCCTGTTTTAAACATTTAAACATCAAAATTCATCGACTCTAATCAAAACAATATTTAAAATCTGTCAACATATATAAACTAAAAAATGAAAAAATATTATCAGTTAGCCTAAGTGTGAAATTCAGACTTTAATTTTAAGTAACTTGAAATCGACACTGTTTCATTTAAACCAGGTTTCCTTGTAGCATTGCTTCTAAGCTACCAAAGTAGTTCTTTAAATTCAAGGAATAACTCCAATGGCCCGCCCCTACTATTTTCATTGCAAACCTGTTCTAAAACCGCAAACTTGAAGTTATGATTTGGATGGTCCACTAAGTGCTTGGCTACTGCATTGTTGCTATTGCCCTTCCTGATGTCATAAACGTGTTGGTAGATATGTTTATTTAATGTATTGATAGTCTTACCAATGTAAAAACATTGACAGTCCTGGCAAATAGCAATATATACAAGGTGCTTACTTTGACAATTGAACTTTTTATGCAAGTACACTTTACCATATCCACCAATAAAAATGACATTGGTCTCCAAAATAAAGGGGCATTGCGCACAATGTCCACATTTACGCATATAACCCTTCTTTTTGGCAGCACGTTTATGACATCAGGAAGGGCAATGGCAACAATGCATTAGCCAAGCACTTAGCGGACCATCCAAATCATAACTTCAGGTTTGCACTGAAAATAGTAGGGGCGGGCCATTGGAGTTATTCCTTGAATTTAAAGAACTACTCTGGCAGCTTAGAAGCAATGCTACAAGCAAACCTGGTTTAAATGAAACAGTGTTGATTTCAAGTTACTTAAAATTAAAGTCTAAATTTCATACTTAGGCTAACATTGATAATATGTTTTCATTTTTTAGTTTATATATGTTGACAGATTTTAAATATTGTTTTGATTAGAGTCGAATTTTGATTTTTAAATGTTTAAAACAGGCGCTATATGTATTTGTTACTTAATTTATGACGTTTTGCCTCTTGTTCGTAACCAGTACTCTAGCATTGTGTATACATGTGACTTGACTGGTTGTTAATTTAAACGGAAATTGGTTACAGCTGTTTTTATTCTGAAGAAGTCTTGGGGCGAATGCCTGACGAAAGCGCTCAAATTCAATAAACAGTTTGTGGTTGGCAGACCGGTTACTTGCTTTTTTTATACAAGCTGATCTAGTTAGAATAGGATATAGCATGCCAGTATAATTATCCTGGGACTGTGCAGGAGCATAGCCAGTGATTTAATAAGGTGATCTTTTAGCAGTAAATTTGAATTTTTGACTGGGTTTTTATAGGACTTGTTTGGGGGGGGGGGGTAGTAAGTTCCAGGTTTTGGCCATTTTATTAAAATAAAGTGGGTCTCCATAGTAGTTATTGGATTTGGTTACCTTTAGAATTAATTTATTAGGTGATCTAAGGGACCTAAGGTTAATATTAAGTTGAACTAGGTCAAGGAGAGCATGGCAGTTGTGGGGTTTATGAATGATACTGTAGGTAGTGGTTAGTTGGTTGAGGGTTAATAGGCTGGGTAATTCAATTCATTTGAGTTGGTGAAGGGCGGAACAGTGATGAGATTTATGGGGTAGGTTAAAGGCAAACTTGGCTGTTTTGTGTTCAAATCGGACTTGCACAGGTTGGTAAAGATTTGGAAGCAGTAAAGGAGTGTGGATAGTAGTTGGGATCTGGCTGTGGATAGTCTGGTGTTGGTTAGGTAAGGATTTGCCATATAAAGGGAGCCGAGTTTGATGTGACTTTTTTTAATTGTTAGTGATGTATGTTTATCAAATTTGAAGCAGTCATCTGTTACACCTAGAAGCTTAGTTTGATTGACTGGTTCAATTTTTGTACCATTAGATAAGTAGATGGTGAGAGGGGTTAGGTTATTTTTAGCTTTTTTTATTACCAAAGACCATAAGCTTAGGCTTGTTTGGGATGAGTATTAGTTGATGAGGTAGTTTTCTATGTCTTTGAGAGACTTTTGTGTTTTTTTTTGTTGTGATATGAGGCATCGATATATTGAATGATAGAGGCTAGTTGAGTGGAGGTAGCAAGGTTATTGGTAAATATGATGAAGAGTAGAGGTCCGAGGATGGATCCTTGGGGGACTCCAACAGAGACAGGTAGAAGAGGGGAGAGTTTGTTATCCTATTTGGTAGACTGCTGTCGATTAGAAAGATAGCTGTGAAACCCAAGTCAGGGATGTTGTACTGAGGTTATAAGTAGCTAGTTTGTTGAGAAGTATTTGGTGGGATACCATATGGAAAGCTTTGGACATATTGAAGAAAATTGAGGCAAGTTGGCATTTATTTTTGAGGAGGTTAACAGTGTTAGTAAAACTTGTAAGTGCGGTGTTAGTACTATGCTTAGGTCGGAAGCCATGTTGAAAGTTGGATAAAAGGTTGTTCTTAAAGTGGTCAAGGAGTTGTTTATGTATGCATTTTTCTAAGATTTTGGCTAGGGGGAGAGAATGGCAGTGGGTCGGTAGTTTGAGAAGTCTGTAGAGGGGCCGCCTTTGTGTAGGGGGATGATATGTGATATTTTTCAGAGGAGAGGTACATATTGTTCAGAGATGGAGCAGTTGATTAGTGTAGATACAGGATAGGAGATAGAAGTAGCAGCTATTTTGAGAAATTCATTGGGGAGTTGATTGGCAGCAAGAGAACAGGGTATTAGTTTGGTGAGGAGTTTTTTTATGTAACTAGTTTGTATGGGCTTGATAGAGAATGAGTCAGGGATAGAAACAGTAGAGGGGAGTACTGTTAAGGGTGAAGTCCAAAATGAGAAACGGAGAATAAATTCCAATTCTTAAGCCAAAGTTTATTCAAGTCACGTTCCACACAATAAATATATCTCTCTACGTAACACTCTATGTTAAAACATAAACGCTGTTGAACACACGCGTTTTCGTCTGTTTAAATCAGACTTCATCAGATGAACCTTTAATTAAGATACACTCCTTTTATAATCTGACCAATGACATCAATTAATAAACATAATTTAGACAATTAACAATATTACAATTACTTTCAATGCTTACTTGGGTAAATATGCTTCCCTATCTCTTAAAAAACAATCTTGTGTTAAAAAATATATAACAAATAAATACTTCTCCATTGATTAATATAATTTTATTCCCCTACATTTTTAAAAAAAAATAAAAAAATTAAAAATGTCTATGTTAATAAATAATTCATTTAAAATTCTATAATGTTCAACTGCCATCTAGTGGAAATTCATATTATTGTCCTGTGGCATCTTAAGTTAAAAACCTTTAAGTAAAATGCCTTTTTGTATTATTAAAACCACTAAATTGATATTATGAAATTTATAAAAATACAATATTAAAGAATGCATAAAGAAATGTATGGAAAATGTATAAAAATTGTTCTGGATAAATTTATTGTATATATTACAAAATATTGTTATAGTTTAGCTGCCCTTAATTTCAAAATTGGTATAATACTTGTGTACTCATTCAACCCTGGTGGGTTGTAGGCTTCCAATGTTACCTGCCACCAAAGCTCCCTATATTCAACTTTCTCCTCCCAGGGGCCACCTCTTATATCTCTTTGAGTGTGTTCTAACACTGTAAATTTAAAAGTGGCTCCTGTACATTCCTTGCTATGTTTAAACAAGGCATTTGTGTCCTTGCAATTCTTAATATCGTTAAGATGCTCGTATATCCTTCTTTAAAGTTTTCTTTCTGTTTTTCCTACATAGAAAGAATCGCAGGTCCCACAGGTGGCCATATAGACCAAACCCATGAACTCACAATTGTAATAATTCTTATTGTTAATAATCCATCTATCTCTGCTTGCTATGTATATCCTATTAGAGTTTAAAATATAGGGGCATTGGGCGCATCTACCACATTTATAAGTCCCCTTCTTTTTTACATCTTGAGGAGACATGGTATTCCTATTTTCTAAAATATTTCTTATACTTTGGGCATTCTTGTGCACTATTTTTGTTGAAATCCCTTCTAATTTATCTATGTCAGTTATATTAATAAACCTATCCCATTCCTTAAAAAGTATTCTTTTGATATTGCTATTCATTGCATTATATTCTAGGGTTAAGGCTAATTGAAAATTCTCTTGATTTCCCCCTTTGTCTTTAAATTGCTCTAGTCCAAGGTCAGTTGTTTTCACAATTGGGGTATATCTATTTTCCCTTCCCCCTTCTATTTCCTGTCTTATTTCCTTAATAGGTTTTGATGGATATCCTCGATCCATAAACATTTTTTCCAAGAGGTCACATTCTTTAAGAAAATCCTTCTGGGAACTTGTCATTCGACTACCTCTCACAAATTGTCCTTTTTATAATGTTCCTTTTACAGTGTAGGGGATGTGCACTATCATAATGTAGAAACATATTACAGTATGTAGGTTTTCTATATACTTTTGTTTCTAAAACATCTCCCTGCTTATAAATTTCCAAATCTAGGTATTGCAGTATATTGTTTGATACTGTGTATGTGAATTTCAAAAAACCTGTGGTTTTAAGATAAACCATGAATTCCTTAAGCTTTTCATATCCACCAGTCCAAAGTAGGACTATGTCATCTAAAAATCTGCGATAAAGTACCAATGGGAATTAAATTGGGAATTTAATACATATTTCTCTTCCCATTTAGCAAGTACTAAATTTGCATAGGTTGGGGCACATGCAGCACCCATAGCCACTCCTTGCGTCTGTCTAAAAAATTCCCCATTGAAATATAAGAAATTATTCTTTAACACCATTTCCATCAACCACACATTCACCTGCTTTTCATTGTTGTTTAAAATTTTACTTTCATACAATATTTCTTCAAACATTTCTGTACCTTCAATATACGGGATGGATGAAAAAAGGTCAATTACATCTATAGTAACAAATAAAATATTGTCCAAACCTTTAACTCTTGAAATAACTTTTAATAAATCCCATGAATCTTTTAGAATTTGTTCCCTTTCTACCCATAGTTTTTTAACCTTGTTATCTATATATTTAGCTAGTGGATGGGTTTTTGATCCGTCAGCTGAAACTATTGGTCTTAATGGGGGGGGTCTAGCTCATTTTTATGAATTTTTGGGATTCCAAAAATTGAAGGAATTTTAGGTTTCTCCACTTTCAAAAATAAGTGGGTTTCCTGATCTATAAACCCCTCATATAGCATATCCTTTAAATTTACATCTATTTTGTTATAAGCGATGTTAATTTCATTTTTAGAGACTTGATCATATTTTGTATTGTCCCAAAGAATGTTATACATTCTACTATCATATTCAATTTTATCCATAATAACCACTCCACCCCCTTTGTCTGGTTTCATGACTCTTAAATTGGGGTCATTTCTCATCTCATGTAGCAGCTGCTTCTCTTCTGTCCCCAAATTTGCTTGATATTTGAGAGTGTATTTTCCTTTTCTAATTTCCTTTTCAATTACTTTTTCTAAATTCTTTAATTGGGGTGAATAGGTGGATTGTAGATAGTTTTACGTTTCAAAATTGGGGCAGAAACAATTTTATTGTTGCTAGGGAATATAATTTTCAAATTAATTTTCCTTAAAAATAACCTAATGTCTAGGAGAGATTTTGCCAAATCCCCCCTTAGTGTAGGGTATAAACTTCAACCCTTTGGATAAAAGTCTAAAATGTCCTTCCTCTAAAACCAAGTGACTAAAATTGTAAATAGTAAAATTGTTAAAAAAACATTTGTTACCCTCATTCGTGATTTCTAAAATTTCAGGGCGGTTGGGTACTGCTAGTACTCCCCCCCCCCCCCCATTGAAAATTTGTTTGTCTGTTCCCTTGTTTATTCATCAACCTTTCTGACCTCCTTAGGGGGGGATACTCATCCTCATATTCATAAACATCTTCCAGTGGGTTAATTTCCCCTTCTATTTCTAGAGATCCTTTTTTATCATCTCCTGTGTAATATACCTCCCTAACATATCTCCTGTGTGGGGGGTTAGGGTAACTCAAATTGTATTTGTATTCATATATGTCACGGTCCATTTTCTTTATTTTCCTTTGTATTAAATTTTCAATTTCTTTATCTATGTCTTTTCTAATATTGAAATATTTTTCTTTTTCATCTTCTATAGAAAATATCAAATCATTCTTAATACATTGGTCCAAAACTTCTATTTCTTTTTGTAAGTCTTCCTGAACGCGTGTGTTTTCCCTCACTATCAATTTTAACACATCAATACCACATTTGTTAAAAACCTCAATGAGTTCCTTATGAAATAAGGAACCTGGAACAACATTATTAGGAAACTTATACACACGTAGCCCTTTGGGCACAATTTCCTTTAAAATACATTCCGTTAAATAAGTGTTTTCTATACTTAGAATTCTATGTTTGTTCATTAACTTTGAAAGGGAGTTTAAATTCTCCCTATATGTATTGTTATTTGCTTGCACATTTTTGTCGTTATTGTTACTTTTAAAAATGTATTTAAAACGTAGCCAGTCTTTTATCTCCTGGCGTGGAGAAACAGTACCTTTTGCCTCAGCACTTCTCTGAGGTTTACTAGTAACTCCTTCGCTCCGTGGACAAAAATTGTTCTCACCAGTTCCTGTTAAGTCCCTTAATACACTCGGTGTTTTGGCTGGATCAAAACTTTCTAATGCAGGTTCTAAATGGAAGCCGGCGTCCCCTCTTTCACCTATAAGCTCCATATTTGCGTTGTTTCTCTTACAGTCCTTTTTAGGTAACCCTTCGGTCCTTGAGGAGAGTTCTGCAACGTTTCTTTCCTGCGTACCTATTAGGGATGAAGCCACTGGTGTCAGTAGATTAATAAGCTCGGTTAGTTGGCCAATCAACTTTCGAGTTAACCCGAGGTCTTCCTGCAACGAATTTGCAGGGACCGCCTGCTTCTCCATTTCTCTTTCCACCAAAATGACAAGTAACCAAATAAAAGCGGTGGTACTAGACTCCAAACCAGAAAAAGTCCAAAATGAGAAACGGAGAATAAATTCCAATTCTTAAGCCAAAGTTTATTCAAGTCACGTTCCACGCAATAAATATATCTCTCTACGTAACACTCTATGTTAAAACATAAACGCTATTGAACACACGCGTTTTCGTCTGTTTAAATCAGACTTCATCAGATGAACCTTTAATTAAGTTACACTCCTTTTATAATCTGATCAATGACATCAATTAATAAACATAATTTAGACAATTAACAATATTACAATTACTTTCAATGCTTACTTGGGTAAATATGCTTCCCTCTTAAAAAAACAATCTTGTGTTAAAAAATATATAACAAATAAATACTTCTCCATTGATTAATATAATTTTATTCCCCTACATTTTTAAAAAAATTTAAAACATTAAAAATGTCTATGTTAATAAATAATTCATTTAAAATTCTATAATGTTCAACTGCCCTCTAGTGGAAATTCATATTATTGTCCTGTGGCATCCTAAGTTAAAAACCTTTAAATAAAATGCCTTTTTGCATTATTAAAACCACTAAATTGATGTTATGAAATTTATAAAAATACAATATTAAAGAATGCATAAAGAAATGTATGAAAAATGTATAAAAATTGTTCTGGATAAATTTATTGTATATATTACAAAATATTGTTATAGTTTAGCTGCCCTTAATTTCAAAATTGATATAATGCTTGTGTACTCATTCAACCCTGGTGGGTTCTAGGCTTCCAATGTTTCCTGCCACCAAAGCTCCCTATATTCAACTTTCTCCTACCAGGGGCCACCTCTTATATCTCTTTGAGTGTGTTCTAACACTGTAAATTTAAAAGTGGCTTCTGTACATTCCTTGCTATGTTTAAACAAGGCATTTGTGTCCTTGCAATTCTTAATATCGTTAAGATGCTCGTATATCCTTCTTTTAAGTTTTCTTTCTGTTTTTCCTATATAGAAAGAATCGCAGATCCCACAGGACGTGTGTATACGTTTCCTAATAATGTTGTTCCAGGTTCCTTATTTCATAAGGAACTCATTGAGGTTTTTAACAAATGTGGTATTGATGTGTTAAAATTGATAGTATGGGAAAACACACGCGTTCAGGAAGACTTACAAAAAGAAATAGAAGTTTTGGACCAATGTATTAAGAATGATTTGATATTTTCTGTAGAAGATGAAAAAGAAAAGTATTTCAATATTAGAAAAGACATAGATAGAGAAATTGAAAATTTAATACAAAGGAAAATAAAGGAAATGGACCGTGACATATATGAATACAAACGCAATTTGAGTTACCCTAACCCCCCACACAGGAGATATGATAGGGAGGTATATTACAAAGGAGATGATAAAAAAGGATCTCTAGAAATAGAACGGGAAATTAACCCACTGGAGGATGTTTATGAATATGAGGATGAGTATCCCCCCCCTAAGGAGGTCAGAAAGGTTGATGAATAAACAAGGGAACAGACAAACAAATTTTCAATGGAGGGGGGGAGAAGAGGGAGGGGGAAGTACTAGCAGTACCCAACCGCCCTGAAATTTTAGAAATCACGAATGAGGGTAACAAATGGTCTTTTAACAATTTTACTATTTACAATTTTAGTCACTTGGTTTTAGAGGAAGGACATTTTAGACTTTTATCCAAAGGGTTGAAGTTTATACCCTACACTAAGGGGGATTTGACAAAATCTCTCCTAGACATTAGGTTATTTTTAAGGAAAATTAATTTGAAAATTTTATTCCCTAGCAACAATAAAATTGATTCTGCCCCAATTTTGAAACGTAAAACTATCTACAATCCACCTATTCACCCCCAATTAAAGAATTTAGAAAAAGTAATTGAAAAGGAAATTAGAAAAGGAAAAGACACCATCAAATATCAAGCAAATTTGGGGACAGAAGAGAAGCAGCTGCTACATGAGATGAGAAATTACCCCAATTTAAGAGTCATGAAACCAGACAAAGGGGGTGGAGTGGTTATTATGGATAAAATTGAATATGATAGTAGAATGTATAACATTCTTTGGGACAATACAAAATATGATCAAGTCTCTAAAAATGAAATTAACATCGCTTATAACAAAATAGATGTAAATTTAAAGGATATGCTATATGAGGGGCTTATAGATCAGGAAAGCCACTTATTTTTGAAAGTGGAGAAACCTAAAATTCCTTCAATTTTTGGAATCCCAAAAATTCATAAAAATGAGCTAGACCCCCCCATTAAGACCAATAGTTTCAGCTGACGGATCAAAAACCCATCCACTAGCTAAATATATAGACAACAAGGTTAAAAAACTATGGGTAGAAAGGGAACAAATTCTAAAAGATTCATGGGATTTATTAAAAGTTATTTCAAGAGTTAAAGGTTTGGACAATATTTTATTTGTTACTATAGATGTAATTGACCTTTTTTCATCCATCCCGTATATTGAAGGTACAGAAATGTTTGAAGAAATATTTTATGAAAGTAAAATTTTAACCAGCAATGAAAAGCAGGTGAATGTGTGGTTGATGGAAATGGTGTTAAAGAATAATTTCTTATATTTCAACAGGGAATTTTTTAGACAGACGCAAGGAGTGGCTATGGGTGCTGCATGTGCCCCAACCTATGCAAATGTAGTACTTGCTAAATGGGAAGAGAAATATGTATTAAATTCCCAATTTAATTCCCATTGGGTACTTTATCGCAGATTTTTAGATGACATAGTCCTATTTTGGACTGGTGGATATGAAAAGCTTAAGGAATTCATGGTTTATCTTAACAAAACCACAGTTTTTTTGAAATTCACATTCACAGTATCAAACAATATACTGCAATACCTAGATTTGGAAATTTATAAGCAGGGAGATGTTTTAGAAACAAAAGTATATAGAAAACCTACATACTGTAATATGTTTCTACATTATGATAGTGCACATCCCCTACACTGTAAAAGTTACATTATAAAAGGACAATTTGTGAGAGGTAGTCGAATGACAAGTTCCCAGAAGGATTTTCTTAAATAATGTGACCTCTTGGAAAAAATGTTTATGGATCGAGGATATCCATCAAAACTTAAGGAAGTAAGACAGGAAATAGAAGGGGGAAGGGAAAATAGATATACCCCAATTGTGAAAACAACTGACCTTGGAATAGAGCAATTTAAAGACAAAGGGGGAAATCAAGAGAATTTTCAATTAGCCTTAACCCTAGAATATAACGCAATGAATAGCAATATCAAAAGAATATTTTTTAAGGAATGGAATAGGTTTATTAATATAACTGACATAGATAAATTAGAAGGGATTTCAACAAAAATAGTGCACAAGAATGCCCAAAGTATAAGAAATATTTTAGAAAATAGGAATACCATGTCTCCCCAAGATGTAAAAAAGAAGGGTACTTATAAATGTGGTAGATGCACCCAATGCCCCTATATTTTAAACTCTAATAGGATATACATAGCAAGCAGAGATAGATGGATTATTAGCAATAAGAATTATTACAATTGTGAGTCCATGGGTTTGGTCTATATGGCCACCTGTGGGACCTGCGATTCTTTCTATATAGGAAAAACAGAAAGAAAACTTAAAAGAAGGATATACGAGCATCTTAACGATATTAAGAATTGCAAGGACACAAATGCCTTGTTTAAACATAGCAAGGAATGTACAGGAGCCACTTTTAAATTTACAGTGTTAGAACACATTCAAAGAGATATAAGAGGTGGCCCCTGGTAGGAGAAAGTTGAATATAGGGAGCTTTAGTGGCAGGTAACATTGGAAGCCTACAACCCACCAGGGTTGAATGAGTACACAAGTATTATACCAATTTTGAAATTAAGGGCAGCTAAACTATAACAATATTTTGTAATATGTACAATAAATTTATCCAGAACAATTTTTATACATTTTTCATACATTTTTTATGCATTCTTTAATATTGTATTTTTATAAATTTCATAACATCAATTTAGTGGTTTTAATAATACAAAAAGGCATTTTATTTGAAGGTTTTTAACTTAGGATGCCACAGGACAATAATATGAATTTCCACTAGAGGGCAGTTGAACATTATAGAATTTTAAATGAATTATTTATTAACATAGACATTTTTAATTTTTTAAATTTTTTTAAAAATGTAGGGGAATAAAATTATATTAATCAATGGAGAAGTATTTATTTGTTATATATTTTTTAACACAAGATTGTTTTTTAAGAGGGAAACATATTTACCCAAGTAAGCATTGAAAGTAATTGTAATATTGTTAATTGTCTAAATTATGTTTATTAATTGATGTCATTGGTCAGATTATAAAAGGAGTGTAACTTAATTAAAGGTTCATCTGATGAAGTCTGATTTAAACAGACTAAAACGCGTGTGTTCAATAGCATTTATGTTTTAACATAGAGTGTTACGTAGAGAGATATATTTATTGCGTGGAACGTGACTTGAATAAACTTTGGCTTAAGAATTAGAATTTATTCTCCGTTTCTCATTTTGGACTTTTTCTGGTTTGGAGTATAGTACCACCGCTTTTATTTGGTTACTGTTAAGGGTGAATTACAGCTATTACTTAAGAGGGAGATTATTGAATTAATAAAGTGAGTACTGAATTGGGTTGCCATACACTCAGAAGTATTATAGGTAGATGGTGCTGGGGTTGAAGGTTTTCCAGGGTTTAGGAGATAATTAACATTTTGCCAACATTTTTTGAGGGTTGTTCTGGTGTTTTTGTTGGCATGTTTAGAAGCATGATTTTTATCATTGATCAGTTTCTTGGCTTGTTTTTGTAGTTGTAAGAGGTGAGGATATCTTTGTTTTTGGTACTTTGATAGAGTGACCAAGCCCTATCCCTTTGTTTAAGCAGTTCCTGAGAACCAAGATGCTCTCCTCCAAATGGTGGTCCCCTGCCATAAACAAACTTTACAACAAAAGGAAGAAACTGTTGCAGAAAAGAGGAAAATCCCAGGATGCAAAAAAACTCCCTTACCAGCCTCAGTAAAAAGCTGAGATCCCTCATAAAATCCTCCAAAGTTAGTTACGAAAATAAAATTGCCAAAGATTCCAAAGACAACCACAAGGCATTCTATAACTATGTCAAGAATCTAAATGGCAATGCTCAGATCTGCTCTGAGCTACAACAGAATGGCATTAAATATACTGATCCCAAGGATATTGCCAATATCCTAGCAGATCGATTCAATGCCAACTTCATCCCCCTCTCACCCCCTAAATGGCCCATCTCAATACTGGAAGATTGCCAGATTCCGATAATAATGGCCACACAGGTAAAAAACGCACTCTCCAAAGCTAAGAATACAGCATCCATGGGACCAGATGACATCCCGGGCTGTGTACTACATGAACTACAAAATGAACTGGCACCTCACCTAAGTGTCATGTTTAATCATACCTTCACCTCAGGCTTCATGCCCACTGAGTGGCATACAGCTACAGTTATCCCACTCCACAAGAGGGGATCCACCTTGGATCCCGGGAACTACCGCCCCATCAGTCTGACAAGCCTGATCTGCAAGGCCATGAAACGTATTATCATGGAACTTATAAACAAAGACATTGGCAACCTTTAAACACTGGACCCCACCCATTTTGGGTTTGTGAAGGGCCGATCTTGTCTCCTGAACCTGATTGACTTCTTTGAATCAGTCACCAGAGCTGTGGACGAGGGTAAGGCAGTCCACACAGCCTATCTGGACCTAGCCAAGGCCTTTGACACGATCCCCCACTCTGGAATCATAAACTTAGTAAGCTGGGCATTAATCCCTACGTCACTCGATAGGTTGCCAACTGGCTTACTGACAACCTCAGGGTTCAGTCCTGGGATCTCTCTTGTTTGGCATCTACTTCTCTGAAGTACAGGCCAACACTAAGGGACTCTGGCTAACAAAGTTCGCAGATGACTGCAAACTGGGAGCCATTATTGAATCCCCAAATGATGTGGATACTCTTCAAAAGGGCCTTACAGAAACAGATGCTTGGTGCCAGAGCCATGGGCTCAAGCTCAGTGCCAAGAAATGTATAGTTATCCCCTTTGGGAAAAACCATGTACCCATGAATTACCACATAGGTGGCAGCACACTAAACACCGAAAGTTTGATAAGAGACTTAGGGACACAGGTAGACAGTGGTCTCACCTTCAGTAACCACATCGCCACAACAGTCAGGAAATCCTTCTATGTGGCAGACCTCATCACTAAGGGCTTTTCATCCAGAAAAAAGGAGGTCATTATCCCACTGTACTCATCCCTCATTAGACCCATTATAGAATACAACGCCCTATTTGGTATGTACCTCTCAAAACATCTGCAACAACTGGAAAGGCAGCCGAAATACCTCACTAAAAAAGTCACAGGCCTAAAGCAGATGCCCTATGCTGACCTCCTTAAAAAACTCCAGCTATACTCTATCGCATACTCCGAGGCGATCTCTGCTGAACATACAAGGCCATGTCAAACTCAGAGCTGTTGGACATGCTACACTTAAAGAAATCCCAATCCCTCAGAGCCACACGCTCCAGGGATCTAAACCTTATCACAATAAACAAAACATGCTGGAGGGATAGGTTCCTGACCCAGAGACTCCCCAAACTCTGGAATAGACTGCTCATACATGTCAAGCAAAGCACCTCTTTGGCCCTCTTCAAAAGGAACCTTGATGATTGGATGGGAGAAAGGAAATTCACCCCAGGGATCACATCAGTCGCCCTGCTAGACGGGTCCAGGGAAGTAAATAGTGTGG
The DNA here is from genome assembly GCF_019279795.1 of Protopterus annectens. Lineage (NCBI taxonomy): Eukaryota > Metazoa > Chordata > Ceratodontiformes > Protopteridae > Protopterus > Protopterus annectens. The sequence continues at coordinate 260,301,067 of NC_056735.1, read as the reverse complement.
GAAGAAATAGCCAGAGAATTGGTATGGCTAGGCTTCTATAGGCCCTAGGGCCGATAGCCTAGTACCAACTTATGAACCAGTAGTTTAGTGTCTTTTGTTAGCAAAGGTAGTTTGGTTTTGGTACAAAGTTTTCCTATAGGAGCTAGGTTATTTAATATATTGAGGAATGTATTGTTAAAGTACTGTACAACGAAGTCTAACTGGAAGAATGTTACTAGTGACCAGTCACATTGTTGAAGCAGTAAATTAAATATAGTGGGGGAGAAATTTTTTTGCTGTGGATGTTTTTGCATATGAGTATGATAGATGTATGAGCCCATTTCCTGAGAAGAAAGGTTGGGGAATAGTCACCAAGCATATCTGGAAGGTAGCTTGCTTGGTAATCTAGGTTGGGCTTATGTGTTAGTATCCAGTCTAGTATTAATTGTTTTTTGGATTGTTTAGTAATTCGAGTTGGAGAGTTAATCATCTGAGAGAAATTGTAGAGGTTAATAAGGTTGGAGGGGTTATCAGTGGAGCATGTAAGGCAGTCTAGGTAGAAGTTGCGTAGTACTATTGTTTCTTGGTTGAAGTTGGTAGATGCCCAACAGTGGAGGTTTTCTATGGTGGGTAGGTTGCTCCCTGGAGTTAAGTAGGTAGTAATGATTGTTATTGTTTTGTGGGAATTGATTTCTAGACATGTGGTTAATATTCCTGACTTTGGGAGGTCAGGGGAGTGCAGTTTAGTTGGATTAGTTTCAGGGGGTCTTTAAACAGAATAGCAATGCCTCCACCTCATTTGTTTAACCTATCACATCTAAGAATGCTATAACCTTTGATTAGAATTTCTTCATCTTTTATATAGGGTTTTAGCCTAGTCTCAGTTATGACATCTATGTCTGGTGACTAGAGGGCTAGGGCTGTATGGAATTCGTTTACTCTGTTTATGGTGCTTCTGAGGTTAAAATTGATAATGAATAGCTCAGAGTTACTGTTTTTGGGAAGTGGGAGGTATAGTGGGGTATTTGTGAGGGTTTGATTTAGTGAGTTTGGAGAGGCGGAAAGGAGCGATTGTAAACAGGGTGGGTGGGCATGTTTGGGCCGTGGGTTGGAATGAATGTCTGCTTAGAGTTTACTGCGAGTTAGAGAGTGAAGCAGAAAGAGTCTGAGTTTAGATATCTGTCTGTGGTATTTATGAAGAGAGAATGTAGGGATATGAGTGTGGATATATTTGAAAGTGAAGAACAGTATGTTAGAGTTATTGTAAAGTGGTGGAGAGATGTGAATGTTTGGGTTGGATTGGAAGTGGTGTGTATTGAATGGGAATGTTGGAGAGTAGTGGTTTATGGCCTGGTGTGTGTGGAAGGAAGCAGCATGGTAAAATAGGAAGAGTAGACAAAGTAGGGGAAACATTTCAGCAATTGAATTTATAAGGTGCATGGTGGTGTGAAGTAGAGAGTATCAGTAGTGGTTATGTATAGTGTAGTAGTAGGAGGAGGAGATTAGTCGTATGTGAGGAAGACGATATTAGTGTGGAAGGGAGAGAAGTGATTTCAAGGTAGTAGTAATATGGGGAGGGGTTGAAAGGTGGAATGTGGTTGTGGCTTATGGTGAGTGGGAGTAGGTGATAGGTAAGTAGTTTAGGGGTGTGGATAGGATAGGTATAAATGTAAGGAATGGGTGTAGGGGAGTGGAGTGAGCCTGAGACTTGGAGTTGTGGGGGCAAGAAGAAAAGCAATCTAGAGTCCAGATAGATCTGGAGCAAAGATAAGTATTAGCAGTGGTGTGCTTCCAGATTAATGGCACAGTGCAGCTGTGCTAGATTGATTATGCATAAAACTGTAAGCAGTAGTTGCTAGAGGTGATATACTGGGCAAAGAGAGCAGAGTTAAGGGGTAGCTGCATTCTGGTGATGTGCGTTTGCCTGATGTAACAGGAGTTTATACAACAGTTGCAGTAGGAGTTAAAGGTAATTCAAAAACGTGCAAGTATTTGAAGTGGAGGTTGATGGAACTGTTGCGGGCTAGCTGTGGGTGGTCTTAAACTAAGTTCCAGTAGAGGTACGCATTTTGTTGGGAAAGAGCAGGACAGGTACAGGTATTTGAAGTGGAGATTGATGGAAGTATTTATACATCTCAAATATTTTTTTCCTTATTTGTGATCAGCCCAGTGGCTTCTCCTTCCTCACCTAGTTGACCCATTGTTTCTCCTTCAGGGCAAATTTCAGGTTTCACCTAATCAGTCACTTCATTTTCCTTTGGAGGGGAGTCATGTGTTAGTGAGGGGGCTGGTCTGTAGGACCTGTGGACTGTCCTGACTTCCTTCTCTGAGCGTGGCTTCTACGTTCCACTGGTTCTGCCTATCAGAGAGGTACAGGTGTGCTTCTAAATATGTCAGTTCCATTGGACAATTAGTGCATCATCAAACAATGTAGGTATGCTTGGCTTATTTTGAACAGTACACCTTCACTCTGGTACAGCAGTAGCATTGTTACCTCACAGCAAGAGGTTCTCCTGTTCGATTCATGGCTGGAGTGCCTTCTGTGTGGAGTCTGCATGTCCTCCCCACGCTCGAGTGGCCTCTGAAAGACATGCGTGAATGGGCGTGCCTTCGCTGAAGGTTGGGTGTCGGGCTGGCAACTCGGCACCATAAAAATCTACTGCCAATCATTAGTGGTTCGGAGTTCCGCTGTGGCAACCCCTAACCAGGAAAAGACAAACCACCGTCACTCCTGCCTTTGTCGCCAGTGTAGTAAGCAATCTCTACCTTCCTCTCCTGCACAGTGACTGATTTGGTATTTGCTAATCACTCCCTTCTTCGTGCACCTCATCACTCCATCATCCATGCATCCAACTGAACATGACTCATCTGGGGTGCAGTCATGAGTTTCTCTCTCTGTCAACAGACAGGATATCTGAGGTAGAGTTATTATTTAATCTGTATAGAGAGATTGGCAGAGGATGGTGTGTTGGAGGAAAATGCTACCTAAATGAAAAGGAGTGGAGTCTAGTTTTAGAAGTTTAAATGGTAGTGACCCAAGTACCAAGTTATCTGTTGATGTTCCATGTTCTTTTATATTGTGACAATTTAATTTGCAGTTGTTTCATTTTTATTGAAGTTTATATTGCATCTGAAGTAGCCATATTAAGCTGTTCATATGCCTGTTTGGGTGACATAGATAGTCCACGTTAATGTGCAGGATAACTTTAAGCCTTGCTGTATGTTATAGGGAGGGCTTGATGCTATGAAGGAGAAGCAATGTTTACCCCTACCAAAGATTTTCATCATTTAATCATCAGTGCAGAGTAGAGTAACCATTAAAGAATATTGACTTGCTCATGATGCTTTGTTTCTTGTACCTCACACCTCATAACATACCAAGTTTTGTGGCAAAACTCAAAAACTGACCACGATAGACCTTATACTAGCTGCTAAGACTCTGTGAACTTGTTCTGTACAGTAGAATTTAAGTCTGCAGTCATTAACATTGTTCCATATAGATGTTTTAAGAATCCACATTGCCATCTTTTGCAGCTTAAGGAGTTTTGAAACTCTAAAGATTGCTCGGGTAATATCCCATCAACAAACAACCTTTCCCACGGTGACATATCTCACTCAGCCACAGTCTTCCTACATAATAACATGTACATACTCGCTCACTCACTCATTCACTCAGTACCATTTTCCATGGGAACCCTCCCCTGACATCCACAGTATAATAACCAATGCTGGGTACATACACATCTTTGATCAGTCTTTACTTCATATCTTATTAATTTAAGTGGCATATATTATTTTATAACCACCAGTCATTGTAAAACTGGCCAAAACTAGCTGACCATCAGTGCACCGATGGGTAAGTGTAGTTCACAGATGTTAGTACTGGCCTGTGCGAATGTACTCTCTCCGCCTTGGCTGACTACTGCATATCTTCTTGCAGTGGCTGCCACTTCTGCTATCACACCTCCTGTTTTTCTCTCAGCTTCCTACTTCCTAATGACTCTTCCATACAGTTCAGTTTTTGCCATCATCTTACAGTACCCAGGAGTGGAAAATAGAAAAGGAGAAGCAAAAGCAGCCATCAGTAATGTGTACACCATCATGAAGTCTGGCATTTTGGTGTAGCACTTTGACTTCAGCTAATGTGCATGTGTCCTGCCACAGTGCTGGGTTTATTCCCACATCCTCCATTTTGTTTATTGTGTAACCTTAGCCAATCATTTAACTAGACAGTACTCCTAGACTGAGCATGAAATAGGTTCATGTGGATCATTGCTCTCCCCTGGTTAACAAATGTATTGTATTTTTTAAATTTACTTTCTTCTTCTTTCGGCTTTTCCCGTTTTTAGGGGTCGCCACAGCAGATCACCTGTCCGCTCATGATTGGCAGTGGAGTTTTGCAGTGTTGAGTTGCCAACTCGGTGCCCAACCTTCCACAGAAGGCACATACACGCACACACTCACACCTAGGGCCAATTTGGAATGTCCAATCCACCTACAGCATGTCTTTGGGATGTGGGAGGAAACCGGAGCACCTGGAGGAAACCCACGCGACCACAGGGACGACATGCAGACTCCTCACAGAAGGCACCCCAGCCGAAGATCGAACCGGAGAACCTCTTGCTGTGAGGCGACAATGCTAACCACTGCAGCACCGTGGCCGCCCTGTTCCCAGTAGATTTTCACTTTTGTGCTTACATACATATTGGTCGTATTCTTCTTAGTTCATCATCACAGGCTGGCATTGTCCTGTCTGCTTCTTAATAAGCAGTATTCCTTTTTTTTCCCCCTTCAAACATCTTTATTAAATTTACACATATGACAAAGGCAATCTTAGATTTATATAAATGAAAAACATACAAAATGATATGACTTTAGTTGCAAACATTTTACATCACAGACACCATTGAAACAACTGTAGATGTAAACATTGTACATCACTTGTAAACCATCCAGTCATTGTCAGTTAAGCATTATGCAGCTCATTCAAATCCTGCCTCTAATGAGCATATTCTTATCCTTCCTCTGAGGACCCAGTTCTTCCCTTACATCATAAGTGTCTCCTGAGGTCATTCCCTTTTTGTCATGGAGATTTTCCCCTAAAACATTATTCATCATCTCCATCCTACAAGATTTTTTTGTCTGCCGTTTGGTACTCGGGCACCACTCACCTGCACATGACCTACCACAGCCATGGCTGCAGCCCACCAATGACTTGCTCCTTCCCCTCGTGTAACTGTCATGTCCACACCTGAGATGCAGCTACATCTGGTTTCATGTACATGGTGGTTATCTTTTCTGTTGTCCACACACCTTTGCCACCCATTATTTCCCTGCACCACCTTTCTGACTCTTCCAACATACTGGATTATGAGATTAGCCTGATTTTTTAGTTCGTTTACTTAGTGTGTGGAGTCTGCTTGTCCTCCCCACGGTTGGGTGGGCATTCGAAAGACATGCGTAAATGGGCGTGCCTTCGTTGAAGGTTGAACGAGCTGGCACCACGGCGTTCGTGAAAATCTACTGCCAATCATTAGCGGACCGGAGTTCCGCTGTGGCGACCCCTAACTGGGAAAAGCCGAAAGACAACAACAACTTAGTGTGTAGCAGAGTGCACAAGTTTTGCAGCTGCTCCCCTCTTTCCTTATATGCCTTTATTGCAGAATACAACTGCATTCTTCTGTGTTCCAGATCAGGATTGGTTTCCTTATATGTATTTCTGTGGTCTGTCATCCACCCCCTGTTAGTAGCCACTCTCTCACCCTGTTGCTATGACATTTAATCAACATATGCCTAGGCCAGCCTGATTCCATAGTGCAAGGGACAGATTCCAGTTAGTTCAGGGTTCATTTAGCAACCCCAGCACACTGTACCTACAAAAATAGATGAAAAAAAAATAAAAGAAGATTAAAACACCTCAGAACTACAGTAGAACTCCATCCACAAAACACTTCATTTATAACTTCTTGTTTAAATTATATAAAGGCCTATTCAGTAGATGGTTTAGGCAGTTATATAACCCACTGAAATCTATGGGAAACACTACCACTCCAACATGAATGACAGAACAAAAATTGAATATTTAGATGTTTGAATTGTGCATACATGAAATACATCTATCATGCATCATAAAAGTCCTAAATAGTTTCTGTGTCATACTGGAGATAAATAATATTTATCCATCTGTGTATTAAGAAGTCTTGGCACGGAGAATTACTGGCATACATTGTTGGGATCAACTCAAAACAGTTGAAACAAAACCAGTCAAAAAGGAAAACAAATAGTCCCCTTTTCCAGTCATGTAAAAAAGAAAAAAAAAAAGATTACTGACTTTCAGACATTTCTGTATGAATAATGGTACTATTAAGGAAAGGGGATTTTAGTGGCATAATGTCTAGGTTTGGGGTTGTGAGGACATGGATAAGATATGAGTAATCAGATGCAGGGTGCTTGATTTATCTTGTGTGTAGGTTTGTTCATGTTTGTTTTGTATGTTGAGGGTGAGATGAGATTTTATGTTGCATTGTGCAACTCTTAGTAAATATGATGCTGGGTATATATGTTTTGTACTTTGCAATACTTTTGAGGTGTGGTTGGGATTGTTGTGCTGTGTTTTGAGGATGCATTTTGTATGCGTTTGTGAGGCATGTTGTATTTATACTGTTGAATTGTAGTATGTGCATACGTGTAACATTTCATTCTGATATAGCAGTTTCTTGTTAGTTCAGTCTTTTATTTCATAGTTCAGTGTCGTGTAGATTTAGCCTTTTCTTAGTACTTAGGTTCTTAAAATTAGATAGACATTAAATAAAACAATTTGACATTTGTAAATAAATACAATGAAATAATAGTAACAGTATGATCTATTTTACAGAATGATGTTTTGATTTCTGCTAATGTTCTTGTTCTCATTCCCCCAGGTAACCCCTGGATCTCATTCTGTTCACTAATTTGCCCTTTCAGTCCGTGGAAATGAGAGTTCTAAAAGTGGTTTGTTCTTCATTAGGGCAAAGGTTAAGCAACCCACGTGGTCCATTATGGGCAAAGGTATTCTTTGAAAGGGCCCTGTCCATTCCCTCTTAACGTGCCTACCATGTCCCAAGGGATGTCAAGCAGTGCATATATGCAAGAGACACACCTCCTCCTTCCACAAGAGGCATTCCGTTGAATAATTCTACCTTTTGAAGGCAAAGTACCTTTCTGATCTCTGGTCTCCACTTGAGTTTCTGCACAGAGTTTGCACTCTAGGCTCTTTCTTCGCAGACCCCCCCCCCCCCCCCCAAAGTTAGGTGAGCAGGCTTCACCTTATTTTTCATCTCTCTTGTTCCTGGCTGGGTCCTCCAGTGCCTGAGCCACTATTTGAATTGGGAGTTATTGGGCCATGGTCAGGACTTCATCCTGCTATACCGTCAGAGTTGGATTTTGTTATCTTTTCTTTTTTTCTTTCGTGTACAGGTTTCTCAAAGATCATTATGTACTGGCTTATTTTATTTATTTGACATTTGTTGACCAGGATAGTATGACTAAGCTAGTGCCTTTTTTCAGCGGAGGCCCTGGTAGAAAAGCTCCACAGTACTATTAAGCAAAAATTGCAGAAATTGACCTGTATACAATAACAATACAATAAAAAATGCATGATTGTGAGAGGACAAAAAATATTTTTTTTTTGTGATGCCTTGTGCATCAGTTCATCTGTTTTTTATTTGCTAACAATTTTTTTGATTGAGCTTTTTTTTCATTCTTGAGTCCTGTCATCCTTTTTTTCTAACTGTATACTTTTACATTGGTTGTCATTAATTCTTTACATTTAGATTTTTTTTTCTCATTTTGTTCCTTCATGTTTTTCACATTAGCATGTGGCTTCACTCGTGCGATTGCTGCCCACACTTATTCCCCCGTGAAGGGAAAACTATAGCAGGAGACTAGTTTAAAAACTGGAAGAGCTTACTGTGACAAAGAAACCTACCAAGATAAGGTTTCTGCAAGCCTTTCTTGATTCCCAAAATGTGAGTATTGTATACTGAATGTTGTTACTTGGCAAATTTTGATAGCTATTATAAAAATATTTAATGTGTTGTCCTATCTCGCCTTAATTCGTACTAGGTTGGGTTCGGATCCTATCCTTGTATCTGTCTCGGCCTTTATTTTCAAGTTTGAGGTTCTATGCCAGGTCGTGGCTAAATCCCTATCCCAACATACACCAGAAATCTCTCCAGCTGTCGTTTGCCGCTAAACAAAATTGGGTCTTTGTCTGCCAGCGCTGGCTAAATATTATCTTTCTTTACCTTGTTCTTGCTTCAAGTCCTGACTTTTTTCCCTGGTATTTACCTTAAATTGTGTCTATAACTAAATAGGTAGTTGTTGCCGCTATTGTACTGTGTTTTTTGCATTTGACCATCTGTCATTGGGTCTTTTTGTCCTTCCCAGCTCTTTATACTGTTAAATAGCCCATTTAAGTTGGAGGGCTTTTAACTGCACTGTCATTTCCTCCCTTTTTCATTTCTATTTTCTTGTTGGTTTGTCTGGCATAGTTTAGATACAGTTCATTTAAGTTAGAGGACTGTGTATTAGCCTGTTTCAGTTAGAGGGCTTTGTCTAACTATTTTTGTTTTTTTGTTCTGGTCATATCCCATTTAAGTTAGAGGGCTGTGCCACTTCTTTCCCTTGTGTGCTCTCCCTATAGCTTAATCCATTTGTATTAGGGGGTCCAGCTCTAGTAATAGCTAACAAAAAATAAATAAATAAAAGTGTTCTATTCTGTCTCTTTTCCTATAGTTTCTTCCATTAAAATGTCTGACAAAGATTCAAAACCAATGGGTTTCAAAAAATGTGACAGTTGTGGAAAGAAAAGGCCTTGAGTGATAAACACGCACTTTGGAGAGGAAAAACAAATACTGAAAGGACTTTTAAACCCCCCCTTCTCAGAAGCACTAGAAGTAGGTCTGGGTTCCACCAAATCTGACAAACCACCATCCTCAAAGTCTGACAAATCTGGAAAGATGTCTTCCTCTTCCTTATTGGAACCAACACAAAAGATGCCAAAATTATCTTCCTCTGATCCAAAGGTTATCAGATCTGACATATCTTCATCAGCTTCGACACCTCCTAGCTCGGTGCTGGCTGCGTTTGAATTACGGAACCGGTCTCTGTCTTTGGAACCATTCTAGTTCTCTCATCCTACAAAGATCAAAATCTCCCACCTCCTCGACTCGGTATTCTAGGAGTCTGTCCGATGACTTGGATCGGGTGGTACAGAAGCTATTGAAGACACCGGTGCTGGCCAAATTATTGTCTGATCTGACCCCAAGGGCTTTGGATCATACAGCATCCACCTCTTCTGCTCTGATTCCTCCTTCCGAACCAACCCCTGGCTTTGGAGTCAGAAGATCCAGAGCTGGTCTTAGTGGAACCCTTGGATCCGAGACCTATTACAGGTTCTTCAGATCTGACTATAGCTCCGACATAGTCTACTCCATTGGAACTGGAGGAGTCTAGGAGCCGACTCTTTCCAGTCAGATCTGAAGGGTGAGTCGGATCAGGCAGTTGTCAGACCCTACTTGGCCTCTGTGGGCCTTGGCTCCTACCTCAGCCTCGGGTCTGTTGTCTTTGGTTCTGGGGGGTCCCTGGGCTTCTTCAGATCCAGGGATATCCTGTGATCAGGGATGGGGAGCTTTCGAGGCGATGAGTAGAGTGCTGTCTCCACAGGCAGCTCCATAGTCTTCTCCGAATTTTCTACCCCCTAAAGCATCATCATCTGCCTCTATACCCCTGCATCCACAGGCATTAAGAGATCCTAGGCCTCAGGATTCCCCACAGGGCACCTCACACTCTTCCGAAACCTCCCCGGAGTACCCTTCTGAGGAGGTCCTTCGGAAGAGACTATGCAAGAATTTCCCCAGGATGTGCGTTGCTATCAGAAAACGTCAGGAAGAGGTTACCCACTGCCATACTCTCACTTCTGACACGGACCTCAGTGAAGCTGAAGAGTCCCACGTCCGCCTCCTGATGATGTCTCCTTTGGAGACATCCTGGAAATGCTTAAGCAAAGAGGCGTCTGGAAGTCCTCCAACCCTTCCATGGAGGAGTCCGTATACCTGAAGGCTTTCAGATTTCACCCTTCCACCTCTTGGGTATCTCTGCCTTTCAATGAAGTAATGGACCTAGTTTCTAGAAAGGTGTGGGAGTCCCCAGACTCAGTTGAACCTATTCCTAGGAGGCCAAACAAATTTATTACATCCCCTACGGACAAGGCTTTTCTAGCTAAGGGACTCCCAGTAGATGCTATGATTGTGGCGGCGGCCACCAAGAAGGAACATTCAGAGATGACATCTGCTGTCTATCCCACGAACAAGGAGTCTTGGACTATGGATAGGTATGGAAAGCATATTTTTTCTTCACAGCTTTTTCTCTGTGATCAGTGAACAACCTCACTCATTTTACAGGACTGCAGAGGGATCTCCTGAAAGAGCTAGGAGATGCTCTCCAAGGTTCAGTAGCTGAAGGGGTTGCAGACACTGTCCTCTCGGATCTGTACCTTAAATTCAGTTGTCAACGCATCCATGAGACTCATTTCGTATGCAGCAGATGGGGCAGGTAGAGCAGCAGGTTCTGGAATTTACCATAACAGATATTCTTGGATGTGCTTGTGTGACTTTGTGGAGCCTTTTAAATCTTGCTTTGTAAATGCCAAGGTCGACTGCTCATCCTTATTCTGGCCTAAAGTAAAGGACACACTCACCAGGTGTGAACAGGAAGGAAACACTCTGTCTGCCATAGGAGTCCATTTTTCCATGCATACTAGACCTTGTCCCAGAGGTCAGAGAAGTAGTGGTAAAATGTGGTTCCAGAAATCACAGAGATCTTTTCAGGGCACACATGGTGAGACTTCTCCCAGAGGCACGGGGGAAGTAATAATTGAAGACGCCGACCATGCAGCAGAGGGGGCCCACAAAATCAGGACAACAGAGAATCTTTCTTTGGTGTAAGCCCTTTCAGCACTCCTGAATGGAGGCCCAATTGTCCAGCTCTGGAGGCAGTTGGAGGGTCGCCTGTCTTTGAACCCAAAGGCCTGGCAACAAGTGACAAAAGACAGATGGGTTCAAAGCATCATATCCAGAGGTTACACCATCCTTTTTTCCCTTCACGTTCCCAAGACAAGAGAGGTTTCAGATGTCCCAACCATTCAAAAGGAATGAGCAACTCCAGAAATTTAAGAGAGTCATCCAGAGAGTCCCCACAGACCAAGTAGGATCCGGAACTTACTCAAGACTCTCTTTAGTTCCAAAGAAAACAGGGGACTGGAGACTGATTCTGGATCTCAGCATTCTAAACAAATCATTAAAAAAGACCACGTTCTGGATGGTAACACTGCAGTCGATACTTCCATTCCAGGGACAAGACGATTGGATGTGCACTATAGATCTCCAGGATGTGTACTACCACATAAAAATGGACAGGCGATCCAGGAGGCACCTGCGCTTTTGACTGGGAGCCAGTCACTACCAATTTCAAGCTCTATCCTTTGGCTGCACTGCAGCCCCCAGAGCATTCACCAAATGAATGGCAGTAGTAGTGGCTCACTTGAGACGTCTAGGATTCCGGGTGTTTCCATACTTAGACTGCCTCCTAACCGCCACAACCAGGCATCTGCTAATAAAAACAAGAGACACAACCTTTCAACTCTGCTCCCAATTAGGAATTACAATAAACTATGGAAAATCTGCCTTAGTGCCCTCTCAGCATGTGGTATTCATAGGGGCAGAATTAAACTCAACAAAAATGACTGCCAAATTTCCTCCGGAAAGGATTCAGGCTCCAAGACCTCAAGTGATGTACCTTTTGAGAAGGAAGAAAGCTCAAGCAAAGATGGTTCTAAAAGCCCTGGGAATCATGGCAACAGTGATAGTTTTGATCCTCCTAGCACGTCTGCACATGAGAATTCTTCATAATTCTTCAGTGGTTGCTATCCACTCGGTGGTCGATGCAAGAGCTGCCAATGTCTCACAAAATAATAACAGAAACTTGCAAGAAGGATCTTCATTGGTGGCTTTCCTCCACTTAAGTGACTCTAGTTCGATCGGTCGTATTCCCCCAGCCAGTGGCCATAGTGACCACAGACTTCTCTGAGAGGATGTGGCGGGGGGGGGGCATTATCTGGGAAAGACCGTCCAAGGCACTTGGCAGGATCACGCGGCACACTTGCACATCAGTGTCCTAGAGAATGAAAGTGGTGCTTTTAGTGCTGCAGGCATTTTAAGACACTCTCCCACGAGAAACTACTGCAGTCCAAACAGGCAACATGTCAGTTGTATGGTACATAAACAAACAAGGAGGAACCTTGTTGCTTGTTGTTTGTTTGCTTGTTATTTCCCTGGAAGCTAATTCCACCTAATACGCAACTTCTCAGCGCTTCTGTGGATCACTAGTGATATCTGCATTGCTTACTGTACTTATTTCCTTGTTTCACTTGAAAGAAAGTTACTGTTTGTCGTTTTTGCATTTAGTTACTTGTAACACATTGCACTCAAGTTACCTGGCACTTGCTCACTAAAGCAATTATATAAGTCAGCACTAAAAATTAAAAGCACTACACCCTCACTCCCCACTGGCCCTTGTTTTCAATTAAGGAATTCCCAATATTATTCTAGCATGTCCAAAGGTCAGTTGTCAATCTTCTCTCCGGTCCAGCTGGTGAATCTGGGAATCTTGAGGCAATGTTATAACTGCCTCATGTACACAGACAACCCTCTCCTCCTCCCACATAATACAAATACTTGCGAGAGATGCAGCTATTTAGCCAAACTGGAGGCTGAGCTCTCTCAACTCAGGACTGGCAAGACCAGACAGGAGGAGAAGGCAACTACACACACCACAAAACCAGCCTCACATAATGCTACCACTCCACTGAATCAAACACATAAACACACAAAGACATACTGGAGGCTCTGAGTAAAATTTACCTAAACAGCAGAGGCCTCCAAAGCAGACACCCAAACAACTGCTACCTCAAGACACCCCACAAGCAACACATAAACCACAAAAGCAGTGTGCAAAGCAGTCACAGCCCTTAAGGCCAAATACAACACCAAACATACTTGTCATAGGTGACTCCATAGTCAGACACACTGACGTCCCACTCACCAGGCTGAACAAGGAGAGGGTCACAGTAAGCTGCCTATTGGGCCTAGAATCTGCCACATAACACAAGCACTCGGGTCACTCCACGGCAAGTACAAATATGACACAGTCATTGTCCATGCTGGTGTGAACGGCCTGAGACGTACCTCCCTGGACTACATGAAAAGAGACATAGAGGAGCTCTCTGATTATGTAGCCCAGGCAGGTATGACCCTAACCCTGAGCAGTATCCTTCCTTCACCAAGAATGATGCCACAATATAGAGACAAGATGATCAGCTTTAACAATTGGCTTAATGTCTGGTGTCATTCAAAGGGGATCCAGTGTCTGTCTGCCTGGGATGACATGCTTGACAAGCCACGCTGCTTCGCAAGGGACGGCTTGAACCTGTCACCCCTGGGATTCCGGATATTGGCCAAGGCTCTTGCCACCCCCATAGTGCCTTTTTAGGCAAGGCTCAAATTCTAAACCTACCACCCTAGAAAACAAAAATGGGAAGAAACTGAGGGTAATGCTGCTCAATGCCAGAAGTCTAAATCTCAAAATGCACGCACTCGAGGCCCTTCTCAGTATGGAGAACATCGATGTCTGTGCTGTAACTGAAACCTGGTTCAAGGCTCCTGAGAGCACCCCGGCACTATTAGGTTTTACCTCATATCATGCGTTCCGGCCCCAAAACCCGGACCACACCACAAAAGGAGGGGTGTATCCATATTCATAAAGGATACCACACCTCCAGGTTGGTGGCAACGCATAAGCTTGAAACCATCCAGGTGCAAATAACCATAGGCAAAACTGCTCTACAAATTGTAGCATGCTACAGGCCACCCTCTCAAACTCAGGAACCCCACACAGCCTTCCTGAAGACACTGGAGGGTATAAATGTATCTCCAAACACCATCATATTGGGTGACTTCAACTACCCGAATATAGACTGGGAACATTACTCAAGCCCTAACTTTCTAGCCCAACGGTTCCTGGAGTTCATAAATTCAAATGCCATGGAACAGCTAGTCACTGTTCCCACGAGAGGAGAAAATATACTAGATCTCATTGTCACAAACATGGGAACAAAATGCTCCACACCGGAAGTATATCCCTCATTGGTGAGATCTGATCATAAACTAATCTCACTGGAAATCCACATCCCGCCCCCACCCCAAACAAAAAAGACCATAGTGAAGAACTTCTCTAAAGCAAACTTCACACTATTCAAGACTGATGTGGTATCCTTCAAGGCCCCTGAGCCAGTGGAAACCACAACCCAAGCTGCGGAAGCCCTTACAAATGCCTTCTATGAACACCTCCAGGACTGCATGGATCAGGCAATCCCAAATAAAACCAAGACTCTTTCCACAAAGGGCAAACGTCCAGTCTGGTGGACCCCAGCCATTAACAAACTTTACAATAAGAGGAGAAAGCTATTACATGATAGAACAAAATCCATAAAAGGGAAGTCACCCCTGATCATTATTAGTAAAAAAAATACGAGCACTCATAAAATCAACTAAGGCCAATTTTGAGAGAAAAATTGCCATGGATTCAAAGGACAATCATAAGGCCTTTTTCAGCTATGTTAGGAACCTGGGTGGAAACTCCCAGATATGCTCAGAATTAGTCCAAAATGATACAAAAATCACTGAACCCACAGACATTGCCAACATACTGGCAGACAGGTTCAGTGCAAACTTCACCCCCTCTCCCCCCCTAAAGGAGAGATAACTATCCCAGCCGAGTGTAGCCTCCCGGACATCTCAAATGCGCAGGTGAAAGCTGCTCTCTCTAAAGCTAAAAACACAGCATCAATGGGACCGGATGGTGTCCCCGGCTGTGTGCTACACGAGCTAAATGAGGAATTAAACCCGCACATAAGGCAGCTGTTTAATCTCAGCCTTACCACAGGATACGTGCCCAAGGAGTGGCGTACGGCAACTGTTGTCCCACTCCACAAAGGCGGCGCCTCTACGGACCCTGATAATTACTGCCCCAAAAGCTTAACAAGTCTAGTCTGCAAAGCTATGGAGAGGATCATAATGGAGCTCATAAACAAAGATATAGGGGACTTGCAGACATTGGACCCGACCCAGTTTGGCTTTGTCAAGGGAAGATCATGCCTTTTGAACTTGGTCGACTTCTTCGAAACAGTCACCAAGGCCATTGATGAGGGAAAGGCAGTCCATACAGCCTACCTTGACCTTGCAAAGGCTTTCGACACAATACCCCACTCGGGTACTGTAGAAAAACTTACCAGCTTAAATGTAAACCCATATGTCACAAGATGGGTTGCAAACTGGCTTAAGGACAGAACCCACAGGGTTAGAGTTGCTGGCGCTGTGTCAGACTCCAAGCCGGTCACAAGTGGTGTCCCACAGGGCTCGGTCCTTGGCCCCTATTGTTTGGCATCTACTTCTCAGAAGTACAGGCCAACATAGGAGGACTTTGGCTGACAAAGTTTGCAGACGACTGCAAACTGGGCGCCATAGTGGAAAGTGCATCAGACACGGATATCCTTCAGAAGGGACTCACGGAAACAGATAGCTGGTGCCAGAGCCATGGCCTGAAGTTAAACGCCAAAAAATATATAGTCATACCCTTCGGGAAAAACAAGGTAACCCCAAGCTACCATATAGGTGGCAATCCACTAAGCACAGAAGAGGTTATCAGGGACCTGGGGACCCAGGTTGACAGTGGCCTTTCTTTGACACTCACATTGCTAAAGTGGTTAGAAAGACCTTCTACATTGCCCACCTGATCATGAAGGGATTCACATCCAGATCTAGTGAGGTTATTGTTCCCCTGTACTCTTCACTTATCAGACCAATGATCGAGTACAATGTCCCATTCGGGATGTATCTCACCCGACATCTGCAGCAATTGGAGAGACCCCAAAAGTTCCTCACCAAAAGGATAAAGGGACACCAAAATCTGTCATATGCTGCCAGATTGAAGAAACTCCAGCTCTATTCAGTCGCATACCGTCTGCTCAGAGGTGACATGTGCCTGACATACAACCCGGAATTAATGGACATGCTCCACCTCAAAAAATCCAAATCCACCAAAACCACTAGAGCAAGCGACTTAAACCTTAGCACGGATATAAATAGGACGTGCTGGAGGGATAGATTTATCACTCAGAGACTCCCTATGCTGTGGAATAAAATCCCGGTCCATGTGAGGCAGAGCACCTCGCTGACTCTGTTCAAGAGAAATCTAGACCTGTGGATGGGAGATCGTAGGTTTACCCCGGGAATCATCTCTGTGTCACTGCTGGACAGAGGCACAACAAACTAATGGGCACAGTATTTTTTCATATAAGGGGTGGCGTAAGCCACAAAAATTTGGGCTAGGCTTATAAATGCCTTAGGGCAGATAGCCTAGTATAAACCTATGAACCAGATCTTATCTCCTTTGTCGAGAGACCCTGAGAGTATGGCAGTGGGTAACCTCTTCCTGACGTTTTCTGATAGCAACGCACATCCTGGGGAAATTCAGCATGATAGCGGACAGACTCAGAGCAATTCTGATGCCTCACGAGTGGTCCCTAAAACAGGAAGTATTGGAAAAGATTTTCCTTAAATGGGGCTAGCCTTGCCAAATGCAGCAGTTGCTTTGCCCTTATCCCCCCTCCGGGGGAGTCACCAAGGGATGCATTTGTTCACGATTGGCCCCCGGGCATCCTCTATACCTTTCCTCCTTTTCCATTTAATTCCCAAAGTACTACAGAAAGCCAATTGCTTGGGAAGGGACTTGATATTCATCGCTCCATACTGGCCTCATCAAATCTGGTTATCCTTCCTGTGGCCTCATCTTCGAGAGGAGCCATGGATTCTGGACTTGGTTCCAGACCTTCTGACTCGTGCATCAGGAACGCTCCATCCATCCCTTCAGACCCTCAAACTGACAGCCTGGCTGCTCCAATTCCAACGATAGCTAGGATGTTCATATTTCACTGTTACAGTCAACAGTCATCACATTTGGGTTATCTGCTTGCAGTAGCCTTCAGTCAGCCTGATTATCAAAGTCTTGGGTCCTGCGTCAGTTGCTGTCTCATCTTCCGTGACGTCGGGTAGTCGGGTATAAAGCATGCAGCTGACGCCATTACATCAATCTTTCTTGCCATGCAGTGCCCAAAGCAGAAGCAGTTTGCAAGTGCCAGTTGGCAGACTCCTGAAATTTTCGTTTTCGAGTTTCAGAACCGAAGTCTTCAGCTAAAGCTAAGTACCCCGTTGGGGAAACTTTTTCTTGCTCTAATCCGATGTCAGTAAAAGTCAATAATTGTATTTCTTGTGGAAAGCAAATACCTCATAAAGATTTTCATTCGTATTGTATTTCTTGCCTAGGCTCTGACCACGACATACCTCGCTGTTGGTTTTGTGCCTTATTTAAGCAACAAACTATCCGTAGGTATATTTACATTTCTAAATATTTTGGTATTCTGTTCAATTATCCAGATATGTCTTCAGTAAGCCATCAGACTACCGACATTCCGAAAAAACGCAAAGATAAAGACAGAGACAGGCCGCCGAGGTCCAAAGCTGCCGACGACTCTTCTCTTAAGCCAGTCACCAGTTTGCCGGTACTCAGTGAGGCACTTTCGCAGCCCCTGATATGCCGCAAGATGCTTCAACTGTAAAACCTGCTGATGTCTCTACCTTGGTGGGTCCAGAGCCGCTGTGCAGGCACCGGCTTCTGAGGGTGTATTCGGGCCTCTACTGACTTGCATATTAAACCGACATCATCATCTTCTTCAAGGCCTAAAACTCGAACCATGCCTAGAAAACTGAAGCCCAGACTGCATGGTCAGGCCTCTATGCCTAAAAAACAAATGATAAGAATGGCTGAAGACCTTATTACTTTAATCAGGGGAAGCCAACCTTCCCCTTCTAAGAGACCTAGGATTGAATTTGCTTATGGATACTTCTGACCAGGATCTGAAATTTCTGTTTCCTCTGATGACCAGGATTTACCCTTATTTACCTATGAGGATTCTGATGCAGAAGACTCTATTCCCACTGTTTGCCCCAAAGAGGATTTCTCTTTTGGTGAAACCTTGCATACTCTTAGGGAGCATTTTTGCTGGGAAAGCCAGGATTATTCTGATTCTACAAAGAGGCTTGGGGATTATTTACTCTTGCCTCAACACAGGCCATTAGCTATCCCTCCTGTACCAGACATTGTTGATGATGCCTTTTCAGAATCTAGCTTGGCCCCTGACTATTTACCTCCTGCTCCCAGAAATCCTGATAGATATTACAGGGTTCCTGACTCTCATGAGTTCCTTTTTAAAAATCCTACTGCGGATCCTGAGACCATTTCACAGGGACCCAAGGGCATTAAGGCTACTACTGCCAGAAATCCTATTCCTTCTGATAGAGACTCCAGGGGTAAGAAGGGTATAGACTTCTGCAACCTTGGCCATTAGGGCCTTAAACTGTCAGTTTCATATGTTAAAGTATCAGCAACATATTATTGGATTGCTTAAACAGAAAATTATGTTGATTCCTGACTGTGCTGAAAATAAGGATTTACAGGATTTAATGCATTCTGCTGAACAGGTTGGAAAACATACTTAGCAATGTGGTTTTGGTTCACTGGAGGCATATTGCAGGGCTGCTGTCACTGGGTCTGTACTTAGAAGGCATGCTTGGCTTAAGGAGCAATCTTTGCCAGATCATGTTAAAGCTAAATTGCTGGATGCTCTCTTAAATCAGGACCAAAGATTTCTTAAAAGTACAGCCTCCAGAATTTAGTAGGCATTGGCCCTCTAAGAATTGGTCCTTTCCTGTCTCTTCCAGGCCTTCTCAGTCCAAACCCAGAACCAGCAGAACACCCAGGCTTCAGTCCCAGGGTACGCACAGGACTAAGCAGTGGGGAGCTTCTACTCCCAAATCAGGGAGTAGTAAGACTCCCCCCTATGGTAAGCTGTCTCAATGACTTAACTTTAAAACTTCCAAGCACTTCTCAACTGACTGCTCCTTTAGGGGGAAAGATTGCTCTGCAGGCCAAAAACTGGGAACTCATTACCCAGGACAAATGTGTTTTAAATATAGTTCCCCAAGGGTACAGATTTAACTTGTACTCGTTACCAAACCCAAACGGTTGGCCAGATCTACCCCCAAATCAGTGGGCAGAGGCTCAAAAGCAAATACTCCCTCTCTTAAGCATAAAGGTTATTCAAACTGTACCAGAAGAGGAATAGGGACAAGGTTTCTACTCAAGACTTTTCCTGGTACGCAGAAAAGACGATTCATGGCATCCTCTTCTGGACCTTTCTATCTTAAACACCTTTTTGGTGATTCCAAAATTCAAGATGCTAACTCTTCACCAGTTGCTTCCTATGCTAGGCAAAGATGCCTGGTTGGCAACACTGGATTTAAAGGAAGCCTACCTGCACATCCCAATCAGAGAATCTCGCAGAAGATACCTACGCTTCAATGAAGGCTACATGCACTATCAGTTCTCTGCACTGCCCTTTGGCTTATCTACTGCACCCAGGGTATTCACAAAGTGCCTAGCTCCAGTCATTGCATTTTGCAGGCAAAGAATTATTCAAATATACCCATACCTGGACGATTGTCTAATTCAGGCAGAAAGCCAGGGCATACTTTTGAATCATCTGGCATTTGTACAGAAGGTGCTAACTTGTCTGGGGTACACCATAAACGAAAAGAAATCACACCTGGTACCCTGTCCACAAATTATATTCCTGGGAGCAAGCTTGAACACAACTTCCCAGATGGCTTTCCTCACCAGAAACAAATTCACTTGACAACTTACTTCATACTAATGACCACAAAGACCCTGCTATCTGCAAGGCAAATACTGCAAGCCTTGGGGTTCATGGCCTCCTGCATTCTACTAATTCCACATGCAAATCTGCATATGAGGAAACTACAGTGGTATCTAAAAAGCCTATGGTGTCAACATTCTCAGGATCTAGAAGCAATGATTCCTATCATGCCTTGCCTACGGTTAGAGTTCCTTTGGTGGGCAGAGGCCTGCCACCTGAACAAGGGACTACTATTCACTCTACCCCCTGCCGCCCAAACCCTAACAACAGACTCATCAGACTATGCATGGGGTGGCTCACCTGGCAGGGAAGTGCATTCAGGGCAAATGGAACTCAAGTCAAATGCACCTGCATATCAATCAAAAAGAAATGTTAGCTGAACAGAATGCTCTGACAGCCTTCAAGGACCACATTCTTCCAGGGCAATTAATGGTAAAGATGGACAACACCACTGTTATGTGGTACATAAGCAGGAGGGGTACCCATTCGTACCCCCCTCTGCAGACTAGCCATGGCTCTGTGGAACACAGCCCTGAGCTATCAAGTACATTTAGATGCTCAGTTCCTGCCACACGAGTGGAAATTGAAACCAAGGATTTTCAACATGTTGACAAGCAAATGGGGGAGCCCAGATAGACCTGTTAGCCTCCCCCCAGAACTACCAGTTGGACAAATTCTGCACAAGGACTCCCCACAAGCAAGCTTGGAAAGTGGATGCTCTGTTCTTCAGCTGGAGAAATCTATCAGTTTATGCCTTTCCCCTTCTGCCTCTCCTCTCCAAAGTACTACTAAAGATCAAACAGGACAAACCAAGGATGATACTGATTGCACCAGACTGGCCACGCCAACACTGGTACCCCCTCTTGCGCAGTGTCACTGCTGGCTCCATGGCACCTGCCTCAGACCCCTACCCTGCTATCACAGCAGGAGAGCCAAATTCTGCATCCTCAGTTTCAAACCCTGAACCTGTCAGCCTGGCTAATTACCTAATCTCTCCATTGCCATCCCTCAGTAAACAAGTGTTGGATGTCATTTTGGAGGCAAGGAGGCCAAGTACTAGAAAATCTTATGCTGAAAAATGGAAAAGATTCTGTGCCTGGAACCAAACTCAAGGGATGGGCACAGCAGCGCCCAACTTACCTTAGATTCTTAAATACTTAACTGAGATGCTTCACAAGGGCCTTTCTTTTTCCTCTATCAAAATTCATGCCTCAGCCATTTCAGCTCATAACAACACAGAACCACTCCTCTTCTCTCATCCACTGCTCAAGCAGTTCCTCAGAGGGGCCAAAAACTTAAGACCACCCTGGAGAGCCCCAACTCCAGCCTGGGACCTTAACTTTGTATTGTATTCCTCCTTTTGAGCCAGCTGCAAGTGCAGAGTTAAAATTCCTTTCTTGGAAAACAGCCTTCCTTTTAGCAATCACTTCAGCAATAAGGGTATCTGATTTACAGGCCCTTATGGCAGTGGAGCCTTTCATCATCTTTCATGCGGGCAGGTTGTCCCTCAGGACCAATCCCTCCTTCATGCATAAGGCTGGTATCCAGTGTGGCTCTTAATCAGTCCATTCATTTGCCAACCTTCTTTTCTAATCCACAGAACAAAGGGGAACGCGTACTGCACTCCTTTGATTTGCACAGACAACTTGGATTTTACTTGGACAGGACTAAACTTCAAAGGAAATCTGAACAACTGCTGGTGGCATTTGCTGCAGGGGCAGAGAGGAAGGCTATTTCAAAGCAAACAATTTCTAAATGGATAGGCCATTGCATTCATTTCTGCTATAAGCACCATGGAAAACCTATACCACAGGGGATTAGACCCCGTTCAACCAGGACTGCATCTACCTCTACAGCCTTTCTCAGTGGTGTCCCTACCAGGGACATCCTAGAAGCTGCTACCTGGAGTTCTGTACATACTTTCACCAAGCATTACCATTTGCCATTTTTCT